>NC_142707.1:5757575-6060606 GCF_055471065.1 Atractosteus spatula
TTTAAAACCTCAGTGTGGGACAAGTGCCTGGTGGATGGTATTCAATGTTAGCAAGTGCAATGTTCCATGTTGGTAGTAACAGCAAACTATGAATATATAGCGGGAAACACTGAGCTAGAAGAAGCACCGTCGTAATCTTCTAGACAAAGTAGGGAAGTAGGATACGAAGTTAAAATTATAGAATGTAATTTAATTTAATCAGGGTGAACAATTTTAACATTACAATGCACTAGCAAGATCTCAGTTAATATATTGTGTATATACCAGGTCAGCAGGCTTCAAAAATGATATTGCTTCTCTGGAATTAACCCGGAGAAGAACCCTGAATGGAGAAGATTACAAGGATGCCTTATTCAAGTATTCACAGTTCTCTAACGCATTCACAAAGTCCGCCCAGCAGATTTCTTCAGATCGAATTGTGAAACAGACACCAGAGGACACTAGAAGGGAAGTGCATTCCAAAAACCTGAGAACAGGAGGCAATTTCTTACCCACAAGGTTGTGGAAGTATGGAACAACTTACTCGGTTATTTTGTTAATGCTGATAACCTAATTATTTTCTAGCAACCGATGAGATTCTTAGACCAGGTAACTACTAAGTACCAAACGAGTGAGAGAAGATTCAAATAGCCTCCTCTCATTTGTAGCCTTTCTTATGTTATTTTGTATTATTTTCTTATTACAAGTGCTTAGTACAGACTTCACAGAAAAATGTTTATCCTGAGTGACATTTTGTACACCATTGTAAGCTACTGTCACCTTTTGCACGCACGCCAACTACAAAACAGCGTTTCCATCTGTAGAGGAATTGGAACTGTATTGAAATATCATATGCACACTAAAACAAGTACAGCAGGTATTATCTGTCATTTCCTATTGTTTATAATCACATTGTCGCAACTGTGCTCTGCCCAGGAGGTCTGTTTTTTTGTGTGGCTTGTGCAAAAGGAGCAGCTTATAATATACCACACAATACAAAACAGTGCTGTGATGCAATCGAGGTCTCTAGAATTTAATGGGAGTGTTTTTTTATTCATGCTGCCTGATTACAGCCAAAATAAGCACAACGAATGTCAAACACATTAAAGTGTATTGATGGTGTGATTACAGATGTGAAACTTCCCAGCAGTGTTAGCTCTGCTTGATTCTTCTCGTGTGTTAACCTATCTAATTGTATTCCTTTTTTCTGAAGTGTTTCATTGTTTTACCTCATATCTTCAGGCGGCACATGAGTTTCATTAGTTCAACAACCCTGCGACCATGAAGTCATCTGTGCTGCAGGATTTCTCCAGGCATGATTGACATGCCTGTTTCTGAGCCATGAGGAGAAAACGCTGGGGCCTGGTTTTCTACCGATTTTCTAAATGGAAGAAAGAACAGATATTTAGGAGGCTCAAATTCAGCAAATTCAGAAGCTGTCGGATTGACTCTATAGCATTGTAATTTAAAAAAAAATGAGCTTACACTTTTGTCCATGGTGATGATTACAATTTCCTCTCTTCTAGACCTGTTTTAGTACCTGTTTATACAACTGGAGCATCTGAATAAGGAATTTCACTTGAAGTCATCACAGCAGTGTGAACAACTACAGTACTCTACATAGCTACCCCTCATAACACAACGGCCCTGACAGACAGGCGTTTGAAACATGATGGAAAACACTGTCTGACGTGACCCGCGGCTGTCATATGTGTTTAGATCATTTTTCCTCATGGCTGTTACTCACAAATCTGACAGCCACAGGAGTTCGAAGGCACTTGTCGAGCCCAATTGTGAGAAGGTGTGACAGGGGAAAAAAAAAAGTTGGGAACTCAATGAGAAGGTATGCTGAGTGCAAGAGGGCCCGCGTGTATTGTATTTCTTGACTGTGGGAGCCGTTGGAGTTTGGAGTCGTGCGCGCATTAGGAATCGAAGAACTGCACTGCATTGCTCCTTCATAAAGCAATCACGGTATTTTGAAATGAGTTTTTAAAGCAGGATTAGCCCTGGAGTGAGGCAACCCCCAGTGCGGAGAACATCATTGATCAGAAATAGTGCACTGCTCAGTGGCGGTTTCCCCCTTCTCACTGTCCATTTGCTGTGTGGTAACAGCGTCCACTGGCCTTGCAGAACAGGACCCCACTGTCTCTTCCATTCCCTCCTCGCGTCTTTCCAGTTTAACCCACGCAGAGTGAGCAGCACTGCGGGCTGGATTTATTGTGTTCATGATAAGGGTCATGACTCGAGGAGAGGAGACACTCCATTGCACGGCGAATCCAATGACCAAAGTCATGAAAAGCACAGGGATCCTTCCAGACAACGTTTAATCACTGAGACCCTCCAATACGCAGGGCAATCAGAATAGTTTGAGAGGCAAAATTGCGTCTTTCAATTTTATAAAGTTTGTATCTAGCCATGTCAGAAAAATGTATTCACAAACAGAATTCTGGTAGGAAGGATTATTAAACTTAAGACTATTTTATTGCTGTACTTATCAGCATGACGTGATGTTGTTCCATTTATTTTATGCAGTATCTCGTAAATGTCTCTGACAAAACTTTAGATTACTTTTTTTTTTACTATGCACATGGGGACATAGTAATTAAACTAAAATTAACAAGCAATTCTTCCTGTCTGGCGTGCCATATACTTGCATTGCACTTTATGGGACAAAATGAAATAAACTGATTAATCTGCCTAGGGAGCAAAGCCACCCTCTAATTAGCAATGTTTGTGTTTCCTATCAAGAGCAAAGCAGTTCCTTCCATACTGCTTTCACCCTGGATAGAATGCGGGTCTCTGTTGCGATTCAGTTAATTTGTAGAATCTGAATGACCGGACGTCTAATTCACAGGCAAATCAGTGCATGAACTATTCTCCAACTCAGTGGTTTCTAAGTCATCCTTGTAAAGCCTTGTTTTAATCTGATATTGGAAAACAATAGTTTCGTTCACCTGTGCTGCTAGCACATACAGTACAGTAACAAAGTGCAGGCAACAAAATTCACAAAAAAGCAGATTTCTTATCCACCAAACTTTAAATTAGTTTCTCTGGGTTAAGTCTGGGGAGCCAGGCACGTGTGCTTGTTTTTTATTCCATCAAGCAGCTGTAGAATTTGTTCTTTTAATAATGTCTTTGATCGATTTTTAAATCAGTGAATACAACAGTTAAAAAATAAGACAAAACAAAATGCAACTTATACAAGTCGTGCACTTCAATAACATCTTTGACTGACTAATTTGCTCTTAAGATTTACAGTTATTTTGGAAATTAATTTTAAGTCTGTATGATACTGTATTTAAATAGGAAAGCCAAATTCAATTTTAAATATCCCAGGGTTCACCAAGTTTTCAAATGTTTGATTATAACATCGATAGATGCAGATAACACGTATTTCACTGCTATTTTTCAGTGATCCATTGAAGAATGCTTTACCCTCATAGTCCCCCTGTTTCGATGCATCGGTGTGTAAAAATATTATTTCTTCTTGTTATTGTGTAACATATGACATTTTCTAAACACTGTTAACATCAATTGATTGTCACAACCATTCTACTGGTACCGTTGTTCTAGAAAGTACTGTAGCTCGAAGCTCTTTTGTATTAACATTGTAAACAGTAGCTTGCAGTACCATGGGAACAGCCCCACAGGGGAACAAGGGAGAAAATATTTTTGTCCAGGAATTGACAGACAAGAATTTAGTGAGAATTCAGATGGGTGAGTTTTTATGAACCTGAACTAGATGTGATTCAGTGGTGATGTATTTCAAATGGGCCAGGGAGCATGAGTGCAGCACAATATGAAGTAGTTTACTGAGGCTGGACTGAAACATTCTGCCATTTTCCTAAAAGCATTGCAAATTACCCAATAAATCAAAGCTATCCTCAGCCCCTGTGTCCTTATGTTATATCCCCTGTGCTTCCAGTGGTACGTGATGTTTCTTGAAGGGAAAAGAGCAGAGATAATCTGTAAATAAAAAGGGATTATATTCATTTTTGGAATTTATTGACCTTTCACAGTCAAGAACAATTGTTCATAAAAATTGAGGCTACAAATGCAGGACTAGGACATTGCAAAGGGGAAATTGTTTCATGTGGAATTCTAAAATAATGTAGACTTGCATAACAATCCCTGTGATGAGTTGGAAACTACATTTTTTTTACATAAAAAAGGTCAAGGCTGATGTACATGTGTGATTATAAGCTGTTATCTTGATCCCTCAAGATTAAGACAGTCTTTCATCATGGGTTTATACGTTAGTAAGCAATGCAGTGAAACTGCTGATTTTTTAAAAAGCTTTGTATCTTTTGCGTAAAGGAATGAAGATAAAATAAAACTGATAGCATAAAATTGAATAAACGTCACACCTTTTTTGAAAAATAAAAGACCAGGAGCTAATTATACCCTTTAAAAATTGCTAAAACATCTCAGTGTATTTTAAGAAATGAATTATTTGAAGCAAGAGGTTCACTGAGTAAACATACTTCTACAATGTTTTGTAGGTAATACAATTATGAACCATAAGGTCCTTATTATTATATTAGTCTTATTTAAATGTCATGTATTTGTTGTTCCCAAAAATACATTGTTTTATAATACATCTGAAAATAATCCTCTAAACTAAGATGTTATTTGAGTTTTTTAAAGAAGTAAAACACTGAAAAATACCTGCCTGCTCCCTTTACCTATCCTCAGAAGTTGCAGCTGTTGCACAGTTCAACACAAACTGATAATCTAGATCTGAAATGCTTGGCAAAACCTTCGTACTCTGACCTTCTTATACAGTGAGGGACCATAGATACAGTATGTTAGACACGTCTTGCTGCTTTTCATAGCCAGTTTTCCTGAAAAAATAAACTTAAAAATTAGGTATTGATTTTTATTTATATGTATACACATTGTGCATCTTTTCCTGTTTGTATTTTTTGCATTATTCTTGAATGCTAGCTACTCCAACAAAACTACCCTCTTAAAGCACAACTAAGTGACCTCAAACTGCAGTCCAAAATTGCACATCAAAGTACAGTAATGTACAGTAATGTTTTGGTGCCAAAGGGTTTTAATATGAGCCCAGAAACTCCAGATTCCTTTAACAACACAATAGGATACAAGGCAATTAAAAGTGAAATAACAGGAAAAAGCAAGATTATACAAACTGGCTATTAAGATAACAGAAATACAGTTTGGTAAAATGCCCTAGAAACCGCTCCCTGGAATCGTATCTTGGTAAGCAGGATGAATATTTCTGTCATCGCTACTCATTACTGTTGCCAGCTACTCACAGGCTTTTTTTTTTACGGGTAATTATTAATGATTTTCCAAGTAGTTGTCTTTGAAAGGCTTAGTAATTTAAGCCAAAACCTCGTAGGTTTCTTCACGTTTACATTATCAGCCACAATGGCACTGGTATTTCAACAGATCAAGGTGAACAAATACTAGAATAATTCCCATTTGCAAAACTGTGGTGAACTACTGTATGTGAGATCAAAAGCAGTCTATGGTATATCATGGTTTACTTTGCAGTCACGTAAATATGAGCCGAACATACTTTTTCAGCTCGTTCACTACTTTCAGGCTACAGCCTTACTCCAAACTATATGGAGAAAAGAACAATTGGTTCTTTTGAAAAATTGAAAACTTCATTTTTTCAACTTTAAATCGGGAAACTTAGCTTCTTTTGTCATGGATTCTCCTACAGCAGCAGCGGAGACGTCTTTGTTGTCAGGTGTGGAGTCATTTCTGCAAGACTGTTTTGCTTGGAAAGGTAAATACATCTGTGCTGTAACTTGAGTTTTATTTCATCTTTGTGAAGCAGTGTGGCCTGGCAGTGGCGTATACCATTAATTGTTTGCGGTCTCCGTCACATTTGAGAAGGTCTTCCTTTTCAGAAAGTATTTTAAATTAAAAATCTAAGCAGGAGCACCTTCCAAAACTCACAGAAAAGCACGAAAAACATTCAGAATGCTGAAAAAAGAAGTTTCCTCTGTCTGTTCCAAAATGATTTATGGTATTTGAAAAAACAGCATCTAGTTCATGCACTACATAGGTTTCTAACTTTTTATTACATTTGTTTCCACTCTTGCAAAATATGGACTTTGCTCTTCCTCTCATTGCACTACATTAAATTTTAAAAACGTGAATGCTCAAAGTTTCAAAATACTGTATATTACTTTGGTAAGGTTTTGACCTTTAGAATTGACTACTGAACAAATAAAGGTGAATACTAACTTAAATAATGAATAATCATTAAGTTCATTTGCAGAAAAATGGAAGAAATGATCAATCTCCTCTTGTTATGTTTTTGTGTTCCAATTACATATTAACTAAGTTTCCTGTTTTATTGCCACTGAGATTGGTATGAAGCAATACGTAGAGCTCATTGAAACCTTTAGTGATATGTGTATTATGTAACATAGTGAATAAGAATGGAACAAGAATACTGTATATTAATCAACACTGTAGATAATACTGTTATCGATCCCTTTGAGTCATAAGATAGGTATTTAAAAGGAATACAGTTTATTGCATATTGGTTTTTAAACGCATTTAACTGATGTATTGAAAAATTTGTTGCAGAGCAAAGTATCTTAGTTTTTTAGTGATTTTTTCAGGGATTTATCCCTACCACATACTGTACAATAAAAACTCTCAACATTTCACATATTTGTACCACATTTGTGTATTTCTAGAAACAGTGAAAAGAATTGAAATTAATAAGTATATCCCCTTAAAAAGTTACAAAAATAATTTACTTTGATTTAAATTAGTACACTTTTAGTGCACTTCACTGTGATTGTACCTCATCCTAATGGGATTCAGTGAGACGGATCAGGAGATCACATTTTAAAATCTAATTTCACTAAATTTGCCAGACGTTGACATTTTATTACTCCTTCAACACGTTAATTTATCTGTACCATAATCTATAATAATATATAAAATAGACATTTATGACATTTCCTGAAAATTATGTTTTTGAATCATATTGATGCTATTATCAACCAACATTTAGTGTTAATTTCATCCAACTAACACGTTCGTACAGTTAAGATTACGGTTTTATTATAATGGCTTTGCGACTCGCCCTCATAGTGAAACGTTAAGCATAGTATTGTAGCGCTCTCGGGTTCACGTGGGTATGCGCCCTCTCCACTGCCGCCTCAGGTCAGCCCTCCACCGCTGGGGACTCGAACCTGGGCCTCCAGCGTCACTCAACAGGGAACCAGCCAGCTGAGCTAAAGGGAGATCTCCCCTCAGCCCAGCGGCTGAGGTCCCTGCTATTCACAGGGAAGGGCAGTGATGTCACCGCGCTGGTAAGCTGACTCGCACAACCTGTAATGTCGGCCGTATTCATTACAGTATTATTAAGCTGAGCTGTCATATACTGTATGAAGGTAATGCAATGATATGCAGTAGATGGAGAGAACTCTTGTTCTGCTGCAAATCACTTAGAAAGAGATCCAAGCCTACACTCCCTGTGGCTCTCTGGTCGTAAACAGCTGGTAAACAGCTTGTACCATGGCAGCTAACGGAAGACTGGTCCCACAATGATAAATTTTATCAGCTCGCAGAATGCGATGGGCGGCCTGCAGAGGGGCCCTCACAGAGAGAGACAAAACAACAAGACCCACATGCACACCGAAAAACTAGCAGTCCAAATGCATTCAATATAGTATGCATGACAATTCCAGCAAAGCTACAGAGAAAAGCAAAAACATACAGTACTAGATCTCCTTCAGTTTAGGTTTTTTTACATTGATTTGCCCTGTTTATGGATTTATTGCAATTAAAACTAAAATTCACTTAGTCAAAATAATTTTAATCATAGGTCTTGTTGTGACAGAGTTCTTAAGTTATATATAATTACATGTATTTTTAACAAATACTACTGGATATAATAGTTTTAATTTAATACCTCAATGACACAGCAGAATTCAAATCCTTTCCATTAAATTTGCAGTTCATACCGTAAATTATATTATGGGTTTGTTACTCTGTTTTTGTTCTATATTTATTTGTTCAGTTTTCAGCTGTTACGACTTTATATCCCTCTTAATAGAATTAAGATATGTAAGATTTAACACCAAAAGAAATAACACACCACAATGTATTCCTCAGAGCTGGCATGGATCAAAATGTTGGAATGTATCAAAATGTTTTGCTCACTGACTGAAACACTGTTAAAAACATCTGTTGCTGATATGTGAATATGTGGTATGTTATTAAGTACAGGCCCTGCAACAGAATGGTGTTAAAATATTTATATAAAGACTAAATATAAAGTAAACACAATATAGCTATTAAATAATTAGGGTAATTTGTCTAAAACCTAGGAGCTCTATCTTTAAAACACTTAAGTACTTAAATTCCCATTGTGTCCTATGGGGAAATAAGTACAGCACATAAGTATTTTAAATATTGGTCCTAATGTGTAAAGTATACAGTGTCTGAATATCTGTCAGTAGACCTATATCTGATTAAATTCAGAGAGCAGATGGGATAAAGTTTTTAAAACATTTTCAAAGGAAAAACAGAATAGATATATCGTGCATTGTAGCACATCAAAACAGTTCTTTATAATATACAAGACCGTGATGTGTAATTTAAACTCCAATTAGCATTTATTAAAACTGCTTTGATTATGTTGGAGATGTGACGTTTCTAAATATAAGATGTAAAACATTATTTTGACTGACAAAAGTCAACATAACAAATAATGAAAAGCAAAAAAAACTTAAAAAAACAAACCTCAAAATAAGATGCAGTATGATGTTTTGCTTATACATAATGACATGACACTGTCAGGTACTTATTTTCATATGTTAGGTACTAGAACCTTGTACTTTTTCCCTTATTTATTAAGTGTTGTAAATATTGTTATTATAATATACTTAGTATAATTCCATGTCCAGTTCAGTCCAACACATAGTATGGTGTTCTAGTGATTTAAACAATTTTTGATACATGATGCCAGTAATCCACAGATGCCTGGGCAATTGTAGAAATACTGTAAGAAGATCTTTGTATCAAATACTAAGTGCTAATACTTACACAGCTGTATTTCTTCCACTTAACATACCATATGGAAATGTGTGAATTTTCTGCAGATGCACACAGATCTTTCCCACATTAATGTGGGCCATGGGGGACTGTGTGTTCCTTACACTTTCCAAACACTACAGCCTGTAAGAATCTTTTTCCATGTTGACTTTTTCTCTTTTTTCTTTTACTTAAAAATCACATATTAATAAGCCTAGTTTGTCAGGCTGCTATGTTTTACAACTTTTTAAGAAACTTTCTCAAACTCCAAGGAGGGCCAGTTTCTCAAAATACAAAATTCTTCACTATGGAACTGCTGAGAAATTAACCATTGATCTTGTCAAAAAGATTATAAATACAATTTAGTATTTATATACACCCTGTTACACAATATTCATAAAACCTGTGTACATATAAAATGTTATCTGAAATAATTTAAATATAAACTTAAATCCAGTTTGTAATCCATTGAAGAAGACATTTAAATTCTAAGTAATATTGTTTACTGTTCACTTTAAAACATGCATGAGTTACCATTCTTATATTTTATATCTTGTGATACTTTTCTAAAGTCATTTTTTTATTTCCTTTCAGATTTGGTCAGTTGGTTATACAAACTGAAATCTGTATTTACAAGAAGATACAATAAGGTGTAATTCAGTGTCCTAGAACTGGGATACCAGTACATAGTAATGGTCAAAATTGGAATACATGTAAAGATCATTAAGGATAATATTTTTTAAATTTATTAACCCCCCCCCCCCAAAAAAAAAAAGGTTTGTGACCATTATTCTTGTCTTTGCATATTCTGTGGTTGACTACATTTAAGTAATTGTAAGGATTTGCATACAGTATGAAATATATAAATTTATGTTCAATGTTAATGAAGTGGTTTTCTGATGTCTTATGCGTCCATGACAAAGATGAAAAAAACAAGCATGTTTTTATTTGGTAAAACAGGATAATGAAAAGTTTAGTGATTGTAATAATAGATTTGAATTGACTGAACAAGAATTCACCAGCCTCATTTTCAAAACAACTGGATCTACATTTCCAAGCACCTGTTTCTTGGGTTGTATGTGTCCAGTTCTCATTAGCGAGCTTTAAAAAATGAAAGGATCACAGCATTTGTGCTGGGAAGTGGTCCCACAGTCAGTACAGTACATCTTGTACTCAGTGCGGTCTCCTGTTCTATCTATGCCATTTCACACTTCATCTGCACAACAGTAAAACTTTACTGTACCTTGGAAAGCTTTTATACTACAAAAATCAAAAAAAGAATAAACATGGAATCATGCTATCAAAACATCCTGATACTGAACAGTGAGAGGAAAATTCTCTGTGATTTTTTATTGGGTGCTTTTTTTTTTGTGGTTTCGGTTCCTGAAATGTATTGTTTAATGTATAACTGTGTAAATAATGTTGCTTCTTGTTAAAATGACACAGTCATTTCTTTAAAATAGATATACAGTGTTACTGAATGGCAGTAAAAAGCTTATGACAAATACAGTTTTATCATTTACATTTAATGTTCTTAGAATTTTCTGCACTAATAACAGTTGACTTCTCCAAGTGTAAAACAGGAAAACAGCTCTGTAATGTATTGGAAAGTTTGGAGGACTTGTACAGATAGTAAGGATATTCTAATATGATTCAGGCTAAAAGTCAAACAAATGCAAACAACATCAAACAATGTATGTAAAAGTTAAATGATATTATTCAGTAGCTCTGAATAGAACAAGAATTTCTCTGCAATTGATGTGCAAACGTCTCTATATATGTGCATACACTATATATACATACACCCAAGAGCCCTTGTCCACACACTCACATACAGTACACACATATGGATGTCTCTGTGTGGGAGCCAGCGGTGTGTAGCATATTAATTGTTGAGATTAACCCTTACATTCCTGATAATTTCAGCATTCAAAATATATTGACTGTAGCCCCATCTGAAAAAAAACCCCACTTACAATAAAAATCAATGTCCTTGGATTCAATCTCTTTTCAAGGCTGCCAATAAGATTATTAAATTGCTATATTGATTTAACCTCAATGCTAAGTGGAGAACATGACAGGTATTGTAAATATAGCATATGTCTACTACTGAAAGAATGCATGGAAACTTCAGAAAGCACAGGATATAGACACACGATAAAGAATGTGGCTGTACAGGCATGAGAAAAAAATGCCAGCTGTTCTAAATGTCAAAGATCTTAGCGGCTATAGAGCATTGAAAATGCAGGGTGCACCTTCTAAACTGTGACCACAATGTTCAGAACTTAAGTATGAGAACATAAGTTGCTTGTGTTTCATTGTTTGAGCAGACATGATAAGACTCTGCTGCATTGCATCAGCATTGTTTGTTTTCACTATTTGGTCTTTTTCAGGACCATTTTACTGCTGAGTTTCAAATCAGCAGGAAGCTAGAGACGTCAGATCAGGAGATAGAACTATACCACTGTTCTATTTCAATCAAACCACACAGACCACATTCGAAGACCGTACTAACTAGATGCAGTTCGTGTTATGATACCACTTTCCCACAGTAGTTTTAAAGATACAGACATTTATGCCAGAAGCAGTCTGATTTTGAAGTGCAGTGCTTGTATAGAGTTGTTTCTTGTTTGAAAACTGCCAGCTTAATCTTTGCTTGTGCAAACGTACAGTAATTCTGATTCCTGAGCGTGTTTCGAGTGTGCATTTGTTTTTATTGAATTGTTCATGGAGATTTCTGTTCCCCCAGTTGTGAGTGCAATTTTGCATCAAAGCTCAGAAACCATACAGTAATTGCTGCAAACGCAAACACAAACTGCAAGGGCAAATTCAAGATAGAAGCCACACTTACATCTCTGTCTCAGGCTCCGAGAGGTCACTGAAGTGAGTGCTGCCATTGGAATACGGGGGTCCCGGGGAGGGCTCCTCACTCCTGCAGCTGCTCTGGCTACTGGTCAGGCTCTCGCCCCCCCGTGTCCCCTCGTTTTTTTCTGGGGGCCGTTTCTGGAAGGAGTCGGCCAGGCTCACTTCTGGTGCCCCCGACAAACAGGGACAGTGAGTCCGGAACTCCTTGTAGAAGACGTTCAGGCGGGGCGCAGCTACCCACGGGCAGCCCAGCAAGTTCTTGAAGGCGGTACGGAACTCGGGACTGCGGCAGTAGATAATGGGGTTGAGGCCGGAGTTGATGTAACCTAGCCAGTTGAGCAGGAGAAAGATCAGGCGATCAGGAGTGTTCCTGTAGAAAACTTTGATGATGTTGGCCACAAAGAAGGGCAGCCAGCACAGGGTAAAGGTGCCCATGATGATGCCCAGGGTCTTGAGCGCTTTGTGCTCTTTGACAACCGTTAGCCGCGAGGGCCTGCGCTTGGAGTTCTTCCTGCGGGTCGCGATGGCACCAGAGGCCGGCAGGTTGTTGTTGCCGTGAGGCTGCTGCTGCAGCTGCTGCGACTGCGGTTGCACCAGGGCCCCTTCGCTCTGGAAACGCAGGCGGTTCTTGTCGATCAGCTGCACTTGCCCGGTGGCGATGATGAAGACGCGGGCATAGACGAAGATCATGATGATCAGGGGGATGTAGAAGGAGACCACGGAGGACGCGATGGCGTAGGGCATGTTGGTGATGAAGTCGCAGCAGGTGGATTTATTGTAACACTCCTGCGCCTCAGTGTTGTTCATGTCCCGCCAGTCGTGGTTCATGATGGGTGGGAAGGAGATAAGCGCGGAGACGGCCCACACCACACACACAATGAGCCGGGCACGCCGCTTGCTCAGCAAAACCTTGTATCGGAGGGGTCTGGTGATAGCGATGTAGCGGTCCACTGCAATCACGCACAGTGTCTCGATGCTGGCGGTCACACACAGGACGTCCACCGAGGTCCACAGCTCACAAGAAGTGGTGCTCAGCAGCCATTCACCACTTATAATGATGGTTGCCCCCAGAGGTACCACGAGGACACCCATGATAAGGTCTGCACAGGCCAGAGACATGATGAAGATGTTGGTTGTGGTCTGCAGCTGGGAGGTGCGTGTGATGGCTATGATGACCAGCAGATTCCCAAACACAATAATTAGGATGATGATGGCCATCAGGGGACTCAAGAGCCAACCCCCAGTGGCAACTTCTATAGTAATATTTGAGGATGTGTCCATCTTTGATTTGACCTGTCTGTTGATTATAGTGCAAATCAGGATGTTTCCAGATACCAGCTTCCACAATAAATGTATTTAGGTTTCTCCTGTGGTTTTTGCATGATTCAAAAAAGAATCCACAAAAGATAAAGGCAACATTCTTTACATGCCTCATCAACTGATTGATCGGAGATCAGGATGATTAGTTACAGAGGGAATTCAAGTGCTTCAGATGGAAAAACAGGTGGTTGAGTCCCTTTCAGCTTCTCTTCAAATGTCACCACTAGGTCAAGTTTACAAATAAAAGAAATAAAAAGGCAGTGTGATCAAGCAATCACCATTCGATTACCGAGCAGGCTAAATTTTCCTGGCTCGGTCCCTCTTGGGTTTCTTTTGTGATTTTGCCTTTCCATGCAACCCAGTGTCAAACACAGAAGAACAGAAGCAATCCTCTTTTGGTTTCTGGAAATCAGTCATCTTTCTGTTGCTTCAAACACTTATAGAAATACAAAGCCAAATGCATTCAGTTCATTTTTTCTGTCTCCGTCTTTTTTGGGAAAAAAAAAAGTTTTGAGAAATTCAAAAGGTATGTATTAAAAGTTTATTTAAAAGCCTTAAAGTGCCCCTCTGTTTCAGAAAAATCCATTCTGCGGTTGTCTGTTTCTTTTGAGCCAGTGTCACCTGGACAGACTTTATGTGAGCTTCCTTTCATTGTTAGACTCTACTGCTGCCGGTATGAGTGAAGGAGAGCTAGCCCTGAAAGATCCAGGAGTGCACTGCGCCGCTTCTCTGCCTGCCTCTCTCTGACTGCCTCTGCCTGCCTCTCTGTCGCTGTGTGCAGGGCTGGAGCCCAGAGTGGAGGTCTTGAACAGACTGTGCTGTCTTTAATTGCTCCCAGCCCGAGGGGAGGAGCTGTGAAGTGTGGCCGATCAGACAGGCTCTGGAGTTAAAGAGACACCCCGCAAAAAAAAAAAAGGATGATCTTGAAAGGAGACTATATCTGGTTTTACTTTAAATAAAAATAACTTGCAGTCTTGCCAGTTTTATTATTGAGCTCCGATGGCAGATTGTTGGATTTGATTTCAAAACTTTTATACACAGTATTTTGCGATACTTCATTTATTATATTTTTGAAAGAGGGTTAAACTCAACCCAATTGCCCATTCTGTACATCTTTTTTTAAACAAATAAACGAAATGCAAAATTGTTCACTAAATCCAACCCCGGACATTTATGTCTCATGGAAAATATTATAATCTTCTTGGTCTGAGAGGTCTTATGGTAGACTTTTTACATGCCCATGACCATTTGTCTGGTATTTAGTGTTTCTTCATTTGAGAAACCATTAATGACATACAAATTTTTAATAAACTAACTTAAATATTGTCCGTGTGTTGATAATGACAAAAACACAGCTACTATGGAATGAGTTATAACAAATGCAACCTCAAATTTAAATATTTTGCACATTTGGTCTTACAGTAGCTGAGAACTCCATTTGTTAGGACGACATTTCAGTTTATCCACAATTCATACAGTAAGTGTTAGTAATATCAATGTAAAGAGTACTTTTCCACTGAAAAGAATGAGGGTTGTACAAAGTTTTATCCTTGCCTGTATCGCCAATGGCCACCTCTGTTCCCTGGCCTCAGAAGAATTTGAATGATTTGCTCTTCATTTCCTGGCCAGATAGTCATCTCCCCTATGTGATATTCCTTTGAAATGCTGTAAAAGTTTTTTTTTTCTAGTAAACAACCTCTCCTGTCAGCACGAAAAGAATCTATAAATAATACGTAACAAAGCAGAATTAAAGTGTAGGCTAACAAAAACAGTTTTGTAAAACAATCGAGACAGCATCACAACACTCAACGTAGATTTATGATAGAAAATAGCTTTTTGTGGAGTGTTAAGGGACCATCCTGTTACTGTGCACAAATGTATGTGTTCGAGCACTGTTAATGTGGGGACAAAACCTGAAGACATTTATTCACAAAGACTCTTAACAAATAATGTGAGGACATACCTTTATGAGCCATTTTTTACAGACCAAACAGTGCTTTTAAAATCTGAAAATGGTTTTGAGTCTATTTGCACCCACACAGTTTCATGGTAGAATTAGACTTGAACAGTTTTAGGAATACAAACGACAAATGTGTGTATTAATGTTGGGGACATTTACTTTTTAAAGTAATCTGTTGCAATAACCTAAATTGTAAACCTCTAATTTAAGATAAATGAAGATTTTCTACCGACGTAAAACCTCACCCAGTTACATTTTTGTTTAAATAACTTGTAACTGTAAGTGATTGTTTTAAAAATACCATCCCGTAATACACGTGTATAACCACATATATGTGATTATTTAAAAAAAACAATACTTTTATGGGATTAGAACTTGATAAAGTCCTTATGATAATATAATATATATAATAATGTAAGGTCCTTCTCCATTTTGGTTGTAGAGAAAATTACCGCTTTTTTTAATGTAGCAAAATGCAACATTTAGGAAGTTCAGAGAAAGGGCACATGGGCTCTTTCTATGAAACAGAAACACCTGACCGCTTCCCCAGCTCAACTTCTAATCACCTCCCTCTCTTCAACAGAGGGGACAAGAGGACTAAAAATAATTGATCGCTATCTCGCAGCGTCTCCACAACGAGGAAGTTTCAAAGAACAATCAAAACAAATGCTTCGGATGCTTGTCGGAAAGGCTTCGGGTTTCACCGGTCGCCGCGGGGGTTGAGTCAGCGCAACATTCATTTCTGCCTGGTTTTTAAACGGCGGCTCACTGACGTTCCCTGTCACCGCAGTCCAGTCCGGGTCTCCAACTGCGCGACGCATGACACCGAGACCGGTCATTCCCGCCTCCTTTCCTTTCCACCCCAAGACACCGCATCTCAAAGCGTTTCCCACAGACTAGTGCGCGTCTCATCCGTCCAGAACCTATTTTTGTCAGATTTATTTTTCGAAAAGGGAGAAAAAACAAGATCAGAAAAGCGCGTACAAAAAAAAAAAAACGAGAGCTTGCAGACCACCCTGTTTCAGTTTTACATGACCAAATGGAACCTGGATATACAGTACTTCCTTCCATGAGAACAGTTCTACAGAAAAATGCAGACCTATGCAGTAGATTTGAGAAGTACTGTATCTCGGTTTCCACTTAACTTCAGACGACAGACTTATTTTACCACTGCATTCACTTTCAATAACCACTTATCCAATTTAGGGTCACAGTGGCCCATAGCTTATCCTGGGTAGAACTGGGCGCAAGGCAGGGTACATCCTGGATGGGACTCCAGTCCATCACAGGACACACATATACTCAATCACGCACACACATCAGGGCCAGTTTTCACAGAAGCCATTTAACCTACTGTACCAACATGACTTTGGAGTGTGTGAGGAAACTACAGCAGCCGGAAAAAAGAACATAAAAGCTCCACACAGATAGTATCCCATGAATTGAACCCAGGGCCCAAGCACTGCTAACCCAAGGCAGCAATGCTAACCACTTTGCCACCATGCTCCACCAAGTCATTTTATCCAAAATCTAAATGATCATTTATTTCAAAACCTTGTCCTTGATTGTCTTAAAATGTATCCAATTATAGTTTAAATAGCCAAGTTTAAAAGGAGCAAAATGGACAGGCCTGGGTCAAAATGGAAAGGCAGCAGGATGCTCAGAAAAGATCTGACAGACTCTGCCCTAAGACATTCCTTCTCAACTTTTCCCTTTCTTGTCATAACAATCCATTTATATTGCGTTAGACTACCAGTCGGCTAAATAGATAAACTGGAATAGATAAACTGCAACCCAGAGTGGCCAATTCTTAGCTTAAAAAGGTAGTCTTCTCACACCCAGTCTAATTGGTAATTGAGACCCATGTTTCCATGGACACCACAAACATGAAGAGAGAAATCATGGCCTCCTGCCACATGCTTGGGCTGTATGAGCGCCAAGAAAAGAGTGTTAACAGACCATAAAAATCCAGGGGAAGTTTACTCAGAAACTGTGGTACAGCAATTGAAAAGATTCACTTACTGTACCTAGGCACCAAATCTTAAAATTAGTTGAAGGTGTTAAGGATACTATAGAGTCACCTCAAGTACCCCAGGTGTTATTGGCACTTTGATTTTATTCTGTGGATTGATTTTAAATTCTGAGGAAGATATTGTGGAACTGTATAAATATGGTGGTTCACCTATAGTTCAAGAAGTAGTCAAGGAAATTACAACCAGACTGTCTCTGTTTCTGTGAGTTTCTAATATTTTTTTAGCAAAATGAAAAGGTATTTCTTTTCCACTGCAGGAGTCCCAAACCTTGAAGGAGCTGTTGATGTATCTTGCGTACACCTGACTTGGTGAACATCGCATTTTATATAGGAAAGGAGACAACATCATTTAAGTGCACGTGGTTTGTGATGCTAATGTTAAAATTTTCAACTGTACACCTAATTACATTATATTATATTTACCTATATATAATGAAAAACGCGTATACTGGGGAAAAGCTCTCCTATAATATAATGTATTCATATCATTGGTATATGCAATACACTGTGCGAATCAATATAAATACACTGTACCAAATAACAAAAGAAAATGACAGAAAATATAGTACAGCAGTGTTCTGTTCTAAAAAGGAGTATTATAATTTTTAAAGCATATACAGTATATACAGCATATACAGTACCACAGAACGACTCTCGCGCCGAGTTTAACCCAACACCGCGAGTAAGCGAAACGACGGAAGCTTCTTAGCGAGAAAAAATATTTTCTTGCATTAAACGAGGTAGTATTACTTTTTAACGATAAACGTTTGGCTTCCGTACGAATCCGCAGATGAGGCAAAAAGGGGTGTATTGCACAAAGGCCTGGTTCTACTGTGCAGACAGGTTCCACAATCTTAACGTTTTCTACTTTATACTGTACAGCATGAAACTTTTCAAAGATGAGCAATACAAGCCTGCCTGGAGTCAATGTGAATCAAGTGGCTCACACAGCAGTGGAGGAAAATATTGAGAGGTACGGTACATTGGTGGACTGAAAAGACTTGGAGAGCAGGATAATGCTAGACTAAGAATATAACATCTGTGCTGCTGCAGCCCTGCACATCAGAAGGCCAGAATTACGAGCAGGTACTATATGTTAAATGGCTTGAAACAAAGTGAAAGTATTTTCTTCTTACTTTTGGTGGGATTATGACATATCTAAGTACTGATTTATAACTTTAAAGTGATTAAAGTATGAGTAAAAAATAATCAAGAAGATATTGCTTTTAATTGCGCAGGTGCATTGTTCAGCTTAAAGTTCAGGGCCACTTGCTTTTATGAGTGTACATATTTTGTTCATCTTGTCTGTTTTGTACTAAAATACGTTTAGCTAGAATTTGACGTTCTGTAGGATGAATCATGTATCAGGTCAATAAACATGCAATAAATTTTGTTACCTTTATATTGATGCAATATTTGCTCATATAGTGAAATATAGCTAATTGTATTACAATTTTGGTGTTTTTTTAAAACTAAAAGTAATTTTTATTTTATTACTATTTATTTTATATTGTGTTTGCTTTTAATAATTAGACACACTCAAACAATATTAAAACAGATTTTTATGACTGGTAAACTTCTGTGTTGTTTTAACATTCGTTTGATATTTAAGAGTCTTTTCTGATTTTAGTTTTGTTTTCTTTCAGGAGAGATTTACTGCAATTTCCTGAAAACCACTGCAAAGTTTCTCTTTCTCTTTCCCTGTGCTACTCATGGGCTGCTCCTATAGCAGCTGTGGAAATATCCTTCTTGTGCTGTTAAATACTGAAGTACTGTTGGTAAGGTGGAACTGGAGTACATTATAGTTTCAACAGGTGTGCATGCTGGGTGCAGTGGTTCCCATTTTACAATTAATTTTAATTTTAAAAGACAGTGCATTTTAGTAAAAGATTTTTACATTCTGTAGAAGATATCAATGAACCTTTATAACCACATCATAAATAATCATTAAATCATTATAAGAGTCATAAAATGATCAAGAATTTTCTTCCTGCATTCTGTTTTTTGTATTAATGTTTAGAAGCTGTAAATTTAAGCACACACTGCATTTGTGAACGTGGTTGAACTGATATGACTCCAGTTTGCTTTGAAAATGACTGACGGTCATTATACCAGAACGATATACCTAGATTAGTCATTTAAAACTACAGTCAAACCTGTTACTCCTTTGCAGTAAGTCTCCACGTATTATAACCATACAGTTAATTTCTGTCCCTCCTAATATAAGACTGAGTGTATTGTTTGACAACATACAGAGCCTTGTAAAAGTATTCATACGAGTGTGCAGTTTTCATTATTTGTAACTTTAAAGCTTGCACTCAAAACACTTTGAAATAGTAATTAACACATTCAAAGCAAACAAAAATAGATAAGTAACCTTTTGTTGTGCTACATGTAAACGTAAATTAAATTACGTGCACAAAATTACCTTAATGAGCCACTCACAGAGCACTTTCTGTAAGTATACAGTATTTCATGTAAAAAGACTAAAATAGGAAAACTAAAGAGCTTTCAAAGAACGTCATGAAAACACGTAGTTCAGGATAAGGGTTCGAGATGGAAGAAAATGTGCATCAGTCCACAATCTCCAGACCACTTCACAGAACTAGCCTGTATGGGTGGCACGAAAGGATTCATTACTACAAATAAAACATTCGAAATTAAAACAAATTAAACAAGCCTGCGTGGAGTTTGCAACAAAGCACCTGAGTGATCCTTCTGAAATATGGCAAAAGGTGCTGGGGTGAGATAAGACCAAATTGGACCTTTTTGGTTTAAATGCCAAGTGTTATGTTTGGAACAGATCCAACAAGCTCTCCTCCCTGTCAACACTATTGCTGCAGTCGAGCATGGTGATGGCAGCATCTTGCTATAGGGATGCTGCTTCTCAGCAGGGACTAGAAACCTAGGACTGAAGGAAGAATGTAATGAGAAGAATGCAAGCAGATACTGGAGGAAAACCTATTTCAGTCTGCTGAAAATTCATCTTTCAGCAGGACAGTGATCCACAGCACCAGGCCAAACCTACACTAGACTGGCTGAAGAATGAGAAAGTGAATGCCTTTGAGTGACCTAGTCAAAGTCCTGACTTGAATCCTATTGAATCAGTGGAAAGTTTTGTAAACTGCTGCCCAAGCAATCTGAGAGAGCCTGAGTAAATAGACCAAGAAAAGGAGCAGAAAGTGCACCAAACCAGTGGGCACAGGTGATAGAAGCCTATCGGATCTGAATACTTAGCAGTTTTCCTCTTTTCTTTTTGCAGCAATTTACTGTGACTTCTTTTACCCTGAGAAGTCTTCAGTGTGAGCGACTAAGTTTAATACTACATGCAAGTTTAAAAATGTGCATGCATCACAGTGCTATGAAAGATCACAGTGATTCATTCCTTTTTTTTCCCTCGCAGGTGTCACAATTCTGAAGTATTCTAAAAGCGCAGATGTTCTCACCGCCAAAATGGGGAGAGGAAAGACTGTCACATGTGAGACAGACATATGTAAGTCAGGGTATTCCTCACCATTTTTCTGTTTGGTACTTTTCCAGCTATGAATCATGCACAATAACACATGAAGACTTGTTTTATAATATGAGCATTTCATATCTTCAGTTGTAGATACTTGAATCCTGACCTATTGTCAGAAGATTAAGACTTGATCATCCTGGGGACTTCCTTTGAATAATAAAATAAGGAAAACACTGTGTACAAGATGCTACAAATGAGAAGTATTTTTCTTGTTGAATGAGAAGTATTTCATTTCATTTCTCTTGTTGAATGAGAAGTATTTCATTTCATTTCTCTTGTAAACTCAATGTAATGTGACCAGTGTTGGTAAGTGCCTTAATGCCAGTACTGAACCAATGTGCCAGTTACAGTATAGAAGCAACTTGCTGGATCGGTGGCATCAGTTCCCTTTCATCGAATATCCTCCAAAATAATGGAGATTCCATCCTACCGATGTCCACTACAATTTTAATGGTTGAGTTTTGCTGGAGGTTCCTGTTTGTGGGTCTGTTTTCACAATTTGTCTTTTTTCGCATCCTGACCCATATTTTCCTGTCTTTTTCGGAGGTCTTTCACAGACCATACATGCCACGGGTTAACACTGTTTACTTTTCCCACTATTTTTTCCCATGCTTTGTGTTTACTGATGCTAAAGCACTTTTCAGAGACTGTTCCTAAATGGATGCCCTTTTCTGCATTATTCGCTTGTAAAAGGCAGAAATGTTTGGCTCATGTAAACTGTATACATCGCTCTTCCCGTCACGCGTCACCTGTTTGTTTTTCCTAGTGCCTCAGATTTCCCAGAATGCTCTGTCAAATTGATGAGGGAAGATCAGTCTCAGAAAAGAGCACTCTTGTCCGTCTCCAGTCTGAGTTTCAGCGACATTCACTTGCTCATTTTAGCTAATCAATTGTCTGTTTTTGCTACCTTATCAGAATGCCCAGCTGTCTAAATGGTTATAAATGTAAGTTTTATAACTGATGAATTTTATCCTTTTTTTTTTTCATTTTAGTGGCTCAAAGATTCTGTGCAGTTTTCACATTTCCAAAGAACACATATCACTCCCTGTGAGCAGGGAATGGAGATAAAATGGCAATATGGAGGTGTTACGGTGAGATTTTCAGAAGTGATTCATAACATTGTCCCCATTGTTAAACCAATTCGTCTCCATGTGCAGTATTCAGTTTGCCACTGCACTACACTACACATACTGGATGAAGGGTAGGATACATACAGATTATGTGTACATCATTAGGTACACTATGAATTAAATCAGTATAATTAAAGTAAATACAATAAAACTAAAGTACTGTATTTGATGTGTGTATCTTATCGTCAGGGTATCCTTCTCAGGCAGTGGCACAGCAGGTACATCAGCAGATGACATGTGGCTCTCATGTTCGTAATGTGGGCGCATGTCAGAAAGAATGGGGTGTGTAAATCAGGATTTGGGTGCACTTGCATGAGTACAGAAGGACGATGCTTGCTGACACAGTGTCCATCAGATCCTTTTTTGTCCTAACTGTGCATTACTTTTTAATTTCATATAATTTGTGTATTTATTCCTGTTTGACTTGAGTTTAAAGGAGAATGCGATCTCTGAAAGCTTTACAGTCTGCAGACTGAAGTGAAACATCTGTGCCTTTCAGAAAGCTTCAAAAAACAAAAATAAAGCTGTCTGGGAAACAAGTATGCTGGAGACTGCTATTGCATAAAAATAAATTATATGAGATCCATAAATTACATTAAGTTGTATTTTGGGGGAAAAATATTAAAGCAATGAAAAGTATTCAAAACTAATTTGGGCGTTACTGTAATAAAATCAAACATTAGGCGCAACTTTAGAAAGTTTTTCTAGGTGGTCTTTGATTCTGGAAATTCTCTTAATGTGGCTCATGAATTTCTGTATCATTTGTCAGGTTATTCAAAGCTTCTACACTCCTGTTTACTAAAATACAGGACTTGCTTGAGATCTCGGAGACTCGCTAGTATTTTAATTTAAAATGGATTTCTCTGTCTTGGCTTCACAGGTTATGGTGTGTGCTAAATGAATTTTTCACTGCTGTATAAGATATGGGCTCACCAAGTTCAGACACAAGATTGAATCTTCAGTCACTTGTAGCATCCAGGACAAATCCAAAAGATTTGCTTTCTTAATCTGTCTGCAGCTTGTTTCCAGGTATAAAATTAAATTTAAAATTAAAATATACAGTGTTCTCGTGTCAATAGTAAGAAATGGTTACCTGAAATCTTAATGCTTGTAAAGGTGGTTTCATGAGACTGTTCTTCAAAGATTATATATGAAGTGTATATAAGATACACTTCTATTTGTACTTTTCCCAATGCACCTCCATCTCATCCAAATACAGATACAGCAGCACTAGTGCCAGCTGTGAAATAGAGCATTTTCAAAGTCTTCTTCGTTCTGTAAAAAACCTGATTATTTCCAGAAATCCTGTCCTCCTTCTGAACAATACGGTTTTTCTCAAGATCTTCTTGAGTCACTAACTCACTTAAATTTGATTTCCCACTTAGGATTTCTTCTCAAAGATCCCATTGTGAGCTTTCCTTCTGCCAGCGGAGGGATTTTAAATTCCGAGTGAACAATGCCTTTTATTTGTGTATGGATAGGTCTGTGTCTGTCTGTGTAGGTGTATGTACTGTACTGTATACAGTCTGTGTCACACTAATGCTATTATTTCAAAACAAATATCTAATATCTCCTGTTGCAAGTCTGTAATGTGTCTCTGGAAAACACAAGAATTTTTATTTTGTATGGTTTTGTTTTTCAGTACAAATCTCTTAAATACAGCATTGGATGATGCTGAAATCATACTGAGTCATTTTTCTGACAGTGGGAAAGGTGCTCAGCCAATGACTGAGCTGGATCATGTGTGAAATGTCAAAGGGAGAGCGTAGTTCACCCCCATCCTGTCCTAGCTTGGCAGCACTTAATGATTTTCACCAGTTTGGCTGAGTCAGTGAAGGACACAGCCTGCACTCAGTCTAGTTACTTGCAGGAAGAAGGGAATATTATTGGATGAGCCACCTGGGAGCCATTTTAAAAAGTGTTCTGACCTTTGTCTGATGATCAACAGCTGCCCATTGTTGGGTGAGAAAAAAAATAGTTCGTTCTTCATTCACTGTTCTTTAAGAATGTAAAGTACACTAAATGAGGTTCCGCAGCATCTCTGCATTTTAAACAAAAGCATTGACCAATACCCATGATCATTGTCTACAGTAAAGATTTCTCAGCGGCCATTACGTACATCAACTGAAAGCAGTTACTGTCTTTCTGAACATAAGCCCAAAATTAGAAGGTCATATCCATAGGGTGACCAATCCAGGATCAGCTAATGAACAATACAAAAAATAACAATATTATTTTCCACAAACTATTAAACATGAATAATAAGGAAATAGTAAAAGTCAGAAAAGGTGTACTTTACATAGATTACTTTACATCTACTTTACATTATTATTCACAATAAGAATAAGACTAGCTTTACTAATAATAAGCTTTACTTTTATGCAGCACTTTTCTGGATAATTTATAGGTGCTTCACAGGTAATAGGGACTTCCCTTCACCACCACCAATATGTAGCCTCCACCTGGATGATGCGACAGGGTGTTTAATGACCACACAGAGTCAGGGCCAATATTTTATATTTATAATAGGGACAGCGCCTTTTTTTACACTGACACTATAGTGGGGAATTAGGACACACACAGACTAGAGGGTGAGCAGTCCTTATTGGTCCCTCTAACACCTCTACCAGCAGCAACCTTAGCTTTCCCAGAAAGTCTCCCAACCATGTATTGGCCCAGATCACACCTGCTTTGCTTCAGTGGGGTGCCAGTTGTGAATCACAGGGTGACATAGATCCTGGGAATGTATCCTGACTTAACAGTTGTGAACGTAATAGGTAGAAAAGCAATTTGATTTAACGTCATGGGTGCAGTTCAGTGTTTGGGCTGTGGAATGATATTGTGTGCAGTGCCTCTGCATCCAAAATAGCGCAGCCCCACCAAGAATTAAATGTTTTGTCAATACAGTCTCTGGCAACTGGTGTTCTCCTGTATCATAGTAAATGCAGGAGAGAATCAAAAGGGACTGGTATTGATAATGGACTGTGGCAAAAGAATAGGTCAAGGAATCAACTTAAAAATCAGCACGAGCAATGATCTCCAAACAGACTGATTAGCAGGAATGAGGTAAAAACAGAAAACCAAGGGCTTGTCCCAGTGAAATCAGCACGTTCAGTGGTGTGTGTTTGTGCACGAGATCAGCACAGGATGCGCTCCAACCTGTTCCCGCACCATGTGCTTGATTACTTTCTGAAAAGGGGGGCAAAGAGGCGAAAGAGCGGACATCTGCTGAGTCCGAGAAACAATGGCGTCATTTAGGGCTGCCACCATCTAAAACAACAGGCTGCACACCAGGTTTTCTCCTGTGTTTTATGTCAACAGCCCATGAAAGGTGACTGCGGTTCAGGGTGGTAGCAGTCAAACAAAGTGCAGCAGATCGTGAAGAAAGCACGTTGGCCTGGGTTTGGTGAAGCAGAGGGCTTTTGTGTTTCAGAGCTGCAGGCTTTGAAGAAGTATCCCACTCTTGCTCTTGTTTGTGACGTTGCCCGGGGTGTTGTTCAGCAAGCAACACTTTTGAAAGGTGGTGAGGCCTCCCCTTCATAGGAAGGCACTTCTGTACTCACGTGAAGCATTTTAGTAGAGATTTAAGACTAGACTTTTTATTCAGCAGGCTTTTCAGAACTGGGAGGGTCTGTAATAAATGAATTGGAAACTGAACAGTAATTCCGTATAGGTCGGTGTTGAGATGGTAGCCAGAAGGATAATGAATATAAAGTAAGTGTGTTAGCACACCGTGTTCAGTTAATAGATATTCAGAGTTCTTCTGACACATGCCCTTCCACAGGAAAGCAGTTCTGAATACACAACATTACAAAGAGATTTGTGGGCTTTTGTGGCATTGTTTTCTTCTTTTATCTTTAGTTTGCTTATAAATTTAGAGAAGAAAAATATTACAGTGTTTTTGCTGTCTATTTTTGGCTTGGTCGCACAGGGGTGACCTTTGCTGCCTCGTAGCACTGGGACCCTGGGTTCAGTTCCTGGGGTGTTGTCTGCATGGGGTTTGTAAGTTCTCCTCATGTTCATGTGGGATTTCTCCAGGTGCTCTGGTTTCTCCCACAGACCAGAGATATACTGGTAGGTTAATTGGTTTCTGGGAAAATTGGCCCTGGTATGAGTGTGTGCATGTCTGTGTCTACATTTGCCCTGTGATTGACTGGCATCCTGTCCAGACTGTACCCAGCCTTGAACCCGCTGCTTGCTGGGATAGGCTCCTGCTCCCCCACAACCCTGAATTGTATGACGCAGTTAGAAAATGGATATACAGTTAAAAAATGGTCCTTTTCTGGGTTTTAAAATTGTGTATTTGAACAGCTTCTCAGTTCTCCTGTCGAGGACTATGTTGCAACTTTAATTGACTGAGGTGTCCCAGGGACTGAATATTAAGAATCCTCCAGTTGCTTAATTATCCCAACCTCTGTGTCTTTAATTAAATTGGTATTTTCAAAGTGATAAAACAAGCTCACATACAGTATTTATATTGCATTTCTGATTACAGTTGTCTTGCTGATTAGACCTGAAACACTACATCTACTGTTTCTTAAAGGGCTACAGAGCACAATAATGTAAATAATTATTTCAGTCTACTGGAATATTAGTATATATGTTACTATCTCCTTATTTTTAATAATCTATGCTGTTTGTTAGCTTTATCCTCTTTTGGAGTTTTTTTTCCATTTGTAATTGGATTAAGCCTTGAGAGGCTGTATTCAAGAAGGCTATGCCCTTATCTTGAGTGTCACCACTCTCAGGATGTTGTGCACAGTGTTTTCACTCCTCCTCAGGAATGGTCTCTCTCTCCTAATAATATGAATGGTGTCACCTGTAGGAGAACTTTGCGGCCAGCTTAATCAGTCAGAGATGACACTAGTAGGAATGAATTATTTTTGTTCCTTGTATTAGATTTACAAATTGCATTGTATTGCTAGTCCTTTGTCACAATTTGGTCACAGGGACGCAACTGGATGAATATGTTAGCCAACCCTCCAATTCATGCATTTGGTTTCATCATTAGAATTAATAACATAAGCAGACAAAAATGGAGAAAACCTGTACACCCTGATAGGAATTGATAATATCATACAGAAAAAATGGAAATCAGATAATAGAAGGTATTCTAGTTTTCTTTCAGTATGTAGAAACTAACATTTCTGATACTGAAAGTTTTCAATCATTTGGCCAGTAAATCAATAAATGTGATTCAAATAGGTTTTTAACTTATTGATTATTACCTAATGAAGTAGATAAAATAGAAAACAGTGTTCCTCTTGACTCAGTCTGTTTTTTATGGAGAAAGACAAGTACTTGCTGTTGGTCAGGCTTTTGCAGTAAAAAGCTAATTAATATGCTTTGCTTTCTGTTGGGAAAAGATATTTTTTTAGTGGGTTACAGAGCCTTTCATTGTTCAGTCTTGATTGATTTGAGGCTTCTTGTACAAACCAAGCCTTACAGTTTATTTTAGTTAAATTCTGCTGTGTGTCCGCTGGCAGGGGCATTTACAGACAGATGGGTTTGGCATGGAACATAAATCCCTTTTTGCAATATTGTTTCCTCTGCTGAATGGTACTTTTCCAAGCTCTTTTCCTGCAGCCTGGTGTCCTAGCTGTCAAAGCCTTCTCCAACAGCTCGAGCTGGGCTCCCTGTGGGGCCCATGTCTAAACCCAGAAGCTGTGCTCATAGCCTGTCCCATGACATTAGAGGTTAGCTCGTCCCATGAGGACTTTCTTTAAGCTTCACAATTGAGCTTGTCTCTTGTGGTGCGAGACTGTTTTCTGAAAAAAAAAAATCTATACAGCCCTGCCCATCTCTGAAGTGTGCATTAGCCAGCACACTGGGCTCTTTCCCCATGGTAGTCTTTCTCAACTCCAGTCCTGCGGAGAATGCCCAGTCCATGCTTTTGATCCAGCCAGCACCTCATCATTCATGTTTAAATTTGTGATGCTTTATGTTGCCTTTTGAACACTCTCATGATCAGGGATTTAAATTATTGTGGGAATCTTCATTGAGCCCCACCAGTCACCAGAAAGAAGAAACCCAAAATATTGGTTCTCTGGAACGAAAGCTGGGAAACTCACTTATGGTATAAACGATTTATGTAAGTTATCATGTGCTGCTGAGCCTTACAAAGGGTGTTTGATGATGATGATAATAATAATGACTTCTGTAAGTTAACGGATATGGATGTACTTGTCCCTTATATAGTGAGTGTCTGTTCTCCCATGGAACTTATACAGCCTCCCAAACCCTGCGCCCTTCTCTGAAGGTTAATGACCAGAAATGAACCTATTTCTTGTGGTACTGAAGATGCTTTTTGTCCTATAAGAAATCTCTTCAAATTGTATCAGCTAATAATTCTTGTTATCAGACAGGCTCATCAGTACATCTGTATTTTAATGTTTAAAACTATATCTTAGGACAAGCTTCCTGATGCAATTTGTTTAATAATGGAAATGCACATTATTTCTTTAGAGCAGTTTCTAAGTAGATTTGAAGTCCAGATTTAATCTGATTTAATACAGTACTGTATGTGGTACTCTTTTATTTCTCTGGACTTTCATTCACTTAGTGAAGTCTGAAAATGCAGCTACCCTGCAATGAAAGTATGCTCGCCTAGTCACAGTATAGCTGCAGCCCTCTCCAAAGGAAATAGTTTGCTGAAGAATGAGAGATACTCTCAGAAGTGGACATCCGTTTCAGCGGATTATTGAAAGAGCTGTGCTGGGTCGCAGCGGAAGACAAGAGGCCCTGCGAGATCGCTGTCAGACTGTCCGAGGGCTGGCAGAGTTTGTCAGTTTATTTGCTTTGCGTGAGAAGACAACATGAGCTGTATGGGAATGTTTGCAAAGCAGGCGCTGGGCCTGGCACACAGAGCTGTTGATGATTGCGAGTGGGACTGAGGTGGGATCGGACTTTTCAGGGCTGTTGACAGGGATTTTTTTGAGGGCTCTGTGATGCCGGCTTCACACCCTGCTGGAGCCTCATTTACTTCCCGTGCTCCAGCCTCAGTTCCGAATCTCACCAATTCTTCTTCTAATTGGCCAACCACCATAATGTAAGGATCACTTTTGGGCAGTAAACTTCAAATCTGTCCTACTCCAGCAGGGCTTCAACCCTTGTTACCATACCTGGAGAAATCCAAACCAGGTATTAATAGGAATGCAGTAAAGATACCATTTATATTTCAATGGGATCTCTGGACTGTGACTTCCAGCCTGCACTCTGAACATTGGCTATAACCAGTTCTGTCACTAGCCTGAATTAGCCACACACTAGATAGTGTAATTTCAGTGCAGTCTGTGGAGGATTATGGATGTTAAGATCTACAATATAAATCCTGCTGGGTACCTGTAATTTATCATAACACACTGTGTTTTTGCACCATGCTTGAATGAGCTCAGGGCTTTTTTTTCAGCAGACTGAAAAGCGAGTGATAGTTACACATTCATTTCCCTTCAGTTGATTTTTCTGAACATTAATGTCTGCAGTTCTTGAAGGGAAAATGAATTATTGTGGCTATTCTTCTGGCTTCAGGGGAGCGCCTCCTAACCCCAACTTTTGGGAGATCTTACTCCGCACTTGGTGAATATCCAAGTTTGCATTCTTTGTCCGTGATGTTGTTTCCGAAGAGAGGTCTCGCAACTCCCACCGCCAGGCCCAGCGATTCCTAAAAAAAAAGTCTTCAAGATGATCTTTGGGAAGAGTTGGAAGGAAGATGCTATGAAGCCGTGAAGCATGCAGATAAAGTGATATACATCTTAATGAGATTTCCAGACATTCAAATCTTGAATTATTTTTCGGTGCTCCCCTTTATCCCAAATCAATACTTACAAGCAAAAAAAATGTGCAAGTGTGGCAGATGAAGGTAAAGAATCTATTCATTTAGATAAATCACATGTTGCATGCTACTCCACCCTGTTTGACCTTAATCACATGAATGTTTTTACTGTCACTTGAAAGGCTTTTGAAAACCAGCCCACAGGCGTTAAAGCCAATTGTATTCTCAGAGCAGGAAACCAGTTTATAAACTCCAGAGCCCTTCTAGGTCTGCCCAGTCATATCTCTTAAGTGGTAAATCATGAGAGCTGCCACAGAAGGGGAGAGCAAGCCTGTTTATAACCCACCTTCCTCCAATTTGTCATGAGAATATTTCTTTAACTTCTGATAGAATAACACCTATGAAACCTTATGGACTTGTGCAGTAAATTTGTTTCTAAAACCAAACTTTCTAGCTGCGGGTATTTACACTGCCTGAGAACAAGGCATGCCACAGGCGAAAATGAATCCAACCTAAAACCAGGTACATATACAGTACAATGCCGAACACTGTGCCTTTTGATTACATCACACTTCAGGCATGATATCAAAGGAGGTTTTAATTCATTTTGGGTTTGAATCAAGAGAAATCTTTGGTGCTTTAAAAAAAGTTTAATTACATATTTCTCCATAAATCATTAGTGTCTATTATTTTTAAAGGGTAAAAGTTTTACCGTTTAACTGCACCTAGGTTCCAGGTAATGAACACAATAATCTGATTGAGAATTAGAATTAGGTGTAGGACAACATATCGGCTCTTAGGCAATATAAAAAATCCTTTGCCCCATTAATGTGTGCTGTTGAGCTCAACAGACAGAACCTGAACAATAATGTTTCACCTGAAGGGAAACATTTCACTGTGACAACTCAAGGAGGTCTCTCTTACTTGGCTAGGATATGGAAAGAGCTCTTTTTGGACACATTTAATTTTCAGTTATTACTTTATCTCTCTTTCAATAGCTGCAATAAAAAAGCCTTTATCTTTAAGATGCCTTGTGGAAGTGGGGGTCTTTATCAGGCATCTTGCCTTTTCATGAAGGTTTTTACGATCTTTTCCTCCCCCCCTTCCTTTGCCCTGAGGCTGTGTTAGTGGAATTTGCCTGGCCTGCAGCATATTTTGAAAAAAAGCTGACAGATGAGAGACTCTTTTTTTTGAAAACGTAAGATGGGAGAAAATCATTATTGTGCTCATCTCTCTAAACCCAGGACAACAAATCCCAGCAAAGTAAGCCATTTTTTTCCCCAAGGCTTGTGATGTAGATTAATATGTGGAGTCTCACTGCTTACAGCACATCAGTTGGATAGAGAACAGTGTTAGGGATCTGTTCATTAAACTCCAAACGCAAATTCCAGCATTAACCCTACATGGTCTTTAATCTGCTTGCTTTTAAAATTCGGTGACTCCAGTGAATATAATCTGTTCATCTGTTCATCTGACCCTACCTGGGGTTTCTGTACATTCTGTACAGTGTCTGGTGGTGATTGAGTTAGGTCAGTGTTCACTACAATACTGTAGTGTACTGTACTGTACTATATTGTATACAGTACATATACTGTAACTTAGCCAGCATAAAATCCCACTGTAATGGCTCAGCAAAGGATACTGCAGGGTTGCTCGTAGATGATTTTACAAATTCCTCTAAATCCAAATTCCATCATAATTCGCTTGTGCAAATTAGATGCATTTCTTGGTGAAACAGGGCCAAGGGGAAAGGGTGTCAGCAGGGTTTTAAAACACAGAAAAAGCAGCTGGATACACCAGAAACCACAATCAGTACCTTCACTTCTTTTTCTGAAAGTTTGGGCAGCAGACAGAATATGCAGAAAGGAGTCCGAACCCCCGCGCCCAGCTCGTGTAGTCGGGATGCATTTCAGAGTGACTCTTACAGCTTGTCGTGACTTTGCAGCTTATCTCCACAGAGAGGTTGATTAAGTTTGTTTAAAATATTTTTATTTTGCTTCTTTTTTTTACACAGGAAGTTCTACATTAGCTGGAAGGACTAATTGAGAGAACAGGGGGGTGGGGGGGAGAAGAGGAAACTAGCAAGTGCAAAACACTCACATTCCTACCCCAGTTCACTAAAGACTTTTAAGCTCCTCCAAGCACAGGCTTACTACAGTATATTACTGCATTACCTCCATTATATACAATACATGCTACAGCTCTTTAGCCCGTTCACCTACTGTATAGCAGATCTCCCCAAGCTTTTCGAGTGTGCAGACCGCTTTTCAATTCCAGATCTGCGGCCCAGTTCTTGCTGCTGGTTGTTTGTAATGCGCACACTTTAAACTGTGTGACATTCCTATTCATCACCTCAAGAGTTGGATCTGCAAAACACAGCCGTGCCTGTGCATGAACGGTTGTGTGCTGAGTAAATTGCTTCCATGAGACAGTCAGTGCCTCGTCGCTGACTTCAAAGACGGGATGTCGTGATAATTTTAGCCTTAAACCTGATTGCTCATCACTTTCTTCTTTTCCATGGAGCCCCTGTAGTAGCTTCGTGAGCCACCATGGGTCCCCAGACCACAGATTGGAAATCACTGTCCTTTCCAAAGGAGCACAGAGCAAAGGAGACGTTGCTGCAACTTCACTGAGGTCTTCTTGGTCTTGCCAGTCCATGCTACATTATTCAGTCTTCAAAGACACCCAGAGGAGAGGGCGTAGCTGTCCTTCAGCTTCTGGCATTGGTCGAATGTCCTAGCCAGAAGCTTAACCTCTAGCCCTAAAAATGTCAAGGTTTTTACCATGCAGCCAGAATGCATTACAAATAAGCGGGTATGAATTTGAAAGCCATGGTCATTATCAAAACAGGTCGAAAGGCAACAGCAGGGCTGCAGGAAAATGCAGTGTAGATGCGCATTGTTCTTTATCTTGTCTTCCTTATCTTTATTAATGTGTTCCAAACATGAACATTTCCCCCACACCACAAGATCCCTTCACTCATCCCTCCATTGTCCTCAGCGTCACCCCAGTTTCTATCTAAGGACCCCTGAAAGATGGTTAAATAGCTACAGTGGAAGCCCCACTGTAGGGCAGAGCAGGGGTTTGGCTACATCAGCAGTGGCACTGCACGCCTAACCCCATCTCTCCACACGCGCCACATATCCCAGCAGTCAAAGCTCCATATGAACCATATCAAGATGGGAAGGGTTCCAGTGGTGCCCCATATAATGCCAACACCCTTTACATGCAAGCAGACCATCCAGCAAGAGTCTCATGTGAGAACAGGGCATGTCCCTATTTAGAATAATGGACCAACAAGAAGAGACCTGTTTGGCATACTTCTGTTGTAAAGTTTTCAGTATTATTTTCTGGAGATTTTTAACCCAATTGTGAAACCCAGCTTGCCTTCCTTCCACTTTCAGAGGTGTACCTTTTTCACAGTGAGAAGTGAAACTTTATTGCTTTAATAAATCAGTGAGATGTGATGAAAAAGAAACTGATATGAGGCCCTCTGTTATTCACTGCAGTTTCTGAATCATGTGCTGTGGGCAGGGGAAAGACAGTTATGGAGAATGAAACAGACTCTTTGTCTTTCCTCTCAGCTCTTTGGCCTGATTTTGACATCCAGCCTTAGGAGAAGAATATGTGCTGGATTATCGACACCTTCCTTTTCAGCATGTTGTCAGTCACGTTTTCCTCTTTTTTTAGCTTGGGATTAGCTTGACCTGACGTCATTGTTTTTCTGAAGTAGCAAGCTCACGTCTGTCAGAGACCCAGCATCATCTGGTTTGCATTCCATTTTCTTCACTGGTGACTGGCCGACCTTATAGCATGTTTTCATTGATGATTTAAAGCAATTTAGAAATCTTCCAGCACGGCACAGTACTTGCCACCACTTGTAGAAATACAATACTTCAATTGATAAATTATCAGAATTTTTGCATTATGGTGATTTTGTTTGTAAAAAAATGGATTTTGTCAGCTTCCATGGTCTCTGTTGAGCATGCTGTGATACTCATGTTCTTTTCTGCAGAGATGTGAGTTTACACTGTATTTCTTAGAAAGGCAGCTCTGAGTTCTAGATTAATTAAAAAAAACTTTAAATTGCAATTCACTTCTCACTTAGTGAAAAACTTTAGCATAGTATGGCTGACATTAAGAGTATGAATTCTTTCTGATGCTGATAAACTATATACAAAGTAAGACTGCCTTGTAACCTCACATTCAAATTCACTTGTAACATGTGCAACCATTTACGTTGCCTTGTAGGGTAGTAAAACAACCAGAAATTAACAGCGGGAGACTTCATGCTTTGCTGATAACACGAGTGTGTCCTGGTTTTGAGCTTTGAACCCCATTTCACGCACTTTAAAGGGTTAATGCAGTAAAACTACCCTCAGCATCCAATGTCTAGGTCTGGATGAAATTACCCCTCTGGAAAAGCCCCCTCATACCCTACTACCCTCCACAGCTATGGAACTGAGGCTCTAGAGAAGCAGTGAAGCCTGTTGCTCACACTGCAGTAATCACACAGGACATGTTCCAGGGAAATAACCTTTATTACACTGTAATTGTACATGTAAGCAGGTGCTGACTTCTTTCATAAGCCATAAAGGGTAATAGGATTACTGAGTGTCGCCCTCAGACAAGTAACCATATGCAATTCACTACTGGGCCTTTATTTTATGTTCCGTCCTTAACCTGGGCTCAGGCTGCCACTTGCCTTAATAACCACAACTTTGACTTGCTAAATCAGCTCCTGGGATGTTCATTGTTTTATTTGTTTAATTTACTCCCTATTGCCGAAGATTGAAATGGTTCATGAGACAAAGATGTCAAAGATGCTCCCAGCGATGTTTTGGTGGTCATTGAAAATGCCTTACAGGCTTACACCCCTGTCGGGATCTTCACCTAAACATGGGACAAAATGGTTCAAGTCAGCCATGGGATTCAGAGCGGGTTCATAAGCAATTTCTACAATAGTTACTCCTATGAAAAGTCACTATAAGGGGATACACAGAGAAAAGGGGGAACTAAAAGCACACCATCTCAAACCTAGTGTGCAAACCTAAAGACAATATAAGTTGTCTCTAATAATATAAGCCAGTGGAGATCACTGCCAAAACACAGGTCCATTACTAGTCATCACTAGTGAGCTCATTTATGGTGGGGGGAGGGGGGGGGCATTCTCATTAAAGCATAGGTACAGCAACACAGCACTATTTTACAACATAGCCTTTGCTGTGGCATTTTGAATAAGAGTGCATTAACCTTGATCCTCACAAAGGTTAATACAACCTAATTTGCACAAAGGGGATATTTTTAACACCCTTTTCCTAATAAATCTGCCACTTAATGGACACGCACAGTTGTAGCTTGTTTTAATTTATTTTGAACATCAATGTAATCTTTGGGCTAGTTTAATGAATGTTTTCCTGCTTAGATTGTGCCATAAAACTACACCACAAGACACAGAAAGTAAAAACGCCAGTGATGTTTTCCAGAGCAGTTCAATATCTCTCTGCAACGGTCCCTGAAGGTACTAATTACTTAGTCTTGACACAAAGGTTTCTTGTTTTACTATAAATAAACAACTAGAACATCACCAAGTTTTAAACAATTTATTCAGAAATGTTCTAAATTACTCCAAAACCAAAGAAACAAGAAACAATATTCCTCATTCATTACTGTGTGTACAAGTGGTACATGGTAAAAAAAAGCCCTGCAAGGTCAAGGTTTAGCAATGATTTCACTGGAAGCCTTTCGAATGGGCTTTGCTATCTTTATGGATTCGGTAGAAGGTATGGCTGTCATTCTGAATCTGCTTTCACTTCGTTTTGCTTTAAGCAAAAGTTTGTGGCTTTGGCTGAGTTCATTTCAATTGCAGTCTGTTGTTCTGCTGATGAACTTTTTCAGCCACAGTTTGAAACTGAAATCATTCTCGGTTTCCAAAACTAATTGCCAATGCAGAGCTTTTTTCAGTTTGTTGAGACATGAATCACAGGCTTCTCTGCTTTACATCTTATCACTGAAATGCATAATTCGAATATTTGCATATAATACGGCACTTAAAATCGAATCCACAGACTGTGAGAACAGCCTGAGCACCTGTGATGAAAGTCAAAAAGTTCAAAATGCAAATTTCTTCTTAATTGCTTCAAATTTTTCATTAACAATTGCTTGTGAAATCCCACTTAGTAACATAACTGCTTTATAGATATGAAAGTTCAATGAACAATTTTTATACGACTTCTTAAATTAAGTTTCCTCTTGGAGGTAAATTCATAATCTCCAGCTGACCAATGGAAGAAGTTGACACTCAAATCCAATATTAAGTTTGCATACATTTGGAAACTGTTGTACCGAAGACTGGTTAAGGATCCAACAATATGTTTTGCTATTGTAGTAAATATTAGTTATTAGCTGGTGTGTCTAATATTTGTCTCGGAAGTTATACGATTACAGTGTTTACCTTTTTTACAGAAACAATTTGGTGCCCACTTACACTGCTCAGGAGTCCGGAGCTGTAACTGTTACTCCATAAAAATACATCAAAATCTCTTGATTACAGAAGCACAGCTCAGCTCAACATTTTCACTGTCCATTTTAGATTTTAGAGGAACAAAAACTATCTACAGCTTGCAGTTGCAACAACAGGCAACTTTAGCAGGCTGGGAAGGGGTTGAGGGAGGGGTCACAGACTGTTAACAACACTGAGTGCTGTTTTATACAAGTGTAATGGAAAATGTTGAAAAATTCAACTTTATTTTAACACATACTGTACATCCTACGTATTAATATGCACTAATCTGTATAGCAGATCTAGCATACGAGTATAGGACAGTATGCAGAGTCTGATTTATATTGTGCTGTTTGTCCAGTAATTGATAGGACAAATTGACTTTTGCAAGTCTGCCCTTGATGTGAAGCTAATTGTTGGTTCGACGAGTCCTCTCTTGCAGTAGATTTTTTTAAACAGATTAAACAAAAATCCCTTTTACTTTTGCCAGCTTTCAATTTACATATCTCAGTTTCACTAGTAAATCACAGTGTTGTTTGACATTGGTTACATCTCGTAAACATACATGAAAAAGACACAAGTGAAAGAATAAGGTAAGAGGCGAATGAATGGATAGAGGAAAAAATATAAATTATAGACAAGGACTGCAAGGAGACTCCAGATTAATCCTGATAAATTATCTTTGCTTTGTGAAAAGTGATCAAAATGGTATTTGGCAAGAATCACGTGAATGTGACAATTCTTTAATTCCTTTCCAGAAAGCTAACTTCTTAAATATATACATGACACAAAATCCTCTCTCTTCACATAATCAATGGAGACAAAATTGCCTTATTCTTAAAAACCATGCTAGGTCTGCATTCAATTGCTCAAAATACAGTTAAAAGATTTGTTTTTAATTTTCCAAATAAATTCCAAATAAGTTCAAGTGACAGCACAGCTACAGTACAGGAGTAAATTTCTGTTCCAGATTTTTCAATTGTAATACACAGGAGTAATGAAGAAGTCATCTGTGGCAGACAATCACATTTAATGTTTTGGTCTTTTTCAGATAACTTCCCCTTATTGATAATGACTCACGTTTTCTGTTTAAGAGATATTTTCTAGTAGAAATCGTCAAAGCAGAAATTTGAAAAAAGCATAACATTCAGACACACTTTTAAAGGTTTGTGACATTGTGCCTTGGGTATGGTACAGAACACCTTTCTTTCACTGCTGAACTTTTATTTTTCAGCTTTTTTTAAATCAAGCTACTGTAGATCATGCCCTATGAATTAAATTATTCTGGATTCATTTCTGATTCAGATAAACAGGACAGATAGTTAATAGGTCCCTTACCCCAAAAATAAAAATATGGTGTTTTAACCTAATGTTACGGGAATGAATTAAAAAACTAGGGTTCTCTAACTTGTCAAGTATAACATCAGTAACAGTTTTCATTAAAAAATTTTTTTTTAGACATAGCTAAATACAGTATTGTCCCAATCTATTTTGAAGCAGCTAAGATGACTTTGTTCAAATACAAATGTACCTCCAAAAAACAAGAACGAAAAACTAAAAGGAAAGGAGGATAATGCTGAGAATTAAATAAAAGCAATACTTCAAGACATCAGAGCCCCCCTTCCTTACCAAAGGTCTGACAACGCTTTGTGTAACGGGACAAGTGGTAGTCAGGTTCAGACAGCAGTGTCTTTGCAGTCAGCACAGAGCAGGACAGAATTTTACCTTCCCAAAGCATTCAGGAAACTCTGTCCTGAGTCACTAGAACCAGCGCAACTGTTGTAATAACAGAAAAAAGTACATTCTCCCTCAAAAACACAAATTTTGCAGGTTCATACTGAACATAAATGAACTGTACTGATCACAGTGAGAAACCTTCAAGATGCCACAGCAAACATCTTCACATTGTTAGCTAATGGACCCTTTAAAGGACTATGTTCTATCTGTTTGAGATGAGCTAATGAGCTGATGGACAGATGAGACAGGACAAATGAGCTGTTTGACCACCTGCTGAAGTCAAAGGACTCCATTCCTTTATAAAGCACATGTTTAAAGTACATCTTTGTTTTCACTCCTGTCCAGGAACTCACTAAATCAAAGTATTTATTACTTTTTTATGTGTTGCCATTAAAAGTCATATAGGGTTCAAACACATGGCAGTCAACAACCACTGTCACTATTTCTTTTTCAGCTTAGCTAAAAGAACCCAGAGGTATGGACCACATCTGTGGGTTTTCTGTGCTTTACAAACTCCATTAAATCTGCAAGGCTGAGATTAGCTATTTCTTATCTTGAGAGTGTAATTCCAGAGGGAAAGGTGAAGACTGTCTCCCCCCATCCGCCTTTAGCACAGAGACAGTAGAGTGCCCGCGTTTGCAAACCAGCCAGCGCAGAGCTTAACCGACAGATTTAATTAACCAAATAACGCCACCCACCAGCCTGCTTCCTAACATCTAATTACTTTTTTAATACTCTGTTGCTGGAGCTGGGTTGGACAAATATTTGGATTTGCTGGCAGAACACCTTGATCCAGCTTGAACTCAGTCAAGAGGACGCACAGCTACCCAGATACGGTGGAGAGAGGGAGATAGTGCAGTAGCACAGGATGGAGCTGGAGAGAGAGAGAAAAAAAATCTTAGCCACTTGCTCACCTTTAGAGTTGCACAAGATGGGTATTCAATCATTTGGATTGTGTTGGGTTTTTTTTTTGCGGGGTTGGGGAATGATACTGACTGATTAATTTCTGATTTCTGACTGAGAAGATGAACATTTATAATTGAGGAATAACTGCACACGTTTGTCTTCATTACTCAGCACTCTGTGGGTGAGAAATAAAGAAACTCCCTGCAAGAGAGGAGAGGAATTCACCATGCAAGCTCGTGATTTCAAGCCTGGTTCACTGGTCTTGGTCAAATTGATAGCAAGATGGAGATGGCACTTATTAACAGAGATAGTCTCTTGGTGGACCCCAGTCTCAGGTTATCGCTCTGCTAAATGATGCCACACTGCTGGTTGATAGCTCTCCTGCGATTTAGCACTGAAATCAGAACACAGCCTGTCCTGGATCTGTCATTCCTGCAGCGGGAACATGGGAGGGAAATCATTCTCTCACACCAGATCTGAGGATTGAGCAGATACCAAGAATGGTTAAGGGGTGTCTTGTCTCTGAAGTTTGTCCTCATACGACCCTCTATTTGGCGAATAAACGCCATTCCCTCGATAAAACGTTAATGCCCTTGATCACCACTTCCGTGTGGGGCCTGTGTTTTGATTTCTCTCATCCGTGATGAATATTTACCTCAGAGCAACCGCAGCACACTGCTCTATGGGCCTGTGTATGCTCTCGGAGATTAGATAGTGCAGGTTTTACTGTGCTGCCAAACATTTTGGTAGGGGATTTAAATTTGAGTCTATGTTGTTATTCAGGACTTTTGTTGTTGTTCAGAACTTGTTTTATCAATGATCTAGCAAAACATGCAAAAGACAGATGACACTTTTCAATATTTATTTAAGAGATGCGTTTGTCCAAGGTTGTCACTGGTTTTGCTTAAAATGATTATTATTTTGATTTTTTTTCATTTATTCGCTTCATAAAACAAATCCATTTGCCATAAGGAGCCAATCCAACCATCTATTTATTTACCATGTAGAAAAACTGGCTTTAAATGTAGATTTGAACAAATTTAAAAACAGAAATATGCACCACTGTATGACAGTTGAGTATTGCTTTAAAATAGGGTAGACTTGTAATGACACAAAAATGTTTTACCAATAACATAATGTGCTCAGTAGCCAAAATCTTAATAATTCAAGCCTAATAATCTGCTGGGAATCTGTTTGTATGAGCAGAGCCTGGCATGTATGTAATAATGTAATAATAATAATAATAATAATAATAATCGCCATAATTGATGAAAATTATTGGGAGGCCATGATTGGTAAAGGCCAAGTTTGACCATGGGCACAATAGAGTACACCCTGGACAGGAAACCGGTCCATCACAGGCACATCACAGGGCAGACAGACACAAACACAGTCACAGCCATGCATACACTAATACCAGGGGCAGTTTTACCTGAAGCCAATTAATCAACCAGCATGTGCTGGACTGTGGGGGGAAACTGGAACGTCCGCAGCAAACCCACATTAACATATGGAGCCCAAACACCATGCACCCCAGGATCAGAAATTGAACCCAAGGCCCAAGTGCAAGGCAGCAGTACAAACTGAGCCCCCGTGCTGTCCTGTTATTAATATTGTAAATAAAACTTACTTCAGTGTTTACTCTGAGATTGTCTCTAAAAGTGCATAAGCACCTTGTCCTGGCAGAACAGGAGGGCAGCAGATCAGAGCTCTTGCTCAGCCTTTCTCGGTAGTTCTTGTCATTTTGTTTGTCATGTCCGTCAAACGTGATAACTCAACTCACACCACGGATGTCTGGCCTCTGTCTTGTGTGTAGACACAGAACGCGCACCACAACACTTTGGTTACTTCACAAAACCGATATATCAACAATATTTACTGTAAATTATTCCATCTTGGTTTTTCTCACTTGAGTCAAAATTCCATGGCTGCAGTCTGACGGCCCAGCGCTGTTTCCTTTGCTCTCTGGCCGAGAAACGCAATACACGATGTTCAGAATGTGTCCCACTTTAAACTAGATGTGCTTGTTAAAATCAGCGGCTTTGTATGGACTTTCATGCCCAGCAGAGAGCTGAACCTTACTGCTCATCAGAGCGGAGGCTTCGCTCAGGGTCCCCAGTTTCCCAGGAAGCTCCCAGTCTGTCATTGGGCCTGTTTGTGTGACACTTAGACCTTTTGCAATGCCAAATGGGCATCTCTGTTCCTAGGGATTAGAGATAAATGGCTGTGGTTAGGAACATCAAAGAGCCCAGATGAGCCTTAATGTACCCTCAACTTGCTTTTTTATTTATTGATGTGTCATTGGCAGGAAAAATAACATGTTCCTGCATAGGCTTCAGCTCTGTCCCTGTCAAGTTGTGCTTTTAGCATTCTCTGCATTCTTCTGCAGTGTTCTCTGTATGAGATTATTATTTTTTTACAGAGTGTCATATTTTGGAGGAAGCTGTTTTCTGCTCAGTTTTTCGGGTGTGAGTCTGCTCTCCCCTTCCTGCCACGGATCAGATGGGCACAGCTGCAGAAGTGAAGTGCGGGGCTGTGGACAGGAAAAATGCAACACAAATGGAGGTCGAAAATCCTGCACGCTGGTCAGCACAGTTTCGTTGATTATTTGTCATGAAAGTCCAACTGTCTTTCCAAGGAAGGTTAATATCTCACAAGGATTAGAAGTAGGCCTAATTGTGGATTTGGACTTATTGACTTATCATCCTCCATTTCTCCAATCTGTAATTACTAGACTGCTTCTTCCAAAAGACCCTGGCTTGCAATCAGTTGGACATGGATGCTGTAGAGGACATTAAGAACCAATGTTGAAGAATGAGAGAAGTGCTGAATGCAGAGTTTCAGTGTTGCTCAGACAGTGCTTGGGCTTTTATTGTTGTTCATGTAGAGTATATTTCAGCACATGTAGCTCCACGCTTCCTGTCATTTTTTATTAGGGATAATGAGGATACCTACAGTATCATATCGCAGGCAATTAAACTCAGATTTCCCATGAAATTAAAAAAGCTCCACTTTATGGATCTCAACATTTAGGGATCCACTATATGATTATAAGGAATCTGTTGTGATATGATGTCTAATAGCTGTGCTGTCACTAGCTAATGTACTGTATCAGAGATGTTGTTTCCCCATTTGGCAGGGAGATTCTCTGGAGTACCAGAGCTGGATGCTGCTGTCCGTTCTGGAGGAGAGATGAAGGCAAAAGGTGGCAAAACTGCATGTGTCCCTGGTAGACTAGGGCAGCTTTCAATAGTGGGCAGAGAAACATTTGCGCCACAATAGCCCTGGAATGTAAATAGTTTAAATCTGCACTTCCCAGACACCCCACCCCATCCCATATGAATATAGTTAAGGGTTCTCTGCTTCCCATGTTTTTAAATCTCTAAGCAGCTTTACACTACAGTATTATATACTGTATTCACAACATGGCAGCAAAAAGAGAAAATTCTTATAAATTCTCTAATAAGGCATTATTACTGCTAATGCCACATTTAGAATGTTTCTGCATTGTTTATAACAAGCCCATTAGTGCAAGGGTAGAACTGACCCTTCATTTTTTCCAAATGACAGATAATGAAATCTCAAAGTTATCTGTAGATTTTGACAATTATGTTGAGCATTACTCAAATAAAACACATGTGTGCCAATGTCAGTGACTGAGACTATGGATAGGAGAACTGCATGTCTTTGACAGACATTCCTATCAAATAGTGAGGGAAAAGCGAGGGGCCATATTTTGGGGATACTTCACCAGTCAGGCAGTTTACACAATTTTGGTATGGAGTCCATGCTGACCTCTAGCCATCTATGAAAACAATATGTTTAGTCCACTTCAGCTTGGAAAGAAAATCCCCTCAATCCCCATTACAAAGGCTGCAGTCTCCTGACCATGGCAAGCCTGATTAAAATGAAAATCAGACAAGACCAAAAATACCAGCCTCTGCACCCTTCCTGATCTAATCGCACTGTAGACATTACTACGCTATTCCCAGGCCTGCAAGCTGCCACTGTCCTCACATGCTCTCAGATGAAAAGTTACAAAAGAGCTCCCACTTTCCAGCAATGTGTCAGGACCTCAGCCGTCAAGCCCGTACCTGCACCTGACACGAATGATGCAAACCGAATTGCTAATGCACTTCCACAAACACTGAAGCACAGAGAGTCCGTTTCTCGTCTCATATGGAAATTGCCACTGATTCAGACACTACCCCCCGTACACCCACAACTGCGCTGTGTTCAATGGCCCACTGAACTCCTCTGACCTCTAAACAAATTAAGATGCTGTACGCTCTCAGATAAATGTGTTTAGGAAAAGCAGTGTATCGATAAACAACAGAAAGTCCCTTTATCCAACCCATAAAGCCTCCTTTGATTGCCAGATCCCATGTGGCATTGCTCTCAAACCCAGTGGCTAAATGTTTCCACTCATTGGGCTTGTTTGGTGCTTGTTTGGAGCTCAGTGTACAGACGCCACTTCGCCAGTAAGAAGTAATGTCTTTGAGTAATTGAAGAGCTCATTGTAGAGATGCAGGGGAGTGGCATCACTGCCTCTGTTTAGACTAGCTCACTCTCGAGGTGCAGCCTTGCAATCATAGACAATTTTGCACTGAACAAGATGTTTTCTTTCCGATGAAGTGGCGCATTCATTTTTCTGCAGCACAAGGCTCCTCTGTGATTCTTAGTTTCAGTGTTCATACTGACACATTTGACTTGTCAGAGGAAGAATAAATGTTCTTCCAACAGAATGTACCAGATACACTACCTGAGAATTTCTTTAAGATGTGTCTCTCTTAAGAGCAATTACAAAGGAGAGAAAGGATTTGGGCCCTTCTGACACCTTGATCCTAAGGGATATACGTTTGCAGCAGGTGAAGTACTTTGCTCAGGGGTACAACAGCAGTATCTCACCTGGAATTTGAACACACAACCTTCCAGGTGCACATCCAGAGCCCTGACCACTGCTCCACACTGTTGCTTTCAGCTCGCTGTGTGTCTCTTAATAAATTGGGCTCCATCCTGCAGCAGAAAGTGATGTAACATAATTTCTAAACCACTGTCAATGCTGATTTAGATGGCGAAGTAACCACCCTAACAGGACTGTGGAGATTCAATTAATTGGATTAATTGTGGGGTGATCATATTTTCCTAAGCTGAAAACAGGACAATTGGCCTTTTCATTTAACAGAAAATAACACAAAGGCCCATTTTTAATATTATTCTAAAAGGCAGGATGCCCAGGACAGGACTGTTGTGGAAAAAAGTAGGCTGTGTAGTCAGAATATTTAAATGTGTGCGTACAGCCCTGCTGGCTTGGTTGATTTCAACTTAATTGTCAATTTTTTACTTGTGTCCCAGTCTAGTGCTTATGTTCTCTTTTATGCCTTCCTTGTGCCTTGTATTTCTGGGATGGTCATTGGTTTGCTGTGACCTTTTCCAGCAAAAAGCTGCTTTTTTTAGGAAGAACAGATAGGACACAGACCTTGAGAAACTGAATCAAAGAAAAATTATGGAGGTCCATTGACAGCATTAATTTGATGATTGCACAAGACAAGAACTGCACATCATGGGTTATCAGCAAGCTTGCCAGATTATATCAATTGCTGTTTTACACTGACAACGCAGAATTTCCTAAAACTGTAGGGTGCCTATGTAATATCTAAATGTTAAAACTTATTCCAAACAAATGCTGTCACATGTTTATGTTATGATGTATTAGGTAATTTTTGCCCAATTTCTGAATGCTGTCCATTCACTGCACAGACATGCAATTACTTCTATGTGTCTGACTGACAGCGATCATGGTCTCCCCAGGATTTTTTAATTCTTTTAAGAAACATGTGATATAACCCACATGATATCTGAAACCCAGAACAGGAAAACTTCAAAGAGGGCTCACAATGTATACTGTGTGTAGAGATGGGAGTAGACGGCACATACCTGACTGTAACCTGTATAACTGTCCTCCACCTTTCACCATTGCTTTGCATACCTGACTCTAGCACTCATCTCTCACCCCATATCAGCACTTCATCCTGAAGCCCTGCGCTAACCTGCCCAGTCATTGTCCTTTACCTTTCATTCCCAAGAGATTCACCAACACAGCGTGTCAGAATCTCCTCACTGTCCTTCATCATTCATCGGCTTTCAATGAGCAGAGAGCATATGTACAAGTACCTGGCTACGGTAGTTAGAACCCATTGTCATCTTTCAGAATGAAATAAAATAAGTAAACCATTCCAGAATAGATACCTGTGGCCTGATCGGCACTCCCTTCCTGATTGAAGACGCCTCCCTGCTGCACAGGGACCCTGTAACCCTGTCATTTGCAGTCTCTTCAAAGTCACGCCATGTTTTCTCAAAACCCAGGGCCTCATTGGGCCAGCAAGACCTTTTTCCACCCACTTGTCTCTAACTCTTCCTCTGTCTCCACACCACTCTTTCCCCAATGCCTTGTCTCTGCCAGGACTCTCTCCTCGCTGTTCATACCTTTCCAGGGCTGGGTAATCTACTGTAGCTCTTGAAGTGTTTTTCACAAGGTACAAAAATAAAAAATAAAGATATCAATCACTTTGAGTAAAGCCATTCACAAAATCATGGGGGCAACACAAAATTGTTTCAAATCTGAAACCCTGCCAGTCCACCTAGAGCAACAAATACATTACATTTCAGGCATTTTCAAAGCCGCATAGTTTCTCTTTGTTTTGCTTTTGATTGCAATAATGAAGCACAGAGCCCAGTGCATCAGTTTTTTGTAAACCCACAATGGCCGATTTTCACATTGTTTAAAAGATGCACTGTTCATGCAGTGGAAAGTGGAAGGAAAAGTCTATTTATCAAAAATTGTGGATGAATTTGGTTTTAAAACCTGAAGCTCTGCCCCTCAGCACACCAGCATAATAACCATCATAATACTGTATATGCACATACAGGTACTGTACATCTGCATTTGGATACTGTATGTATGCACTGAAGTAGGATTATGATTTTTCAATTGTCATCAAATGCATTTCATTTTTTTTTACAGGGATTTGAGTTAGCCTATTAAGGTCTCTTGACCCTAATTAGGCTCTATTGCACGGAATAATCTGCAAACTCTAATAGCAAGTTGCCTAGTATAATGCAATATTACAGCATGATGTCCTTGCTCTGAACCATGCTAAGTGCCCACTACAGAGGTGTACTGTGCTAAATTAGCGAGGTATGCAGGCATTGTCGAAGTGCCATTGTCTCTTGATACAGACAATCGGGGAAATTATATTATGTTAAAACAGCAGATCTTTTTTCTTGGAAAGCTTCATTTGTAGAGGACTGGCAATTTCTTTGGAGGTTTGAGTTTAATTAATAATTCATAGGTTAAACTTTTTTTTTCATGTGCATGTTGGCAGTTTAATCATGAGAATGAGTGTGACAACACTAACCAGAGGACCTGGGTGGATTTGTTATTTTTTTTATATAGTTTTTTTTCCACATTTTTAATTGGTCTTTACATATTTATATTTTCCAGGATAATAGGAGGAGAAGTTATTGATGTCAACATTATCATTAGCTATGCAGTTGAGCACTGTTTAAATCTCAGATCTGACAGAAATCCAAGTGTTTGTTGCCAATTTGTGGCTCCTAATGGAAGCCTAAAAGCTGTAAGGAGAAGCTGAAATATTTTTTATCTGCCCTGGATATGTTGGTGGTCTCCTTGCTAACCTGCTCTTTGCCTGATTCTTTGACTGGTTTCCCTGATTTGCTTGCAAAATGCCCTTTTAAGGCCCGTATTTACACAGCTTTAATTTTCTCTGCCCCTGCCCTATCACAGGCCATCAAAACAACATCAGCTCCCATCTAATTGTGCAGCAATTTCCCCGAGCAGAACACTACATCAGTGGTCTGCAACATGGTGAAGACCCCAGCCTTTGAAATCCAACCACCATGATATACAGTATGAAAATGCTTATCTTTTTTACATTAACATTTAACATTGCCATCCTAACTTGGATACACTGAGCATTGAATGCCTACAATCTGGCTGCTTTCTTACAACCTCTCCTTCAATTAAGTTGGGAGACAAGACCATCACAAATTCAGGCAACTGGCATACCTTCATGTCCAGATGTAAACAACATGTAATTAGGCCTCCCTTCCCAGCATTCTTCTTTCTTGTATCTCTCTCTGTCTAACCCATCAATTCACTTTAGAGTGTTCTACAGTTACTCTGAAAAGGTTTCTATCTTCTTTGACTTAGTGGTCAAGCTCTCCCACAAATACCTGTTATATGTTCCATATACAGTATATCAAAAAACACTTACATGAAGTATATCATGTTAATCTGTGTCCCCTGAACATTGACTTAGGTCCTGTACACATCAGTCTTAAGGCATCCCATTTGTCATTCTCTTTGCATGAGATTCATACTGAATAGAAGACCATGCTTTGTATAACCAATTCAAATGCTGAGTTGAACATGGTAATCTGTTTTGGTGTCCTTTTATATTGGAGCAACTTGTCAACTCCAGAGATCTCGATTGAAATCCTGCTGAACTTTGAGTTCCTGTACCATGTCGATGACTTGAAAAATTACAAGGTTTCGTTATTTCCTCAGATCGAAAAGACTTGCCCAGCTGTAAAAGTTTCTCTAAAGCCATTGTTACCAGTGTTGAAATCATGGACATCTGACAATGATAAGCTCTGATATTTATAATTAGTTACTCTCCATTTCAGTCACTATGCTATACACTGCTTGCATCATAAAAAATCATAGACGTTATTTATGATATAAATTGCAATCAGATGACTGAGAGCACCAGACCCGTAAGTGCCATGAGAACACAAAAATATAAATATTACAAAAGACAGGAGGCCAATTGGACCATTTAAATTGTTTGGTTGGCTAGCTGCTAATTTACTGTGTTTAAAGATCTTCCTCAGGCATTTCTTGAAAGAAGACTGGGTATTAGCTTCAAACACTTGGCTGTGCAGCTTGTTTTAGACTCCTACAACCTTTTGTCTAAAGAAATGCCTCCTGTTCTCAGTTCTAAACACACTTGCCTGTCGTTTCCATTGTGCCCTCTTGTTCAACAAGTTTCGCTGTTGGTTTTGGAGATGTCTATTGTGTTGATTTTGTCAATACTTTGGGGGATTTTGTGTACTTGAAACAGATCCCCTCATGTGCTTCTCTGTTCGAGACTAAAACAGTTTGTTCTTTTAGACTAGGGCATACCTTTAAGCCTGGGATGTGTGTGGTCTAAAGCAATATCTTTTTTGTAATGTGGTGACAAACATTCTGAATGGTCCACTGTATTATAGTATACTAGTGCATTGTACTAGTTTAACACAGCTCAATCTCTTGATTGAAATTGTACACTTTCAATTACAAAGTCTAACATTCATTTGCCTTTTTATTGCTTTTGATGTTGTTTAAAAGATGCAAATGATGTTTCAACATAAATACCTGTGGCTGTGGCTTCCTCAAGCTCAGTGTTTCTTATCTTATATTTATAGTTTATATTTTTGCTGCCTGCATGTAACTCTCTGCACTTGTCTACATTAAATGTTATCTGCCAGGTGTTTACCCTGTCTTGAAATGTGTCTAATCTTTGTGACTAATTTACTGACTATAGCAGAATCTAGATCACTGATTTAAAATAGGAAAAGCATTAGCAATTTTCCAGTCAGCGGGTCATACCTATGTTAGTTTGGTTAATAGTCTATAAATAGCATCTTTTTTTTCCTGAAGTACTTTTGGTAGAGTACCAGCAAGTGACTCTAGTACATGTACCACATCTGCCATTTCTCTGTTAATTTCAATCTAGAATTCTACTCTTTTCGTAGCCTAAGGCATGTTGTCAGGTCCTTCTGAAAATGACACAATGCACATCTCACATGCTCAGCTTCTTTCTGTGTTTCAATCACCTTATTCACAATCCTGCCTCGCACATTTAGTACTTTCTATGAACTGTCAGGGGAAGTATCAAAAATGGGAATTTGCTCAAAAAATCTAACTACAGTATGTTATGAAAATCAGGTAAAGTAGCAAGGAGGGTGAGAAGCAGCTTAAGGAAATAACATCAACCGGTTTCCTTACAAAGCTTTTGAAAAGTCCTTCAGCGAGAAACAGGATTCCCTTTTTCTCTTTGGAAAGGCTAACGCTAAGTGCTTTGTTTTTGTTTCTTTGTTTTCATTTTTGGCCATTAAAATAGTAGAGCTGTTCTGTGAGTTTCCTGAGCTTGCATTTTTGTTGGCTGGACACGTCATCTGGCGCTGTGTCTTTCCTCACCTTGCAGCGCATTCCACTGAGAGCCCCTGTGGTAGCCGGTACAGGCCGTAAAAAGGGAGCCATCTTGAATGCTGCTTCTTGACAGATCCCATGAAGGCCGCAGCTGCACACATCACCACTCTCCGGAGATGTGTTGGGAATGCACAGACAGCAGCCATGTGAAGGGGGGGGGGGGGGAGTATTGTGTGCATTACTCCTTACTGGGGTGTTGGAGCTTGAAAACCTGACTCCTTCATAAGAACATAAGAAAGGGTACAAACAGGAAGGCCAGTTGGCCCAACTAGCCTGTTTGGTAGTTGTTGATTCCAGGATCTCATCCCAGCTGTTTCTTGAAGGAAGCCAATGTCTTGGCTTCAACCCCATGGCTGGATAGCTTATTCTAGACTCCCACAACACTTCTAGATTCTTGGTATCCACTATACCTTACTGTGCAAAAAGAGTCCTAAAATCTATTTATAAAAGAAGTTAGGTATTTTTAACAGCTGTAGGTAACTTTGAATAAAATTTTCTACAATCAATAATAACATATTCAGCACAAACTATGCCTGTAGTATAAAAAGCAATCTTTTAATGGTTTCCATGGTTTAGAATTTCCGTGTGGTGAAAAGCCCAGACAATAATGTGATGCTATAGCTCATTTTCTCTTGAATGTGACTAGAGATCCATGCATAGGGCTGTTAGATTATGTTGTGAGGTCATACCCAATGGGATGTTTTCCTTGTATTCCTGTTGCGACGACTCCAACCCATCCTGTACTGTACTGTATATGCGATGTCTACTGACTCGCTTCTATGGTGCTGTTTTGGCGCCAGTGCTGCCATGCTTTAATACCATTGTGCTGAGCTGATAGCTGATAAGACAGAGAGCCAAGGGAGGAGGTGGACCTTGTTCTATGTGTGTACTGTAGGTTCTCAGTGGTTTGAATTTTTCAGCTCATTTTCACGCTACAGATTGCTGAAGTTGAGGTTCCCAGAAAAATAATGGACAGGCAGATAGACGTCTAGATACAATCTACTACGAGTTTGATGATGTCAATGGGTCGCAGGCATGATGCAGGTATAGCGTGCAAAGGATTCACAACCAAATACTAAGTTTTGTACTATTTTAATTTACTCTAAGTTAATTTGTACCAATACTTCTGCTCACCTAAAATTGGGGATTTAACACAAAAGGTTGTATTATTCTAGAATATATATCTATATTATAGAAATATCCAGAGATAAAAGGTGACATTCTGTACAGTATTTTGCCTCATGCTCATCTTTTCATCTCAAATCCGAATTGCTTGAGTATACAGCAAAAATAGCAATTTTAACTTCACTGTTCTAATACTTACAATATGGAGGGCACTGTAGGACCATCTGTTTATTTGAATATTTAGTCACTGTGCATGCATGTGTAGATGAGTGAGTGCAGAGCTGAGAACTGGCACTAGATTTTTTATTTGAAAAATACCCCTTACCACAAAACAGCATTTTTTCATCTAATCAGAAATGTGTGTCTGATGTGCAATAGAATTTCAGTCTTATTCTAATTTTTTAATATGGTGTTGGTCTTAATGTGGTGTCACTGTCATAGCTCAATAAGAATTTCTGAAAACTTTTGAGTTTTGACCCACGTTTGACCCAGCCACAAAAAGAAAAATTCAGAGGAATGATGCATCTGATCAGCCCATTCATCACATTCCTACATCGGATGTGTGAAGACAGCTGATGAAAAGACCAGACAGAGGTTAGGAGAGAAGAGGGCAGAGTTTCTGATGGAAAAAGATGTCTTCCATTAACTTCCTCTGCTTCTGCAAAACCTGGACCAGTCTTGTTGAAATTACAGCCCTGTTTGGACCACAATCTTCTTGTGAGGTACAAAGCAGGATGGAGAGAGACAGAAAAAGAGAGAGGGAGTGAGAGATGATTTTTTTGAATGTCCTGTGAGTGGTGTATGAGTAGTGGTGTGAACAGCTCGTTGAGGTGAGGATGAGAAAGAGAAAGACGGTAACAGTTAGGACAAGAAGGGAAGACCGTGACCATGAGAGAGCAGGGTAGGAGAGAGAAACTGGATAAAATGGAGAGAGAGGGAACAATGGTGATTGGAGGGAGCTAGATAGCATCTCTGTAGCCCGCTCCCCTCCACTGGCACATAGCTGAAATTTCTCATGGTAGATGTAGGCAGGCAGCGAGCTCAGACCTGTTCCCTGACTGAGCAAATAGCACTGCAGGGTGAGCGAGGCAAGGCAGAAAACTCACAATCCAAACAAGCCACTCTCCCTGTGTGCGACACAGGGCAGCCTTGAGCCAACGATTATGCAACAGTGACAGAACACCAACAGCAAAACAGAGCAGCCACAAAAACACCTCTATTTTGGGTAGCCTCCCTACAGGGACCGCACTGGGCATACCTACTTAACATGCCAAATTGAAGTCTTTATCAGAAATGACAAGTGGCAATTCACACTGTGAGATAAACAGATGCCAAATGAAATAATGCACAAGGCAAACCACACAAGATATATGCTTCTCCTTTTTCACTGCACGAGGTGGCAATGGGATGTATGCTTTGAAGTTATGGCACAATAATGATGCAGCAGAAAACTATGCAAGGGTCATCCCCCATAGTGCTGTCAGTCTGTCTGGTGTATTACAGACTCTGATAGTGTCATTCAGGGTAACAGACATAAGGCCAAGTAATACTAGGCTGCAGATGCTATGGGTTAATGCACTAGTAAATCTGAGAGCATGTTTCACATTTCATACCAGGCTGATAACTGTCAGATCATTCTTTATTTTTACCGCAAGCCTTCAACACAGAACTCTTAAACAAATGAGAAAATAATTAGTCCTGTACGTCTGTAGACCAGGTTCAGACGATCACAAAGAGTGATATCGTCTGCATTATTTGTGAGCAAAGCGTCCTGGGATTTGAATGAGCTTCATGCTGGGAACTAGGATTACTTATTTTTAATTAAGGCAAGGTAGTCCTAGATAACTGTTAATGCAATTGTGTGAAACCAAATCGTTGTTATCTCATTATTGCCATATCAGCAGAGTAGCAATGATGTTACAAGGTGGTTATTATTGACTTGCTATAATAAGGTGTATCTCAGCAATGGCTGAGTATGATGGGATGAAATGTACTCAGCAGAATGACTTTCCAGCAGGACAAGAAGAAATGGGGGAAAAAAACCTTTCCCCTCACACCCTGTCTTGCCTGTGAATAGGCAAGAGAGGCCTGATAAAGAGTCACTATCATGAAAGAGTAGGGGACACTTTTTTTTAACACAGGGATGTTCTAAGTCAAGACTCCAGGTTGTTACTGGAGTCTTTGTAATTTGCAGGTGTAATCATAATTCTTTATAGTCGTACCTTATTCAAATCAGACATCTGTAGAAGCATTTTTGACTGGTTGTCTGATGCACAGTTTGAGGATGCACGTTTGGAGATAGATGGTGTTTCCGTTTTATTTGGAACAGACAAATTCCCTAAATCCCACACTTTCATTCTCATTGGTCTTGTACAGCTTGTCATTTTCTCTTGTAAATTCTCTAAATGCAGGACTGCTCTCCAAAGACGTTGAGATTTTTTGGTTCATCATCAGCAAAGATTTAGTTTTTTATGCTGTATATCTGCAAATGTTGACCCCCCCTTTTTCCAACCTAAACCTGATCGTAAATCTCTGATTAAACACTCTCAGGGCTGAGTGAGTATGCTCTACAGTCTCGAATAGGGAAAAAAGAGAGAAAGAAACTGGCAGTTCTAAATAAATTAATTAATCAATCAATTCAGTCATTCTTTTCTAAGGTGTACACTGCGGTGCTGCTCCTGGAGTTCAGCCAATCAGATTGGAGGAGGTGGGTGTCTCCTTTCATGAAGTGCACACCATTCAGTGTGACATCACACGTCAACTTCTGTCCAGCTGCCTGCTTTAGAGCACAGTGATACCCAAATACACTGCTATCATTCCCGTATTTTTCTCATTTCCTGCATCACAGAGATGATCTAGTGTTACACATTAATGGCTTTGCAGAGCAATGTGATACAGTGTATCTTGCGTTTGATGCCACTGACAGTGAAAGATGCGTTTCAGATTGTTTTGGAAAAGCTTCAAAATAACCTGCAATATCCCTATAGACCACACTGAGAACAACAGGGAAATGGAACAGCTTTCCAAAGGAACTAGAGCTCCATCTGCCCACTTTATCAGGCCTCTCTTGCCTATTTGATTTGGCTTTGCTTTGAAAATACATGTGCTTAGGAGCTTAAGGCACTGAGGCGTAAGATGGGTGTCTGGAAGGGAAAGATTAAGCACTTTGTAATTGTCAGTGTGGCTTATCACTCTTTGAATGCACTTTGGCCCAACTATGCCTAACCTGCTATTAAGTATTTCTTTGCCTCCATTCTCCACAGCTTGACTCGTCGTGTCCAGATGATATGTTTGCCCATTTCAGTGCTGCTTGGGGCCTGTAATGAAATTTACTGCCACTTTTCTCTTACGTATTAAAACATGTCATGAGGCTGCTCTTTTCCTCTTTAGTTTTGAACGGTTGTTTTTGTGTTCTTCTAGGTGATCCATTTGACACAGAGATCATTGGACAGATTGTCTTTGTTCCTTCAGTAATTAAAAACAGGTTTCAGGACTCCCAGAACAAGCTGTTCCTGTTGTTTGTTGCCATTCGTCTTTGCTTTGCGACTCTCATGCTGCTTTTGTTGTTTCGATTATTTGGCTGAAAACACAACAGCGCCACTTTTGAAAAGACACCTCAAAGCCTGCTGAGGAATAAACCTGCATCACTTGGTGATCTTAAGTGCTCTGAAGAAGCATTAGTGGAGTAAATTTCTTTGTCTTTTTCACTCATTCCTCTTTGTGAAATCTATTTGGTATTGTAACTAGGTCAACCTCTTAACATGCCAACAGTTTTATTCTAAATATTTAAAAACACCAGTTACCTGAACTCTACTCCTACCCAATTTGGAATCGCCTGTTATTTCTCAGATTGGGTACTTGTCCCAGCTGGCCCAATAGAGGAGAATAGAGGAGAATGGGCTTTGCATAGTGCTGCCATTGTTTTTCCACACCATCTGCCAGGCTCATTAGTCACTTGACACTCTGTGAGCTCCATAGTGCCTTATAAGAGAGACAGCTTGACATGTCTCCTGCTGACATCACTGCAGGCTGTAAGCATGTGCTTAAAAGGTTCTAGAAGTCACTATTGTGTGTGGAAAGTCAAGGAAATCCCAGGCATCTCTAGCAGACCCAACAAGACAGCTTTTGGCTAATCGTGACATCATCACTAGATGAGTATCCTCTTCACAGCTGACCAATGACATTGCTCCAACTCAAAACAAATCTCTCTGAGAAAACTGAAGAAATGACTGAAGGTTGAGTTGAACAGGCAGCGTATCATGAGGAATTGTTGTCTAAAATCACCTTGGGCCAGAGCCTTAAAGATTTGCCCTCCCCATTTATGGATCTTCATTATGGAAATCCATTCAAAACATAAAGGATGACAAAACCTGCAGATCCTAAGTCTTGCTAACCTATATTTTGAAATGTGATTTTTGGTTAGTATTTAATGAAATTAGCCACAGCCCATTATTTCAAAGTAGATCCGTAGTTCTGTCATCCTATCGATTGCCCACATGTGCAAGCTGAGTGGGCGTGGAAGCTGAGTGATGCATGTGTGTTTAGCCATGGAGACTGGCATCTTTACTGTGCTGGCTGTGGAAGAGGGCTGTTGGAATAGGTGTAGGAGACCACATCCAGCGAGATCACAAAGTGAGGGCAAATATTTGTCTATCAGCTGTCTCCTGTGTCAAGCAGTTTTTCAGCAGCAGAGCCCTAGAAAGAAGAGAATTCGAGATGGCTGTGACCGTGTGTGTGTGTGTGTGTGTGTGTGTGTGAGGCCACCTTATCTGCTAATCTCTCAATTGAATGGGAGCAGAGGCTCATCCCTGACTGAGGATTAAAGAAACAGAGGTGCAAATAAGGACCAACAGCTGCCTCATCTTGCTTCTGGTGGAAGCCGCTGACCTTTAATGTGATAATGCCATCTCAATGGGCTCCTAAAAGCCTTTTTTTAAATAAATGATTATAATAATATATTTTTATTATTGATTATAACAACTCCTCTTTTTGAAAAAAAAAACCCTCTTAGCTTTGTGTTAGCTGAAAAATGCTTTGAGCTGAGTCATGTGTCTACGGTGTATAAGCGTCATGCAATTTATTTCAGAAATAAGTCAGATACTTATTTGGACTTTCAGTCTGCTTCTCATATAATATACCGTCACTAGTGACCTGTCTTCGCTTTCGATTGTGACTGGTGCAGAACTAACTTGTCCATATCTATTGATTGTAGTCCGCAGTCACAGAGAACAAAAGTGTATGTTTGTATACTCTATTGTGTTGCAATACAATGAAAATCTATCAGGTTTTATAAAATATTGATCTTCATCACTGAGAGCTTTGCAGGCTGTTTTCTTCCCGATTGTGCTTGAGCATGGCAGTTTGTTGCACTAAAATTAAAGGCACTGTGCTTTTTCTTCTTGATTGACCTGTACAACAATTTCAGTTTGCTAATGACCGGCAATAGTGGGCAACTGACTGTTTAATAGCTGTTTACTAAGTTGTTTAATAAGCTTCTAACCATTGTCTATCCACTGTTACAAAATGTCCTGCTAGTTCATTGTATCACAAGGTGAGTTGCAGAAATTTGAACATCCGTGATCAGTAAAAGTAGGCCAGTGTCACTTTAGGAACACAGAGCCAGTGCAGTTATTCAGTCTAGTAGGTAATGCACTAATACAGCTAATTATGGATGCATCTGTCCCTCTTCGTTAGACATGCCAGTACTTTAAGTTTTCTAAATCTCAAGAACAAATAGTCCTTAGAAAGCAGTGTAAAACTGGAAATATCACTTGGGAGTAACGAGAAAATAAGGTTAAGGTGCAGTGGAGATCAATGATTTTTATTAGAATTTGTAAGAATTCTGGAACATTCATGACAAGCATGACTAAATGATGATGCAAGTTCTGAAGTATAGAGTTGTTGACCTGTCCTTCGAGCCAAAAAAAGTGCAGGATAAAACAAACCACCACAAGTTTTTTCCATCCAACCTCCTTAACTCCATGAGCACTTAAAAACGATTTGATAATTAAGTGCTGAAATCATTGGGAAAGACTGAGTTTCTTGCCCAAAATATTTCAGCTTCTGCACATTGTTTCTGGCAGTCAGAAGCCGCCAAGAACTACCGTACTTTTAAAAAAGACCATACTTGAAATGGTTGACTATAGCAAGTAAGTGAAAATCCAGTCATGACATCTCATTAGTTTTTGTAAGAACCTTCTGGCAGACTTGAAACAACTTCTTCTATCTTTATAATGTTTTGTATATTTTAATTTTTCTTCCTTTTAAAAGTTCAGTAATCCATACAGTTATAATGTCTTTCTAGGTAAAATGATCAGGTGTCACTAACTCCAAATTACATTTGCATGCTCTTGAGTCACTGCTCATTGTGATCATCAGAATGTATAATTCTATTTCTTGTTTTTAAACGAAGTTATTCAAAGTTGGTTCCTTCAAAAATAAAATCTGAGTATAAACAAACTGAAACAAAAACAAGTAAGGATTTAATAGCAGATTTTAGAGTTGATCATGCAGGTTTTTCCCACATCCGTAGACCACATAATAAGATGTTTGCCTTCAAATACTGAATTCCTGTACAGTACGTGTCACTGGTAGGTATTATTCTAATAACTTGTCAAAATCATGAAATAGTTTTCTATAATATCTTCTGCTTCCAGTTCTGACCCACACTTTCAGAGACAAACAGATTCTACCTTATAAATAAAGAAATACTGGGATAGGAAGCAGAATAATTCAGTTGTCTTCAATGCTGATGAACTAGTTTGAAAGGGTGGACTGAGGTCTTGGAAGCCATGTTAAACTGAAACACATTACACAATTACACAGTTGTGATTTTTTGTTCATTTTATCATTTTTGCAGCGAGAACTGGGAATTGATAACGTGTATAAGATAAATGAGAATCAGATTTTTATTATGGTTACAGGGCATAGTTTCAATACTATAATTTGTTTTGTAACACAGCACAGTTTCAGGTGCCAAAATTGGGCAAGAATCACTTTTTAAATAGCTCTTGAGTGAGATCTTGTTGCGAGCTGAATTCATTGTATCTTGTTAGAGCTACGTAAATTGCTTGTGTAGCCATTTTCCTCTAAAAAACCAAAGACTAACTTCAGAAGCAATTTTTGGCTTTAGAGCCGCTGCTCTAATGTACAGATAAATGTTTACTGCTGGTTTTTCTTGGCTGCCTTGTTGTTTTCCCTTTTTTTTTTCCCCATCTCAGATCAGTGTATTCTGCCTCTTATTTTGGTGCTGCACTGTGCTGTTTGTGTTATCATTCTGTGGTTCCCTTGTGAGTGTCCTTTAATTGGCTTCCCTATCACCATTTGAATCTGAGTGTGGATTCCTCTGTTATCTAAAAACAGCATCAGGCTTCCTTCTCGTGACACACACCGCTCGCGCTTGGGAATCTCAGGGCATGGCTTCCCTTGTCTCTTAAAGGCACAGCCAGGAGGTTCGTGATTCCCCCTTAACCCGCCTAATGGCTTATGGCTCAGCTTGGTCTAACTGTGAGACATGGCAGTTACAACAACTTTACAGCAGGTGGCACTGTTTGCAGTAGGGCTGGCCAGGGGGTTGATCTACTGTAAAGGTTTTCTAAATGTCATTGAAACATATTCCATCCCCATCTTTCATTTTAATTCAGTGCCATGGTGGTGGAAATTGGCTAAATTATCATTACTTTCAAATGTGATTATATCTTTTGAGAGTGACACTGTTATTTGAGTTTGGATGAGAACAAATTCATCTCTTTTTCAAAAGAAACTAAGGATCACACCACGTACCATTTTAAAAACACCCATCTTTTCAAGATAATAGTGTCCTATTTGAAAGTTTTATTAGAAAAAGTGAATCTATAGACAAATTAGTGACAAAAATTAGTAGGCTTTTAATGCAAATGTTGTTTAATGTTTAATGCAATGCATGTTTTTCTATAAAAAAAAACTTTCAAGGAGAGATGTGGAAAATTGTAGTCAATTATTGTGCACATCCCTAGTATATGCTGATAAAATTGCAATAATTATGTCAGGAGTCTTAACCTCATGTCTGTGAGAGCTACGGGCAGTGCCTTTTTGACCCCAGTAACTGATCTAATCTCTCGGTCTATTAGACATATTTAACATTTTATGCACGTTTTAGGCAGCTGATGATTTTAAGATATCCTAGATAGCATTACATTTCTGAAACAATCTGACATCAGTTAAGAAGTCTTCAAAAGACTTAAATTAATGCTCATTTAGTAAAACATTTTTTGCTGTGCAGCCTAGAGTTAACAGGTATCGAGGATGTTATATGTCCACACTAGAGCTATGAATCTAAAGGGAATTAATTATAAATGAATGTCACAGATATTTGAATTACGTAAATAAATACTATGCATTTAGTTACTGTCCATCCAACCCTTCTCAATCTTATTGTTCGAGGTCTTTATACCTAGCTAGGTCATTGTCTTTAACATTATTAATCTTTTCTGTTGAAAAATGAGCACATATTTACTGAAGAGTTTATGAATTTATTATCAATTACAGCAATTATGTGCTTTGTACCCCTCTCTGAAATAACAGAAGTGGATTGTAGGTCATGACAACTTTTTCTGCATAATGAATTTATTTAAACAATATGTACAAATTCCTGATATTACATGATAATAAAACAGGTAATGTTTTGTGAACATTTTTTATTGTGTAAAAAATCTAAGTATCTACAGTATATATAATGCAATGTTTGGAAAACCCCAGATCCCAATCTCCATCCCTCACAACCCATACTCAAAAAGTACTTCTCCAAAAGTCAGCCTAAAAAATACCAGTATAAAAGAAAACAAACAAAAGAAATAAAGAAAACTAAGAAGACTTCAGCAGCAGTCTTACTTTGACTCCCAGAAGCAAGCAGTCCAGTTATTCTCCAGCCGAATACCTCTGAATCGGTGACTTGAGTGTTTTGAATAAATTCCACCTATATCCAGAACAAAATTGAAGATAGGAAATGAAGAGTCATTCAACCTAAAGTGTCCTAAAATAGAGCCATAAGGTCAGGAAAAATTTTAAAATACCCAAGTCGCTGATCCAGAGGCATGGGGCTGGAGAAGAACTGGACTGCTTGCTTCAGGGAGTCAAAGTAAGACTGCCGCCGAAGTCTCCTTAGTTTTCTTTTTTTCTTTTGTTTGTTTTCTTCTGCTGTGGGAAAGCTAACCTGAGCGGGACACATTTACTGTATAAAGAGGAACAGATCAGCTTGTGCAGTTTCAATGGGTTCCTGGGTGTCAACCAGTCATGCCTTCACTGCTCCTGAGGCTGTCACACGGAATTCTGGGACACAGGTCAGCAGCTCTCCTGTGGTGTTTGGGTTAGGTGGCATGGCGCATGGCTAGCACTGGGTAGCCTGGCTGTGTACATGGCCATAACTCCAGCACAGATGGCTGTCTCGCAGTTGACCAGGCTTTGACCTCCTGTGTGTCAACTGCTGCGCGGAACGAGTTGGTGACCGTAATTAAAAGGTGTTTGCGCAAAACCCACTGGAGCGGCTGCCTGCGCAGGATGCAGGTACAGACCTCAGACCACGGCTCCCTGCTCGGGGTGGGGGTGGGGGGGGGGCTGTGAAAAAGCCGGAATCCAGACACCTCTCACGAGCCCTGGGCAAACACAGCCTGAATACTCAGCAGAGCCTCCTCACAGGACACCGCTGAAAGAGCTGGAATCACGTGTCCCCTCTCCCCTGTCAGCATCCCGCTGTGTCCCTGACCGCCCACCAGACACATGAACTCTTCATACCTGCATTAAAAAAGCCGAGTGATCTCCTCGACTGTTTTAAAAGTGTTATTAGGAAGCCAGTGTGCAGTCCCTGTTTGAGGATGTTGACGTTTCTCAACATGCATATAAAAGGGTACTGCAGAAGTCGGCATGATACCCATTGCACAGCAGAATGACCACATGGCACAAGCATGGGTCAGCCAGACAAGAGCGGTCAGGTCCATCATGATTCCTGAACTTTCTTCAGGATAAGTTCAGACAAAGGTCAGGCGGCTGAAGCATTCAATGACTCCTGCAGCAGTAAAGTGAATTTGCAGTGCAGTGTGGGAATGATTAACATACTTAAGTGTTTAGAAATTGGCCCACACAGAGGTTTTTTTTCTCTCACAATCATTTGAAGTTACAAATCCTATTAATTAGAACCGTTTTCCTCATTTACTTTGGTTTTTGAGTCATACATACATCCCCTTCACTGGGCTACCTTTCCCACACTCTGTTAGAACTTCGTACTGAATATGTCGGAGATTATACAGCTGTTCGGCTTCATTTATCATGAATACAGGAGATTAGCCAGCCCTGGAATGGAAACACAATGGGACCATCTGCTTCCTGAGAGCAGACAGATTTGCATATGAAAAAATAATAATAAATAACAAATATAAACAAGCCGATTCCAAATAGACGCATTTCTCTTCCTTATTCATCTTTTGTTTCATGCTGAAACGGATCAAGGATGTTCACTGGCCACCGCACAGAAGGAAATATTCATAAAGAACTGTATTTTATTCCTTTTGAGGAGTGGAGTAAGTGCTCTCCAATCAAAAACAATTATTGAAACTGCTCTCCCTAGAAAATCAAAACCAAATTCACAGGTGTATACCAAGCATGGTGGTACAGCTTTCATTAATATGACCTTTCACCTACTCATATCAGCCATTGGCATGCAGTATTCCAGTTCTAGTCAAAAGATCGCACAAGGTAATTAAGCTTTTTTGGTCAGCTTAATTTCTTCAATACTAGAAAGCTGTTGATCTAACCCCTTATCCTTGTTAGCAAATATATTCTAACTCTGAAGTTGGAAACATGTTTGATGCACAACGCCATGGAGATGTGCAAACTTAGAGATGTCCCTTCCCAGATGAGGTCCCCCCAAACTACCCCACCAAAACACCTACAGTATCTCAAACCTCGTGTGCTATTGTCCTGCTCATGAACATGGTGTAGTGTACATAGACCATATATCTGGAACATCAATATCTCAGGACACTTACAATGCATAGGACTTCAGTCCAATTCCTGGATCAACACTGTGTGTTTTTTTAACTAGCAAATGTAAAGACCCACACAAACATTTTAAAAAAATTAGACTCAAGAGAAAATACAAAACCTTATGATAATTCCTGGCCTAGGATCTGTTGGAATGTCCTGCTGAGAAACCAGAAATGTGCCCAGCTAACTGCAATATGTCTTGGAACAGCACAGTCTATTAATCTTTTTCATTTAATTTATATTATAATTACAATTACTATTGTGATTGAAGTTCAACCATAGTGCAATTTAAATTTGCCATCTTGCCTTGTGATTGAAGGAATTAATTGATTACTGGAAGAAGTAATAGGTTTATTCCATGCTGAAAAAAGAAGAAAGAAAACACACCGTTTCGGCTTCAGGTGTCAATTGATTATTATTAATTGATTACTGTTCAAGTGCATTCCATTTGTCATTCAGAATTTCATATATTGCAAATTACATCTTCCTAGTTGCATAACTGGATCATTTGACAAACGCAATTACAGCATTAGAGTTTCACTTTTTGCATTTAAAGTAGCTGGTGTTGTATTAGTTATGTTCAAGGTGAATGAACATGGAACTAGGATTAGCAGTTAACAGTTCTATTGCAATAGTAAATTTGGTGATAGTCATGACTAAACTCAAGCCTGAACTGTCTATAACCAGGAGAGTTATATTTTTTTGGAGTGTGCAGCTGCTTTGGTAGAACATTTCCAGGGAATGCACTCTTTGTTCATGGCTGTTTGATGGTCTATTTAAAAGTTACTGACTGCATGTCCCCGTGAGATTCAAAGACTCCCTAGTCTCTGCTAGCTATGTCATGGTATGTCTGCAGCTTACAGTAATTCTCAAGGGCTGGCACCATGCGATGAAATCTTGGGGGTCTTCACTGTGAGTTTGTCTTACTGTCCTGGAACTTTGCGTGCATTCTTGAAAACAGCTAAAAAAACAAGTTGAATTTCCTTTTGCACACACAGTAAATATCTGTTTCATTATATGCACACAAAGCAATGCAATATATTTGCATTGCACTGCTTTACAGAAGGAAAATCGGCATCCATAATGCCTGTGTGGAACATATGGACTTAGAGGCCTGACATTCTAGAAAGTGAAAATAGGCACATACTGTTGATTAACATGTGATGCTCTGGTACACTTCACACAAAGTGTGTCTATATTAACTTAGTTTTATTTTACTAATAAAATATTGCAAATCTGAAACTCCACACAATTATTATTATTATTGCTTACACTTATATAGCGCTTTTCTGGACACTCCACTCAAAGCGCTTTACAGGTAATGGGGACTCCCCTCCACCACCACCAATGTGCAACATCCACCTGGATGATGCGACGGCAGCCATAGTGCACCAGAACGCTCACCACACATCAGCTATCAGTGGGGAGGAGAGCAGAGTAATGAAGCCAATTCATAGATGGGGATTATTAGGAGGCCATGATTGGTAAGGGCCAATGGGAAATTTGGCCAGGACACCGGGGTTACACCCCTACTCTTTTTGAGAAACGCCCTGGGATTTTTAGGTCTTAACATCTGGTTTTAAGGAGCAGGGCAGTGTTGAACAGGACAAGATGTGACAAAACTGCAGTGGTTCCCAACTCTTAACCCCAGTGCCAATGAGATCTGAATGGGGGCTTTTCTGGTGAAGTCATTTCACAAAAGCTAAACAAACAATCCCCAGTTATTCTTACAGGATTATCAGCGGTGCAAGAGAGTATTATCAGTGGCTATTTGTACTGGAGTGGACAATGGAGGGGGTGGATGGGAGGGGGGGGTATGTGAACTGGGAGAAGTTTGAGTCTCGTTATGCCAACATAATTAATCTCAGAATCCCACCCTGACATGGCAGTAGCCAGTGGGCACTGTGGGAAACTGGCCTCAGCCAATCAGGGGCCATGATACTGCTGGGTTGCTCAAATCCAGAGGCTGGAGCCTAGGGATTAGAGGTATGTTTTTTTTACACAAGGAAATTGAAACTGTTTTTTGCCTTTATTTTCCATTTAAAGATCGGCAGTTGAGCTGTACAGCTGTAAGATGCTTCTGAATTTTTATCGTTGCATTCCAGTGCCTTTCTCAGGCTCTGGTTGGTTCGACGGTATTCTCCCCTGGGCCTGTTTCTGCCATAGAAAACTAGCTAGACCAAGTCCAGACTCAGATTTCACAATTACTTGAATAACACAAGTGCCAGTCCATTTACAAGTATGTAAGAACAATGGATAACTGGATGTGTCAGAATTGTACCTCCTCCACAAACACACCATATTATAAATAACAAATAACATTGTGTGGCAACACAACAAAGAGAGGCAGAATGCTGTTGTTTGCTGTACGTTTCCATGACACCAACACAATAGGTTTGCAAGAAGTAGCTCTCTCAGTAGGCATGATGTCATGGGTGACATAATTCTTTTCCATATCAGTAAAGCTTGTAGTTCAGTAAGGTTAGAACAGTACAATATCCAGTTTGATATCACAGGTAATTAAGCTAAAAGGGCATGTTGGGATTTAACTGTTTTGAATCTTCTGCGTAGTATTGAAGAACAAAAGTTAAAGGTGCTATCTGTGTCGTCTCCATTTTCTTTTTATTGAGTTAGCTTGTTTTCGTCTGTCCAATTAAGAGCTCCCTGACTGATTCCCATGTCATCATTATTTGTCCAGCTGTAATTAAAACTGCCATAAACAAAATGAGAAAAGGCTTCAGCAGAAACTCCATAAAGCAGAATGAGAGGAAATGACTAGAGGAGTTAAATGGGTGATGCACAGCTGTGCCTCACTAAAAGACTAGAGATTTGTACAATGCTAATTTGCATCCATCCTTAACAGTTCTGAACAGCTGTCTTGGCAAACTGTATGTGCAAATGGACCCATGAGTTTAGCCATCATAGCTAGTCAGCGGATTGCCAGTTGTTGCAGTAAATTTGATTTGGACCAACCTCTGTTTATGCTTATTGTGGAAGGACCAGTTTTTTATATTGACAACTGAGAAATACAATGAACTTTATTTTGAATGATTATGCATGATTTCCCAGTTGGATGGAAAAAGACAAGGCTTTGGCCCTTTTTTTAAGATATTATGGGGCTTAGTAATGAGTAAGAAAAGAAGTCGAGCAAACCTATGAATTATCCCCTATATATATTTCACAATCGGGGAAAACTTTGCCACTTACCACCTTGCAGTGTCATGCAAATCTAACACTGATGCACAAGTGTGTCAGGTACAAAATGATGATGTTTGCTCCATGAGTGACTCCTGTATTGCTGCTTGGACCTTTTCACTATCACCAAAGTTTAGGCTTCTTGGAACTTCTTCCATCAGGTTGTGTGGATCATCTCCAACATCTGAAATGTTCAAGTCATATCCAGGAATCAGAAAACCGATGATGTCAATCTACTTGGGGTTGAAAGGATGATGAAACCTCCATGTGCTCCTTATATGTACAAGACAACTAAGGGATCACAGGGCATTCACCCCAAGCTCATTCTGCTGCATGAATGCATGCCCACATTAGTCAGAGCTACAGTGCAGTGCATTAAGGAGCTTGGTTTTGAGTTATTAGCCCATCTACCATTACCACTGTTAGTCCAGTTTTCACACTGCGGGATGTCCATTTGTTTGCCCTAATGTAGGACGTCCTCTGAGGTTTGCAACTCCAGTGACAACAATGTAGTTCAAGTGGTAGTGCAGGAATGACTCAAGAGATCAGCTAACATCTTCAGATTATCAAGGCATTTGTAATCCTATGAAGAATCATTTGGTTACAGAACAAAGTGTGAATATGTACACACAGTAGGGGCATTAAAATTAAAACCAAAATGTCCCTCTGTCCCATCCTTATGCACTTGATGGAAAATCCACAAATTTACTTTACACAAATTGACTTACCCTAACACATGCCACATTCTGATGAACCAGACAAAGCCAATTCCCTAATTTTAGTAATCGACAACTGTGTAAGATTTCCTGTGTTTCCTGATTTTAATGATATTCACAGAATAATACAGTGTTGATAGAGTTTGTTTTTACCAGAGAGCATACTTTTTTGTTTTTATTAATACTAAGCATGGCATTTTTATTTTTAGAACTAAAACTGACATTCACATACTGTGGTTATGCTGACATACTTTCCTGTTCAGCAATCAATTGAGCTAAAGAGCTAAAAATCTTTTCCCACTTATTTTAAATTATATGCACAAAAACAATGACTGAGGGAAAATACCACAAAAAGAATTGCAGAATTAATGTGATCTGTGGAGGTTCCATAGATCCATCTGGTATATCTGGTGTTTTTCAGTACATAAGAAAGTTTATAAAGGAGAAGAGGTCATCTCGTCTGTTAGGAATTAAAAGATCCAAGGATCACAATCTGCCCATTCTTGCCAGGACGTCCCACAATCCATTAGTTAAGGATTTGCCTGTTGTGCATGGATTTAACTGTGCTTTCCACTTGTGTGTCTGCTGGTGTGTGTTTTACTGTTCATTCTGAAGACATCCACTGGGTTGCCTTTATCATTACTCTTGAGGATTTTGATTTCTTGTGACAGAAGAAGGTTCAGTTCCTCGAGCCTGTAATAAGATCATTCCTTTAAGGCCTGAAATGTACAGTATGTGGTTGCTCATCTCTGGACTAACTCCAGAGCAGCAATATCTTTCCTAAAACATGGGTACAGAATGGTACACCATATTCTAAGTAAGGCCTTACTAGTGCATTTTAGAATTTTTAACATAACAACTCTTGATTTAAATTCTATTAAATTGTAGTTATTAAATACCCTAGCATATTGCTTTCTTATATTCTTTGGAAGATATAAAAATGTGTCAGTATAAACTCCTAAATGTTTTTAGGTGAAAACGTTTTCATAAATAACCTCTTCTAGCTCAGGATTTCCCATTTTGTATTTACATTTATACTTTACGTTTTTAATACCTGAATCTACAACTCTGCACTAGTTTATATTATTCATTTGCCAGGTTCTTTGCCCATTTTTGATCAAATTCCAGATCTTTCTCATTTTAATTTGCTGCTTCTAGAGTGTTTGCTGACCCTCTTAGTTTGGTATCATCTATAAACTTAACTAGCTTACTAACTACACCAGAATCTAGATCATTGATATAAATTAGGAATAACAGTGGTCCTAATACAGATCCTTGTGGTACTTATTTTGAAAATACTATAGAGAAATCATGCCTCCAGAGTGACTCAAGCAGCAAAGATTGTAACTCAAAGTGTGGTTGAGTTCCATGGTCCTAACATCACCTGTCTGAGTCTGGGTCGAGTCAGCAGCTGACCGTGACTGGCGATTTCTATACCTGCAGCCCACAGTGGGCTGAACACAACCAGAGCAAGTTTGTGATTAGACTTATGGGACTCTCCTGGTCTTCCAGCAATAGTGACTCCTGTAATGTATAGACTTACCGTGACTTCAGGGATAGATATGTTTCTCCTCCAGTTGTTGATTCATGCTTTGTAAATCACTGTGCAGCTTGCAGTCAACTGATGAATGTCTCAGCTGATCAGTGTAGGAGTAGTCATAAATAAGTGTATAAATAGGTGTCGATTCGTTGGTGTTTGGGTATAAAAATAATAATGGATTTCAGTAATTAAAAAGAAAATACTATAGTAATTGCCCTTTAACCAGAATCTACACAGATAGACACTCAGTAAAATCTGTTATTTTCATAAAAATACTAGTTTTTTATTCTTCAGTCTGAATATATAAACTATCCAGTGTGTTTGATGGGAAGTTCACACACTCCATGTGAGCAGTTGTGAGAAAGAGAAGTTTAAAGGTCCTTTAGTGGTCATTACTCAGCCCATTTTTTTAAACATCCTGCCCAGACAGAATCATTTAAAGAAATTGAAATTGTGCTGTCACAGCTTGATCTCCATTTGTCCAAATAGAGCACAGTAATGCACATATAGCCTTAGGAATCCCTCAAACCTCAGTGTGGCCCACACATCATATGTGTGCTCTCAAAGATATTCAGTAATCACAGATCTCAGTAAAATTAATTGGTGTCATATATACTGTATAATAGGAAAAAGGAATATGTTTATTCCATGCTGAAAGGAGAAGAAAGAAAACACAATGTTTTGGCTGTGGAGGCTTCTTCAGGTGTGAGCCTGTATACTGTATAATGTATATGATCCCCAAAACCAGGCTCTTCAAAGTTAGTTTTTCAGCTTAAATGATTAATCTTTAAAAGAGAACTTTAAAGAAAACTTACCTTGTATGGAATCACCAATATTTTTTATTGTTTGTGGTGAAGCAAGCTGAGGCTTAGTCAGAGCCTTTTCCCTCACTGGAGGCTTAATTGACTGATTAAACTCCTGTGGAATGGAATTCCACAGGCAGAAAAGTGTTCATCTGATTGGCCCTGTGCTTAATTGGACATTCCTCAGAAGTAGCACCAGTCAGTATAACAGCAGTCAGGTGCAAAGGGGAGGGTACTGTGTCTGAGCTCCTGCAGTTTAGGGAGGGTAAGCGTTAGTGGCCTGAGTTGTAATGTATTTTGATAGCATAGGGGTCAAGTCCTGTGCTTTAACATCAGCAGTCCTATGTTTAGTTCAGGTTAGGTTTTTGGTGCTGGAAAGAGATGAAGACTTTCAAGGATTTTTTTTTTTAGTTATGGATTGGATTTATAGTAGAATAGACAAATGGATCCAGAGAGAATTTAGCATGTGTTCTCTAGTGTAAACTGTATTCCTGGATTGATTTGAATTCTCCAGAGTCTATATGGTGTGGTAGACCCCATAATGAGTGTCTTCCAGTGCAGGGAAGGATGAGCCCAGTTGAGTGTACCAGTGGTCATGAAGTAGAGATGGGACAGCTTTCCCCCCACCCCCTGGTAAATGGTAGATGCCACATGGATGGGAGAGCCTGGTTGACTGTTCCAAGGAATGAAAGGAAAGTCCTTTTGTAAGGAAGAGAAATGGAAAGGGAAGGGGACATTGTGGATTTCTGTGCCTGCTCTCTGTGAAATAGAGGAGTGAAAAGTTATTCCATGTGAGAAAAGGTACTAAAGATCATTTTGGGGAGTACAACCTCTGTGAAGGCTTTTTTTTTTTGGGGGGGGGGGGACAGAGCAGGCATCTCCAAAAGGGGGCTGGTAGTACGCTGAAGGAGTCTGGAGGGCTTCTGCAAGCCAGCAGTAACGGATCACTCTAACCTGAGCTCCCAAAGTAGATCTGCTGGTTTAGGGCTGCAGTCTGGCTCTAGGAAGTTGACATTTGTCACATTATCTGGAAATGGGATTTGCCAGTTATCTGATGGTGGATTCATGACTATGACTCCTAAACTACATAGGGAGAAGAAGGACCTGCAGTCCTGCCCTCCTGAGACGTCCACCTGTCTGCTGGTCAACATTTGATGCTACAAAATCTGCTCATGGTTTGTTAGGTGTGCTCTGTCGCTTGAGCAGTCCCAGTCTGGATGCTGGGGTCCCTAACAAGCTACTAGTGACGTTGAAGATGATACCCTGGCCTCTTTCAAGAAACAGATGGTTGAGATCATGTGATCGATTATCTACTAACTACCTAATGAACTAGATGGGTCAAATTGCTTCCTCTTGTTTGTGACCTTCCTTATGTTCTGACTTCAATGAGACTCATGCTGAAAACATGTAGACCACAGGACCTTCCCTGTGCTCTAAGCAGGTGCCTTTACTGCTTCCCTACATGGAAACCTGCAGTCTAGCAAAGAAAACATTTTCTGGGATTACAAATAACCTATAATCTGGTTTAGGGTTGGGTGTAGATCTATGCTATTGATAGCATAGTTGCTAAACGACGTGTTACTTTACATTAAAAGTTTGGTGGGACATTTTCCGTTCGCTTTCTGCTACAAGCAAAATTAGAATATGGGAAAGGGAAAAATGGTGTGGGAGAGCACAGTGATTTTATAATTGTAAAAAAAATAAATCAAAAGGGATGTAAAAAAGCTGGTCACAAACCCTTGATGTGTATTGATTGTTCTGGAGGGCCATGCTCTCTGCAGTTTACAAGGTGTTTTTAAAGCAGCAGCACCTGAAGAGCTAGGAGATGCTGTTAAATCGGGCCGTTAACCAGCTGGTTTCTCTGCAGAGGTGAGCTGGAAAAGCCTTAGATGCACCAGCCCACTGGACGTTCCTAGTTTATATCATTTCATGCTGTCTATTACGGACTAGGATTTCCTGCTAAGATCAGTGTAATGCTGGCCTTATTCAATATGTCTGTATTGTGTTTGATAAACAAAGAAACTATGACTTCTAGGTTTCAGTAAGCATAAGGCCTTCCTGCCAGAACTTGTTTTAAACAGTTCGGGAGAAGTATATCTTTACCGTTATTGGAACATGATCTGACAGATGATTTAATCTCTTGCATGTAAACCAAGAAATCCCTCCTTCTACAGATATCTTGGCTAAGTAAGCAGTCTTAAAATTGTGCCTGTGTGTGCGTAAAGCCTGTGATGTCTGGTATATAACGTTCTTGTGCCCTATGCCACCTAGATGGGTCCTTGATGACTCTGTATCTCTTCTGGAATATCGGTCTGCCTTATGATGGATGGATGGTCTTTCATGATTATTGTACCAAATCAAAGTTTATTTATCAAATGCACAACAATACAGCGTGCAGCAGAAGTTGCTGGCAACGAAATGTCTTTTCTGCGAGCTCACAAGAATCACAAAATTAAGGTTACAAAAATAAGGTTACATGATAATAGATAATAATGTAATAAAAATTTAATAAAACTCAATATGAATAGAACTGCTATGTTTCCAGGGTGTATACAATATGTTATGTCCAAGTAGTGCAGTATGCCGAATACAATAAAAACTCTATGTCCATGTTGCTAGTACGGGTGATTTTCTAAAGGAGCTGCAGGTTGGCTGTTTAGCAGTCTTATTGGCTGGAGGTAGAAGCTGTTCTGTAATTTGTTGTACTTTGACCAAATGCTTTGGTACCATTTACCAGATAGTAGGAGAGAAAACAGTTTGTGACTGGGATGACTGGGGTCCTTGAGAACGGACCTGGCCTTCCTAAGAAATCTAGCTGAGTAGATATCCTGGATGTTTGGTAGGTCACAGCTGGTAATGAACTGTGCTGACTTCACCACCCTCTGCACTACTTTGTGATCCTGGGCAGAGCAGCTCCCATACCAGGAAGTGATGTACTTTATCCTGCAATGATCTGCTTAGTTCTCAAAGCTGATACAAACCAGGCAAACGTGCACCTTCCTGCACACCTGCTCTACCCACTGACTTTCACATTCAGCCACATGTCCACACGCTGTTGTTTTCTAAGGCCAATTTCTCCAGAGGCTAAACCTTCCAGTATGTTTTTGGACCTTTTGAGGAAGCCAGGGTATGCAGAGGAAGCCCCCATGAGCATGGGGGAAAACATACAAACTTCACACAGATAATTATGCCCCTTCAACATTATGTGTCCATCCTCTCACGTGGTAGTGAAGATGTTCGAGTAAATTATTTAAGAGAAGAGGGATCTGTACATATGCTTTGTCTCCAGCTGGACAGGGATCCACTTGGCAGATACTGGCTCAGTGTTGTCATTCTCCCTGCCTCCAGCACTCCAGGTTTTGTTCTGATCCCTGAGAAACAAGGGAAAGAAGCTATGGGTTATGAAATGCTCTCAGGCTCCACTTGGGACATTCTGTCAGCAAAATAACTTGGAACCATAGACTGCCCTGTTCCTGGGCATTCAGTCCCATTGCCTGAGGCGAATCATTTCCCCCTCACATTAACCAATGTAATTACCAGCCAATTAGATGTTCTGTACAGGGTACAGGGAAATGGATGTTGGTAATTTGTGGCATCTCAGAAATGCGCCTTGGTGTCATTAAGATGCTACAGCTATCATGGTGCCCCATTATTAAACACACAGCCCAGCTGAACAGAACACTATACCATAGTGTTCATGTATGTATACACTGCAAATGTGTTAAAAATGCTCAGGAGCTTCAATTTATGTATGATGATTAACTGTATACTCTATGAGTGTCTGCTACTACTTCGACTAGTATTAATACAGCTTAGTCTGGGTGAAAAGAGCCACATCTTTAAATTTAGCAATCTTTAACTCAGTCTCTGAACAGCCTCCTATTAATCAGGCTCTTCAACTGCTTGATCACAGCATTAAGATAAACTATGCGAGAGCAGCCAATGTTAGGTGCTCTAGCTAATTCATGACGTTCATCGGTTAAATCTGCGTGGGTTATTGACAGGGTGCTACATGTCATTAACGTCATTTGTGTCTCCCTGCAGATTCTGAAAGCTAAAGGGATACTTTTTTGGTCTATAAAATTCTCATCCATCCAGACTGACAATACATAATGTTCCAATTTGAATAGAAGATCACTATAGAATTGTGTTGCTGCAAAAAGGAGGAAAAACACTGAATTAAAAGAACAATACAAAGTGTTTGCTGCTCAGCAATATTAATAGTGCAATGTCTTATATATCAGATATGCAGCTGAAAGATCAAATCACTTTCAATAACCATGCTTCCAATTCAGGTGCAAGGCGGGATGTACACTGGGCAGGACACCAGTCCATCACAGGGCACACACTCACACCAGGCCTAGGATTTACAAAAGCCCACACTGAAAGCACTCCAGGAATTAAACTTAGGGCCCCAGCAATGTTAATCACTGTGCTATCATGCTCTTCATATATTTTATTTTAAATCTATGATCTATTAAATTAGACATATACTGAAAGATACTACAAAAACAGCCTCTTTTAAATTAATAAGTATGATAAATGTACTCTCTCAGGTTGGAGAAAATTATATTCAGAAAACAAAGTTTTAGAACTGCAGTTATTCAAAGTAGACTACATCACATCAAATTGAAGATGTATACGAAAAAACACAACCTGACTTATTATTGTTAAGGGAGCAAAGTTAGGATTGTACTATTTCTTTTTGGCCTTTGGCTTAATAATGCTAATATTGCATATGCATTGTCATGTCATTTCCTCTCAGTACACTGAAATCTATTTTTCAGTTCTTTGCTAGTGGAGATGCTTAGCCAACATTCCTCAGAACATCCTTCGCAGGAGGAAAGGATCCCTCCAAGGAGACAATGCAAGCGTTCCAGTACAAAGAGGATATGTGCATCAAATTCAAAGGCAATTAGCTGGGCTGATCCAGCCGAAGTGCTCCTCCAGTTGAGGCTAGCCCTCTTGTCAGGTGTGCTGGAGCTCACAACATGTCAACAGATAAAGGCTCAGTGGCAGGAGCTTCTCTGCCCTTCCTCAGTCCACCGCTGTCCATCGCACTGGTGTACACATTGTACAGGAGTTACTGCTGAGCTGTCAGGGCCAAAAGAAACAATCGTCTATTTCAATGTGGTAGATAAGAAATTATCAATCCCCAAAATTGTGGAAAAATGATCATGGTGCAAATTGGATAATCCAGACTGTAACGGATCCCCCTTGAGGGTAGCTGAGCATGGGGGAGATCTGCTACTTTGAACCTGTGTAACCAGCATTAGGCAACTGAACTGATTTTTGTTGTACTTTAACCATTTTAATGGTCACACAGCCCTTTAACTTCTCGCCTTTGCTTAATCTTGACGAACGTTAGGGTTGAGTAGTAGTGGAAAACCATCTCCCAGATGATTCCGTTTGGCTGACCTTGCTTCTGTCCCATTGTCTCCGTACAGGCAGGTTAATATGGAAACAACCCAGGCTGCTATTCTTGTGAGCTCCCTGCTCTCAGTAGAGTATACTCAGTATAGCACATGTTCAGGAGTCTTCCATCTCCCAGACTACTCACTCCCAACCTGGGGAGCTTTCAGGCTACCACTTCTAACCATAAGTCTCAGATGTCTCACTACGAGATGGAGCTTCCCTTGTCTCTCTCCTGAACGCACGTGGTCAGACATCTGTCTTTCTCTCCGACAGCTCTGTTTGCTCCCTAGAACAGGCTGTCTGCTGTACTGGGTATTGATCAATCCCCTCTAGGGTTGTGCATGGATCCTGCCCCTTCTGAGGTTAGATGGAACCACAGTGCAGAGGCTGGTCCGTCGCTGTCCCCTGAACAGTGCGGGTCTAGCTAACCATGAGCTGACCATTTGAGTCTCCCCGTGAGCTCTGATACCTGCTGACACCCCTGACAGCGAGGGACTGACTACACTGAGCTGACCATCGGAGTCTCCCTGTGAGCTCTGATACTCACTAACACCCCTGAGAGCGAGGGACTGACTACCCCGAGCCAACCATCAGAGTTTCCCTGTGAGCTCTGATACTCACTGACACCGCTGACAGCGAGGGACTGACTACCCTGAGCCGACCTAGACATCTTACTCACTAAATCTTAAAGAGGTCAGGCTTCACAGAAATGATGCCAGCTCCCAGATAACCTCATGCATACTGCATGTTGTTTATTAATGCATGCCTGCGTGTATCTGGACTGCCTCTAATCTCCTTCTGGTATTTTAACCCCTTAGATGACACTCCAGATCCCACTGCCCTCTTATACAGCAAGAGAAGCAGGGAGGGGCCTAGGTGTCTCAAGTGGTTGACTGTGTACCTCAGTAAAGATAACCATATGTCAGTGTATGGATGGATGTTGGTTCAGATGTTACTGTAAACTGATCTGGATTCCTTGCTCATATGGTCTACAAATTGATGTAAGAGTTTAACCTCATTGGTCCACACAAATGCAGTATAGCCTTTTCCCGAAAACGTACTGTAATGAATTTGGTCAGGTCCCTAGCTGCAAGGCACTGGAGCCGAATCTGGTACCCTGTTCACTCCTTCCCAGGCTGACATTTAAGAGATGATGGATTGGGGAGGTAATTTTAAATTGTAGTACTTTTACGAAGAGATTTCGGAGGTGGATAGTGATTAATAAGCCACTGGAACTTAGGAAAAACACATATAATTGCTTCCATGTGGCAGAGTTTGGAGAACTTTGTTGACTTTTCAGGGCACAACGACCAACTACCCCATAACAAAACAACCCCCCTCCAACACCTCAAGCCATTAAATATAAAAAATTGCATTATTGTTAATAAGGTTTTATTAGTTTGGCGGTAATAATAACTTGTGTGCCTGTTTCTCTGCATTACAATAGCAGGACCTTATCATTTGTTAAGTGTTAAACCACAGGTTGACGTATATTGGAAGCACAGTTCATTTATTTTTGGTATTTATTTGTTTTGTGTTTTTCTCTGTAATCTTGAGTTACAAGGTTCATGCAGTAAGTGCATCACAAACCTGCTGCAATGGCCTCACTCCCCTGGCTCTCACAGGGGACCCATGAGGTTGTGGTTTTGACTCAGCTGTTTGGTTCTGGGGGGTCAAAGCAGGCACCATTTTCTATGTTGTTTTAACCCAAACTTTTGTTCTTCAGTAGGACATTATGGTCCATTTGGGTTCTGTGAAGAAAAGCCCTTTTAATGAACTGTAATTAAGACAGAATTTTCTGTCTGTTTATAAACATTACTTCATCGTATTGGTTTTAACCCGTTTAATGCCATACAGGCTTTTAAACAGAATCAGTGGATCTATAAAGAAATGGAATTAATACAAGCTGTTTACGCGATTTCCTCCATGGAGAAAAGCCGACAGAGTAAAGACAGAAGGAGCACCCCTGTATGAAGAGCATAATTGTATTCTTTCATTCCTAGAGACTGAAACTCTTACAGTGCATGGACAATCACTTTGCTCTTGGAAGCCTCAATGGCTCAGAGAGTTGTGAATAGCTGAAGCTTTGGGATTAAATGGCAGGTAAATTAACTGTCGTCTTCTCAGTCCACTTAGCTGTATTTTGGCATGGTGCTTATTGTTTGAAGGCTGTTTTCCAAACTCTGGATTTAAACTATCTCCCCTATTCGAAACGTGCATTGTTGACTTTTTTAGGGCTAGGGGGTGTTGTATGTTTTCACAAGGTTGGCTTGCACTTTTGTTGTGGAAGTTGTTCTGGAAGCTGTAGGAGGGAGTGAGCATGACCAGTACACAAGCGAGTAGTGTGACCTGCGCATAGCAGGAATGAGAGGAAAGAGAATCCAACCTTAAGGGAATGTTTCTTATCTTGATCAGTAAAATAATCTAAACCGATGCCTTAGAATTCACTATAAGCTGAATGTTCCACACAGTGCCTGGAAAAGTTGACTCCCAGAGCTCTTGGACTCTTATGTGCCAGATGGGCATCCCAGCTTGGAAGGCATGCTGGCTCGAGGGACAGTGCCACTGACGCATGCTTGTGAGACATTCGCTGGTGAGGCCTGCAACCTCCTGGCCTATCCAGCCTGTTATGTACGGAATGCTGTGCTAACTGCCGGCCTGGCCCTCCACACAGAGCCCGATGAAAGCCTACATCATCGCCCTGCCACCTGCCTGTCAACAGGGGTGTGTTATGCTACATTTACCTTCTGGCCAGGGGAAGGTTAGAATGAGCACAGTAATCACATTTGTATTGCACGCATACTAATTCATGGAGATACAGTGTAGACACACACATCCACATTCGGACTGAAGTTGAGAGCTACAGTGCACAGACGTTCAGATGCACAAAGAGATAGTTCATAAGTGTGCAAGCACACACTCTCACAGTGGTGCACAGTGATGCAATGAGATGTACACAGAGATGTGGGACAGTTGCATGGGTTCACAATGGACACACTGTGCTGTATGTCCTCATGAAATCACATCTTATGCTGTGACTGGGTCATGTACAGTATCTTACCTCATCGAGGGAAAATTCTAACTGCCTTGCAGCCCCTAAGTGAAATGCTCCAAGCACTGGAAAGTTATAGCATTCCAAACGGGGTAATTATAATATGTCCTTTTTGCCCTGCCAGAGGCAGTACGTGGTGTCTTTTCCCCAACAGCAGAGGCCAGTTTCAGTAATTTGAAGATGGTCAATTACAGGAATTTGTAAAGGCACGTGTGTTTCATATTGTTCTGCTATGAATGGTTTCCAGATTTTTCCATGTGTAGCTTAAACCATTTGACTTTGTAGACCGTGATAGAAAAGATTTAGATCGAAGAGCTTTTTAGAAAAAAAAACTCAGGATACAAAACTGTGCTTAGAAGTAAAACTTTTCTGAAAGCATTCTCTTGGGCAGAAAGCGTTGAACCCACTCATTTCAGCCTGTCGGGGAAAATTGCTTCTCAAGGTTCTGCACCAGGAAGTGTGCTAAGGGTAACCAAATACCCTTGCACGGTCCTCTGAGGGTCACTGATGAAGTGTAGTTGACTAAGATCTCTACCGTGACATATTTCTTCCATGATTCTCCTCTCTAAAGCAAAACATTTAGAGGTTTAGAGCATGCTGTGATCCAAAATGTCTCTTCCCAGTAGAAGAAAACTGTGCAGTATAGAACATAGAAAATGCAGCCAGTCTTATAGAATTCTGTTTATTCTTTTATCACTGAGGGCAGTGTCAGTCCTCTGTCCAGACAATCTCTGGCAATTTTTGTTCACAATCCCTGTATGTTAACAAGCAGATGGCTGGCGAGTTCTTGTTTAAGAGGATTCCTGACTGTCGTCTTCTTCACACCTAAGGGGTAACCATGCGCTGGGTATGAACAGCAACTGCTGAATTCAAATTGGCATGACTTTTAAATTAATTTCTTCAAACAACCACCTCTTGAACAACGTTTATTCTGAATTCAACATACAGTACATTTTATTTTTATTAAATTTGCCTTCCTGCCAGATAAATGGCTGAAGCGAAAGGGAGTATACGATTTTCTGATGTAACAAAAAAAAGATGGCATGTTATTCTAACTGAAGTGATATCATAGCACATGCCTCTTTCTGTTTTTCTTTCCTCCTCAGGAAGGCATAGTTATTGCTGTAATAGCACTGACTGGTTTAAAAAGAATCTTGACTGCTCCTCGCATCTCCTTTCATAATGTGGTCGTTTGTCTCTATTTGTCATCAAACAGTTATCCCAGCGTAGGCGGGTCCGCCACAGTTGCAAAATGCAGATTGAATTACTCCACACTCTGACACCAATGTTTGCGTTATGTACACTTGTAGCCTTATTTCAGAATTAATTACTACAGAATGTCTGGATACCCAAGTGGAAATTAACTCCTTTTAGACTCTATCCAATGATTTATCAGTAACAGCTGGCCTTGATTTCTTTTTGTCATCAAGCTCAGGCCTGATGAGCCCTGTAGTGCCTGTTCTCTTTCTGTTGGGTCCCTATGAGATGAGCAGCTGTTAAAGATCATCAGATTTTTAAGCAGCCACGCAGAAAAGCTAAAGGAGTTTTCCTTCAGTTATACAAAATCTTGTTAATGAATCCATCAGGTCATAAGACTGATCGTCCCAGTTGCTCAAGCACCATACACCAATCTTCACAATGACAGATGGCCGATGAAGAAATGACCAGTGGGATATCTGAAAAGGGTCATCACGAAGACCAGTCCACTGTTCAAGATTAGGCCCACAGCTGGTTGGGTAACTCAGTGGTTGGGTCTAGGAGCTGTAGGGCTGCTGGAAGTCACAGCTCAGCTCAGAGAAGTTTTGAAATTGTTTGAATCAGAAGGCCAGGGAGCAAAACGGGGATACAAAAATGGAAAAAAAATATCCTGCTACGTTCTAAAGATTATCCTTTTCAAACGCCTTTTTATAGTCCATGTACAGTCCCAGTCAACTTCTTACATTGCCATACATGTCAAGACACAGATTAAACATCTATTTCACCACAGAATGTAAAAGGGCATACATATATACTGTACACAGTATGGCACCAGTCACAGAATGCACATTCTAGTGTCCAGCTGCCCAGGAATCAGCATGTCGGCTGAACAGCTAATAAAGATTACAGCCAGAGTCAAGCAACAGGTCCGTCTACCTGCATTCCACCGAGCAAAGAGATCCCTGCTCTGAACTGAGTGAGCCACAGGCTGAAGGTGTACTTGGCAGGGCAGGATAGTTTTTATCAGGCTGGATAATACAGCAAACCACAGTGTTCCATGGTCAGTTCCCACTCTCCTCGGGCCAGAGTCTGATTTTGACTTCCCATTCAGATCTTTCAGAAGGGGTTAGAGTCTACAGCTGTTGAACTTCTGAGTTATGTGAGGCTAGTAGGAAGCTTTCAAGGAAGGTTAGGCAGGAGATACACAACTTTGAAGCTATTCTTTACATCTTACAAGCAGAAGATTGTAATTAGACTCTCCCCACTGAGAGCTGGTGTGTGGTGAGCTTACTGGTGCATTTTGGCTGCTGTCACATCATCCAGCTGGGACCTACACACTGGTAATGGTGGAAAGCAGATATCTGCACATTGGATGCTGCACATTGGTGGTGGTGGAGGGGAGTCCCCATTACCTGTAAAGCACTTTGAGTGGAGTGTCGAGAAAAGCGCTATATAAGTGTAAGCAATTATTAATTATTATTATTATTATCTTTGAGTGGAGTGTTCAGAAAGTGTAAGAAATTATTATTATTATTATTATTATTATTTTATAGTGCTTTTCTGGACACTCCAAGAGCTTCACAGGTAATGAGGACTCCCCTCCACCACCTCCAATTTGCAGCACCATCTGGATGATTGTCCTGCTTTTATCAGTTTTAATATCCTCTGTTGCTTAAAGCAGTTGTTAGTTTTATTTCTTTGCTCCCAATAGGATGTTTATTGCAGATTTCCTTTGTTGTCTCTGCACCGATCAGCAGTGTATGATAATTCACCATTCAAAGTGTACTCTGGCCCCATGAGGTCCCTGCTATATCTGTGCACTACAGGGCTGCAGCCCAGACTCAAAGTGGTGGAGTTATGTCACTGGCATGAGGGAGTAAACTGTTCTATTTCTGCGAGCTGAAATTCTTAGTATGCTGGAGACACTGTGACTGAAAATAGATGGAAATTTCCTCCACTGAAGCTCTTATTTCCTTTCTTTCAACTGAACATACAGTTTACACAGTTGTACCCTGACACAATCTATTTTACCAGACAACAGACATTCATAGCAAACCACCAAAGGCACACATGAATATATTTCAGGCACCTGCTCTGATTCTCCGATACAATAGGTACAACATTAAATTGATGTGTTTTAATTTTAAACGATGCCTTTTTAAACAATCAGTGAAAACATCAAGCCCGTCACCATTACAGTGGGCTACCTGAATAATCTCACAGCCTAGCTTTAGAGATTAATGTAGCCATTATCAAATAAAGACTTGTTCCTCACTAAAGTGAAAAAAGATACATTACTGACTGTCTGGAAGAGATCATATAGGCATATAGTTTCATCATAGCCATGCCTTACAGCCTGGAACCCAATGGAATATGTACACAATGAATAATGAGCCATACCGTGCTAATGTGACTGCTCTGAAATAAAACTAACCCAGAGCTATGGCAATGTAGACTGGGGTGTAGTTCAAAAAGTCTTTAATTCCATGCTTAATCATGTTAAAGGTTTTGTGGTTGTCTAATAAATTGGGTGCCTTCACTTGAGTTTCTATTACATTTTGTATTCCATGTTATTTCTTCATTCTGCACAAAGCAGTGCAGTATGAAATTATGAATGTGCAGATATGACTGTGAAGCTATCACCTCTCTGGCTTGCATACCTCTGTGGCTCCACACAAAGGGGTATAATAAATGTACTGTATATGCTAATACAAAAGCACACACATAGTCCAGGCTATACACATACATTACAGTTTATATCAGCATAAAACAACAAGAAGCAGGCACATACCACTATCCCTAATTTATTCACTACACTTCTTAGAACACTTTTCCTACTCACTCACACGCACACTCAGTCCTCAGGGAGAGAGCTGGTGCTTCAGTCAGCTGCTCCAGCCGATTCCTGACTTCATTCCATTATTTGCTGTGTGTATGTGGAGTTGGGGGGGGGGGGGGGGTGGTGATGATGGGATTTACTTGGAAGAGGTGGCCAGGAATTAGGGTTGGGACCAGGAGGGTTAGTGGAGATCAAGTGTTCTTTTAAAGAGGGATGCAAACTGAATCTGAAATCCCTGAACCTCGGAATAACAAAACTGCAGTTTGTATTCGTACCCATTCACATTAAACACAATGGTGAGAATCGCTGTCGTTTCAGGATGTTTCACAGATACTATTTCTCTATAAACTCTTAACTACTGAATGCACGCTCAATGCTTGATAAGCATGAATATTCTTGGTTTTGCGAATCTCACACAGACATCCAGCAATCTTGTCCCAGTGTCCTGAGGTGTGTGTTAATGGCAGAAATAACGGGGGAGGGTTGTATTGAGACAGTGTAGCATCAAGGCAGATAAAACAGGTCCCACTTGTGCAGAGTTAACAGAACTTTCAAGGCAAGAGGTCTAACTACCTATTAAGAGGTTTGAAGTAGCAAGGGGGGCTCACTACTATAAGGAACTATACTATACCAACTACTATTCCATCTGTACTATATTACTATACCAACAACAGGAAGATGGCATTAGAATATTCAGTGTTTTGATCAAATATCATGTTAATGTGGAGTTGAGTACAGCATATCATGTCTGCGAATGGGAATAGGTCACTCTCTTTAAAATGTTCTCTCCAAAGGAAACAGGATTACTAATAAGATCCCGTGATAATGGGAAGTTTCAGACAATTACTTGTTCATGAATCAGGATTGAGCTGTTTATGTTCAAGATGCAAAGAGCCGCGAGTCATCTCCTTATCCCATAGTTAATTGCTTAATTGCTGGTGCTTTGTGATAAAATTAAAGACATCCTGCTAAAAAAAGAAACATTTGATTTCTGGGCAGACTAGATGGTTGATTCCACTAAGCAGTTGTTTAAATACCTATATTTAACATTCACACTGTCTCCTAATGAAATGAACCATGTTAATCTGCAAGGCGGAGCTACTGATGAATGAATGGAAGAAAAGCTCACAGGTGTGCAGGTTTTGATAAAACAGATTACTTTGTGTAAGCAGCAAGAACTAAAATAAAACCAGCTGGTGATAAGAGGGGGACTTTTAAAACCATTACTACCCCATTCCTCCTGTACTTACTGTTGGGGCTATTTGCATTGCCTTTCAAGCAAGTGATCTGAATGCAGTTTTGTTGTGGTCAAAAACTGGAAGCCGTAAGATCCAACTATAATTTTCAGCAGGTTCATAGGGAATCTGTTTACAGACATCAGTACACTTAAAGCACATTTGACTAGATGTCCCTCTTTACATTACAGATATTGATATCAATTATTAAAGTGAATATACTTCTTCAGAGCAAAGCTTTGGTTCAGTGGTAGAGTGCTCACCTGTTACCCAGAAGGACCCAGTTATGATTCCCAGTCATATTTTTCACAAAATACTTTTCTCTTATAATAAAATCAATAATCAATAACTGTCGGGAGTAAGACTGCAAGGTTGGGTAAGAGTGACATCCCCAGAACACATTTGGTTACAATCCTTTTCAGAAGTTGTCTGTATGAAAAGTAGGGCAGTTAAGGATACATTTTCCCTGTGCAAAAACCATAACAATGTGGACAGACATCTCTTCTTCAAAGCTTGTTAATTTTGCCTCCAGTTCCGTTTTTGTGAGCTTCCTTTTTATTGTTTTTTCTTTGTTGTTGTTGATGTGGTTTTTCAGTTTTGAGTAAATAACATGATTAAGTGCAAACCCCAAATTACAGAAGCAGCAGCAGGTGTAGAAGTATTTATTGCAGCCACCACAGTGAAGACTAAGAGAAGAACTGTCAGATTTGGTTCATACAGGGCTGCTCTATTGTCGGCACACAGTTCTGTTACCATACCTCACCTTTGTAATTATTTGCTTAAGTGGGAAAATGTATCCATGCTTTCGAGTGTCAGAATGCTGTAACAAAGCAGTCTGGGTTAAATCAAACCCACAGCCCAACTGAAAGCAGCATATCCCCCAAATGTATCACTTTATGATTTACTTCTATTATTGTGAGTCCCATTGTTGTGAAACCAGTAGAAATACATCATCAAGAACAGAATTGTGTCTGAAATTCTCAATTGGCATAGGGGTTGAAATTGTGATTTAACCTGGACCTAACCTTTACCTTGAAGCAAAAGCATCAGCAATAAGATAAAAGGTATTTAATGTGTTCATATATTCTATTTATTATACAAATATATGTGTAAGTCTTTAAGTCTGAAGTATGTTTAAATAATGGAACAAGTAAAGGTTTATTCCATGCTGAAAAGAGAAGAAAGGAAACACAACGTTTCGGCTCTGGAGCCTTCTTCAGGTGTGAGAGGCTCTTTCGGCTCCACAGCTGAAATGTGTTTCCTTTCTTTTCTTTTCAGCATGGAATAAATCATTTACTTGTTCCTTTGCAGCCTACGCATACTGACGTAGCTACCTGCTTGAACTGTTTAAATAATGATTGAATTCCACAAAACAAAAAAAAGCATATCATAATAATCCACTTGTTACATAAGAAAATGTTTAATTTTCAACACTTTTTTTCTTAGAATCTGTAAATAAGGTTCTTGTTTATCTATATAATTATATCTGTAATGGTTTACATTAACATGAAAGGTGACTTTCTTTTTAAAATGTATCCTAAATAAACATCTGTTTTCATTTTCTCTTAATGAATTCATATCTCTAGTATGTTTTCCCCCAAGTCTTGCAAGTTAATGTTAAGCCAATTTTTTTTCAACACACTAAGACCAATTCCCTAGTTCCTATCAGGCATAATTACTGAGATGGAGCAATAAGGCATCAGTTGGCCTGTGTTCCACCAAACAGATGTGATGAAATCACTGCCGTGGAATTTGACAAAAAGCCACCCTCTTGTTGGTCAGATATATGACCAGAACTTTCAAATGATGGCTCTTGTAACTAATTTGAATACCCCTAGAATTCTGGAAAAGGTACAAGTTAAATGTTTGAATTGGAGTTCCTTTTATACTGGTGTTGTTTATCCCCAGACTTTTTAAAGACCTCTTGCCCTCTTTATAAGAGTGAGCGTACATTTAGGCAGGAATTCCCAATCAAGGCCCTCAGAATTTTAGAGTGTTCTGATTTTCACACCAGTTAAAATCAGTTGCCTGAAATCAGTTACCTAATTGAATTCCCCCTTGAACTCATACAGTATATAACTTGATGGGACATTTAACTTTTTTCCAGCTCCAGTGTGACTGGTGTTAAACAATGTTACACTTCAACTCTCTTACATATAAATCCACTACTCTGCACTCATCTTTGCCCTAGCGTGTGGCATTTCAGAATTATCAGAGACAGATCTCTTTCAAACTTTGGCATTTCTGGGCTTCGATTCTTCCAAGCCAGCACGAGAGTTGTTTCTTTAACTTCAACATCTCCATGGAAAAATGTACTCCCTGCGCCTGCCAGGATGATCGCCTTTTTCTTCCAGTTCTCAGGTTGCCATCGACCCTCCCTGAGGCTCCGAAACATCTGCAGCCGCCCCCCTCCACCTCTCTTCCAACAGTCCTGTTCCCTCCACTCTCTTCCCCTGCCCCGCTTTCTCTCCATTTCTGGTCTAGCGTTCAACCCAAAACTCACCATACTGTACCTATGGCCCCAGTATATCTTCACTGTTTCATCTCTGCCCTTTCCCCATTCCTCCTTTGCTCTGTCCCTGTAAGAGCCCCCCTAGTCGCTAATGTCTACTTTCCCCCAAGAGTGTAAACCCAGAGGCAGCGCACACTGGGTCGGGGCTCCTTGTTTGCAGCGCTCACTGCCCCTGGAGCCTGCACCACCATTGCCTCCCAGGCAACAATTGGTTCCTTCCTCTTTTAACCCCCCCTCTCTGCTGGCGTCCAGCTGGTACAGTGTCAGCCATCGATTCTCCCCCCCACCACTTTCCCAATTCTCTCAACTGCAAACGTAGCTAAGATATCTTCTTCCTCTGGTGGTGCCATATGGACTTCATCCTCATCCACTCAGTTCTAACAAACTTCAGAGAGTAATAACTCACTATTAGCTCCAGGCTCCTTCCCCATTAGAACAGTTCACCTCAGGCTACTCTTTCCAGATCACCACAACGTCTTCTGCTGCCCACTCCAGAGCTCCAATCTCAATTGAGCTGGAGTGCACCATTGCCTGCATCGTGCCTCTGAAAACATTGCATATCCAAATCTACTCAAACAAAGACCTCATGGCCAGGGCTGTCATATCCTCTGTCAGATGAGTTGGCACCAAACAGTGCTGTTAAACATGAGTTCAAGATTTTAAAACTCTAATCTCATTCTTCTGCTTCCTAAATACTTGCTGGCTGTACACAGCTCTGCGTGTGGCCCCCCTTCCTCTACTCCAACTGGTCCTTGCAACTCTCTCCCTGGTTTATTCCGCCTAAGCAAGTGGGAGTTTGTTACCTTTGACCTTATGCCCAAGGCCGTCATGTTCTCAGCCAGGTGGGAAAATGCCAAACACTAAATTGTTAAGTATGCTATCCGTCAACTTATTTGTCATAACTCGAATTTGACCAGACTCCTGAAAGTCTTATTTGTAATTTGCAATCAGTAAATGTTTTGTAGGAACTGAAAATCTTTCAAGCTGAATTGCGTCTGTGAAGGGTTCAATTAAGAAGCTGTGAAATAGACTTTGTCTTATAAGAATTAAGACTGGTAAAATCCTGGCTTGAAAAGAAATTCAAGATTGAGCTCAATTAATAAAAGGGAGTTGAGGTGCCAATAGAAAATGCATAATTGTTGGTTTAAGCAAAGATAGCATAACCCTAGATATGCTGTATCAATGGATAAAAAGTCACAAACTAGCTTAAATATACATTTTATAATCAACTGATCATAAAGCCTTCATCGGTTAAAGGTAGGGACAGACTCTTTCTTTTGTGGGCCGGATTTGGGAATGATCTCCAGACACTGATCCGATATTATCATGAATAATTGTATGCATTATCGCCTTCTGGTCACCTATCACAGCTGCACTGCGTTGTGTCAAGACAATGATAAGAGCATTAGATTATCTCCACCAGCAGTGGGTAGAGTGTTTCAAGTTGGTATTTTGACTTTCCCAGCAGGAGACAATTCTTGAGCTCTTCTTCAGGGAAAATGATGATTTCCCTTGCATGACCTATTATTTCCTGTTTACCAATGGCTTTTTACAGATAATTTGTGAAAGAAATTTTAAACACCCCACCCCACCTACACACACTCTGCCTCCTCTAGTTTTACAATGATCTCCAAGGTAAATGTTTTTCATGGCCTTTTTTCCTTGACTATTTTTTGGGAGCGGCACAGAGTCACAGTAGAGGATTGCAACCTAGCAGTGCAGGGGCTCAGGGTTCAATTCCTGGGGTGCTATCTGCAGAGTGGAGTTTGTATGTTCTCCCTATGTTTGTGTGAGTCTCCTCCCACGGTCTGGTTTCCTCACACAGTCCAAAGACATAGTGGTAGGTTAATTAGCTTCTGGGAAAATCGGCCCTGGTGTGAGTGTGTCTCTGTCTGTCTGCACTGCAATGGACTGGCATCCTGTCCAGAGTGTATCCTGCCTTGCTCCTGTTGCAATCCCCCTGTGACCCTGTATTGGACAAAGCAATTAGAGAATGGACGGTAAGACTACATTTGGACTGTTAGGATCTTTGATTTGTTCGGGAAAGTCTAACATTGCACTGCGAAAGCCTATGGCATTGAGTCTAGTACTACTATCTGATACATGACTTTGAACATCTGCTGTTGTAACAGATTTAGTCCTCTCTACCCCAGTGTGATGCTCGTAGCTAGTATGAACAGCCTGCTCATCACCTCATTCATCAGCCCTGGCAAATCTTCTGAGACGTTTTTTTGATGGAATACTCATTAGCCCAGAAAATAACTACCAACTACTGAGAAAACAGCAGAGAATCATTGATGACTCTCATGCATCTGCACTCACGCAGTGAGATGTGAAATGGAGAAAGCCAGTCAAATAAAACATGCACTTATATTTTTAAAGCAGAAAAAGAACATATAGAAATTGCAACAGAGGTGAGCAACTCACTGAACAGAGTATTTCTGAAAAGTTAACCTATACCATTACCCTTTTGGTACTGTAAGTTCTACATTTTAAAATGTGAATTGGAAAGGTAATTAGACCAATGCAAGAGAGAGGATTCGTGACTTTCTTTATAGAGCACAGCTTGACTTCTTTTTTTTCGGGAGGTTATGTCATGGATAATGAAAGGAACAGTTAAGTGAAATCCTTTCATCTTGTCAACAATGAAGGACTGAATTTCTTTCTCCTCTTCCTGATAACAAGCTGTTATGAGCTATTTTAAGGGGGCCAAAATGCAGCAATTAACTAACTGACAAATCTCCTTTGAAGTGGGAGAGTATTTAAATGGTTTAAAATGACACCGTGTTTGAAATTTAAGGTTTACAATACAAGTACCGCGAAATTTAAGGTGACCTAGGGTCAGGATTACACAATGCAACTGTGAAGTAAATTGATGCAAAACTTTGCAAATAAACTGTCAGATTCTGAGGACAAACCTTTTTCTTTTCATTGTCAACTCTGTAAGTGTACTTTCAATCAAATTCCTTTTGTTTGCTTTTCTTGCTCTATGAGGTAATGCCTCAAGAAGCAATGTGAAGGATTGGAACCTTAGCACCAACAGTTGTGTTAAAAGGTCAGTTCAAAGCCATTTATCAAAGATTTTAATCACAATATATGTAATTGATTAGATGTAGGAAAGCTTTGTGGGAAAAAGGAAAATATCTAGGATAGTGCCCTGAGCATTATGATGTTGCTCCTCTGTCAGGAGCTCCATCTATTCTGAGCTAAGCGCTGCTGGTTTTTCCTTTTCATCTTAGAGTTTACCTTTCCAAATTGATCTAATAATATTCTGCAATCTGACATTTTTTTCCAGGACTAATGAGGTTAAAGGTCTCTGTGGTGTAGTGCATGCTGGCACAATGTGAGTGAATATCACCATTATCCTCACTACCTCTATAGCCTGTTGCTTAACCATTATCCAATGGTTCCTAAGAAAAGAAATAACCTTATTTTTAATGCCGACAATAGAAGCCATCAGACCAACTAATATGCTACTCTTATCTACCTTCATGTGTATGGAATGATTCAGAGGGGTTTCCTTCTTTTTCTGTGATTTTTTTTTACCGAACTTGGGCATTTTCCACAGCAGTCATAATAGCTGGCTGTTTGAGATCAGTAACCAGATCTGTTAAAGAAATGAAAGTCAGAACATTGGCCCTGGATAAGTAGGTTTCTTATCGGTATTGTGATTGCTACTTAACCTGCGATATTGCTTTTTTTGTTAGGGCCAAAGTTAATAACAGTCTTAAAGGTAGAAAGCCGTGCTTGTGCAGGAGACACGTCAAGCTGACAAAAAGCAGCTGAGTATGTATTTTTCAAGCAATAAAGATCATTTTCATTATTCAGCACAGTGCTTAAGATATCCAGGACTAGCCCTGCTGCCGTATGATACAGGCGACTTCAGGATCTCGCTATGTGAGTTCACTGATGCCCTAGTTTGTGATAGGCCTTGGTCTCCGAGGAATTTCAGTAAATTGGCAACCATTTGAGGTGGGCAGGGAGCATTTGTATTCCATTATTATTGTGTCCACAATCACTCTGGTATTTATTTATAAATTGTACATCATGAAAATCTGAGGTGTATCGCATATCGAAAATCATGTGTATCGCATGTCGCAAGAGACTCCATCTGTGTACTGGTAGTGAGTTTACATTACCTTAAGTCTCGATCCTAAAAACGGGATATGCTCGAAAACTGATTTTAAAAAGTCTTGAAAGCGACAAGTGAAACGCACTCAGCGATGTCTCACGATTGTTTGTGAGGGCTGGGAAAAAGATACAGGGGAATGATGGCTCTTGGCGTTCGGAGGGGTTAACACAGTAGAGTGTAGATTAAACCCCCAGAGGACAGCACATTCCACAGGAAGTTTACTCTCCTCTCTTCCTGTTCACTTCCTGCCCTCTCTGATTTGGGCTGATTGAGGCTGGCTGAGTGGGCAGATAAGATTCTGTCAGTCGAAGAACCAGTGACAGGACCACCAGCCTCCCCCCACACGCACACCCCTCCTCTAATTGAACTAACTCCTATAAGATTAAGGCGGACCTTGGCACGCACATCTCCACAGTGTGCTTCCCTGAACAGGTGAGCTGACCTGCTCGTCCCCCGCCTCTCTGTAGAGAAGTCAAACCAAGCTCTTGCTGTCAGAGTTCCTCCAGAAGCCCTGGCCGAGGCATAGTACACCCCTCCTGTCTCTGCTGGCTGCTTCAGATGAAAGCAACTGCCAGTGTACTAATTATTGTTATTGTCACTCCCTCTGTCTGCAGCACCTGACAAGTGTGCCTGAGTGCCCAAACCCTGTGTACGTGCAGTTTGCGCCTGAGATAGCATCAGTGCTCCTGTCACCTCTGCTTCTCACCTGCCCGGCACCATGAGGGATATATCACCACCTCAGCCTTTCCACTCATAGGCCTGCTGAGGTTTCCACTCCGCAGGGAACATGATGTCGGCACAGTGAGGCATGCTGTGGAGAATGTCCATCAGGCCCCGGAAATACCTGCTTCCTTGTGATCCTTATCACAAGCTCCTTCCTGCGGTGATCAGCCTATAAAGACAGAAATTCACAGGGTGGCTTCCCAAAACTAATGCTGTGGAAAGCCTCTTAATGTCTTAATTGGGTCAGCCATTGACTAAATGGAGTCAGTGGAGACAGTGTTGATTTGAAACAGTCTTTACCCCTCATGCAAATTAAGAAGATGCTTGTCTACTCTCTGCTTGGCTGCTGATTAAGTGTTTATAACCAGTGATGTGCTGTTCATCTGCTCAACATCAATCTCTGTAGGACTGCATGCTTGCTGTTCATGTTTATCATATATTAATCCTGTTCCTTATTTGCTGTGATTGTCACTAAAATGTCTTGTGCTGAGGTTTGGGTTTGTTTTGTGCTGCACTGCTCAATGTAGTGTATTCAGTAATTGATTAAAATGTGTTATATTACCAGACACAACATTCTATAGTGTCACAGCTAGAGTGCTCAAACACCTAGCTAACGTCAACATTTGCAGTTCTCAGGGTTCCAAAGCAAGAAAGGAACTGAGGTGTTTGCTGAGTTATACTGGGTCTGAGACACATTGATCAAAGGGATCCTCTGGTATACCTTAGTTAATTAAGATATTGGTAAGCCATTAAGAGTCAATATCAGTCCAGGAACACTGGATAAAAAGACAGGGGAGAAAAATAGGGAGAAAGACACAAGAAAAGAGAAGGGACAGTGCCAGCCAGGAGGTGTTTGTCTGATCAGCCTTGAGGACCATATTGAAGAATCTGAACCTTGTGAAGAGAGCTGGCCATTCTGTTGTTTTTAGGATACTCTGATTTACTGTATAGCAAATCCCTATGGATGCATTTTAGAACAGGGAGATAAGATCACTTTATTGGCCATATACAATTTCTTGCATTAGGAATTTGTCTTTTTGCATACCCCAGCTTGCTCTCCTTGAGACACACAGAGAGGGAGAGAGAAGCTTGGGGTCAGAGCACAGGGTCAGCCATTTACAGTATACAGCGCACCTGGAGCAGTTGGGGTTAAGGGCCTTGTTCAGGGGCCCAACGGAGTAGGATTCCTCTGCCAGCCGCGGGATTTGAACCTGCAACCTTCCAGCAACAGTACCACTGCTCCGCCCGAGATAGGTTTCCCTTTCACTTTGTAGCAGCTGGGGTTGTACAGAGAGAGATTTAGCTCTTGTATTCTGTTTAGTTTAGGAGGCAGGTGTATCTCTCTTGTTGTCCTGTGTGGGAGTTATATAGGGTCTTTGAATACTTGGTAGCCGCAGTCTGAGTTTTTTCTGGTGAGTTGGGATATATGCCTCTTAAACGTCTTGTCTGCAAAAAGAGTCATTTGTATGTTGTTGGTTCATGTGTCGTTGTCTTTCTTTATACATTTTCTTTTGCCAAAGCTGTGTTGGACAGATGTCTCTAATTACACCAACCTCTCAGGTATGTTCCTGTCATAATCTTTACAATTTGGGGGTTATTGACGATTTATTTTACTTATTGATTAACCCGCTCAGTCTGTTTGTAGTAAATTTCTTTTTTTTTAGCCCCCCATTTGTAACAATTGAATGTTGAATACTTAACTGTGCGTTGTCTTGGATAAATGAATTTTCCATATATATACATAAAAATATTACCATTGATACGTTCCCCAAAAAGGGCTGCACTTTTTAGGGGTCACCATAGTATTTATCATGAATGTATTTGTTAATAGTAATAAAAGTTTCCTAAAAAAAGTGTGCCGAGGCTTATGACATATCCTTCATAGTAAGGACAAATCTATCTTAATATACCCTCATGCAATAGAACTTAAATCGACGGTGGGATAAAATGTTCTGAGCTGTTATTTGCAGATCTTTAAAAAACCCATATTTGTAGGAAATTGATCTCCTGAGCAGTTTAAACCAGCCATGCTTTTCTTGCGCGCACAATACAGTATTGACTCTGTGAAGGCACCTCATCGATCAAAGTGTTCAGGTCTTTGAGTAGAGCTTTCATTTCTGATTGACTTGCTCAGAGAAATTAACACTGGCCATAGAAAGAGGTAAGATTAGGTAATATTGCCAGAAACTATAAATGATTGATAAACCAAATCTTAACATTTAAGTACTAAAATACAAAATGACAGTTATTTTGTTGTTATTGAAAAGTGATCAATTTAGGAGGTCAGAGAGAAATGCGGAGTGATCAGGAGTCGCAGTTTGTAATATGTCCACACGAGGGCAGCATGACGAGGTCTGAATTCAGTTTTCTGCTCGCTTGCTCGTTGATTCGGTTTGTTCAAATTATAGTCTGTATTAATCGATACAGAGGGAGAAATCGCAAATAGTTTGAGGTTGTGGAAGTACTCGCTTTCTCTGCGCTAGTCTTTGAAATGCACATTTTCTATGTCCGATAACTGCTTCAGGGTGTTCCTGTGAGGATGATCAGAGAAAAAAAAATCTATATATGACGTGACAAAATAGGTGTGTCTGCATTCTAACTCTGGTTTTAAGAACCTGCTGTATTAAATATTATCTTAATTGTACCAATCAACAACATCTCCTACCTCTTCAAGTATTGGTGCTCTGAAGAGACCTAGAGATCCTGCCTCCACCAGCCTGCCAGGACCAGGATACAAAACATTTAGTTTACAGCACACCGTTGTGCAGCCTAGTATTATAATCCTGGGATTCATTTCTTTTAGTTGGTAATCCATGTTGTTACTGAGTGAAATAAGACCATATAAATTCACAGAGAAATATTTCTGAAAACACTGCAACTGTGTAAAAGTTCAAGTTCAAAGTTTATTTATCAAATGCACACCAATACAGTGTGCAGCAGTAACTGCTGGTAATTAAATGTGTTTTCTGCAAGCTCACCAGAGGAAGTAGAACAAAAATTACATGAGTTAAAAGTTACAATATAAAATTACATAATAAATAACACCAGCATTTAATAAAATAAAACTCAATATGAATAGAACTGCTATGTGTTCAAGGTGTATACAATGTATTATGTCCAAAAAGTGCAATATACAATACACTAAATACAATGAAAATACTACATGTCCATGTGACCCTGACCATTTATCAGTGACCGTTAGGGTGATCTGCTGATAGTGACTGCAGCTTGGCTGTTCAGCAGTCTAATTGCCTGGAAGTAAAAGACACGTCATTTCAGTATCTCTGTTTGTACTGTACAGTATGTATATTTCAGTCTTGCTTTATTTGCAATCTGTTTACACTAATTAACACTTATAAACCGTTTGTTGAAAGAAAATCTCAGAGTCGAATGGAAAGTCATTTTAGGTTGTGCCTGTGGAAATCATTCATATTGCAACAGATGGCTCTGGTAATTAAACTGATGTGCTTCTGCAGAGGAAACCCAAGTCAAGGGCTGTAGTTCAGGTATTTTGCTCCTCAGCCTGTACAGATGTGAGGGGATGATATCCAGATGTGGAGGGCTTCTCTGCCTGGACGTTCTGGCTCCCAGATGCAGCAGCCTGATCAGGCCTGGGGTGTGTGTACTCGTCCATCATGCTCAAGAGGGAAAAAAATGAATTAAAAATGGGACAGTTTAGATCCTGGCTGTCTACAAAATCATAATTTTTCCAGTTGCAGGCTGGGAATCATCCTGGAAAATCGACTATGACAGTCTCAGTCTCCCCTTTTTTCCATGTTTTGCCTTTTTTGGGGGGACCTCAGAACATTCTGAAATGGATGGCGAGCTCCCTGACAGCACCAGGCAGACCAGCGGGCGGCACCACTTCTGAGTGTGAGTGGGAAGCAGTGGCTCTAGGATGAGACTGGAGGGATGGGGTGAGCCAGAGCCGACGCCCTGTGTGTCTCAGGCCTCCTGTAGGTCAGGGGGGAGCTGTGTCAGCCCTTCTGCTGGCTTTTAAGGTTTGTTCCACAGTGTGAAACGGGGCGTCTCCTAGCTGGCTGCACTAGGTGATGAGTGGCTGTTGAGGCCTGCAGTGCAGACGAACCTGATCGTGTGTCAGTGGCCAGCAGTTTCCCTAGTGGGCTTTTTTTGGTGGTCTGGGGCTTGCAGTGTTGTTGGTGGGAGCTGTGTCATTCCTCCAGTCAATACCAATTCTGCTGTACACACTGTGGGACTTGTACAGGAAGATAAAGGTGTCTGCAAGTACTGGGACACAACACACCCTTCATCGCCACCATGAGGACAGGGTGTGAATATTCCATAGAACGGAGACTGCAGTGAGTGAAATTTATTAGTTATTAATTCCAAAGTCCATAATATAAAGGTTTAAACCAAAAAAGGACCAAAGATACAATCTATATAGACTGCATCGTAGGAATAAGGTTAGGCTTAGGACTTATACACATGGCCTGCGTACATCTGGAACAAGCTCCCCAACAATGTTGTCAGAGCTCATACTCTGGTTTCTTTCAAGAGATTCTTAGATCCCTTAGCTGCTATAACACCGCCAGTTGTAGATGGGTTGAATGCTCTTGTCTCACTTGTAATCTTACTTATGTAATCTGTCTTAATACAAGACCTCAGAGGAGCTCCATCAGATATCCACATGCCATTCCTGTGGAATGCAGCCTAAATTAATTAGTTTGATTAATGTGGAAGTATGGCAGTGGATCAGGTTGGACATTTTTATGCATGAATTACTGGAAATTGCTGATGAATTCTGGATCCTCACCAATATGTCATTCTTTAAAACTGTGCTTTGCCTCCATTATTTTTGGATGTGAATAATAGCACTAGTGAGGTCTGCCATGCAAAACAGATAATGGTTGGAATGCTCAATGAATGGCTGTTCCTATAAGGTTTGTACTTCTCAAGATACAGTATGGTTAGTATTACCAAATGAGGCACATGGATGTAGTGGTGTCTTAGAATTTCATTTGTATTAATTTATTTATTAAGTCAGAATGCTTGAAAGGGTAAAAAAATGGGAGGGGTGAAAAGTTAAAGGCTTACCACTTCCAAAATCTGATTTTATTCTGCTGTGATCTAGGAAGACTCATTCTTCAGCTGACATTTGTGCAGCAGTTGACAGCTCATTCATCACGCTCGCCAGTGGAGGTGTGTGTTTCATGGGTCGTGCACTTCGATTTTCTGGGTTCTGTAGCCGTATAATCTATACACTGATACAATCGTCTGTGTCTGCACTGGCAGTGGTCTGAGTGTACGGGCGACGCTAATGAAAAACACTGTTATATGATATTTTAACATTGGCCTCGGTGTTTTACAAGGCATAAAAATAAGCGATGCTTTAATGTAAGTGTCAAGGAGGGCATTGTCCAAACAGTTTACGTACAAAAGTCCATGATTAAAAAAAAAGGTTTAAAAAATGGCTTTAACAGAGAGCCTAATTAAGGAGCACTAATGTCTTTAAACACAGAGAAAAATATGACGTTAATTTCCTCAGTTGCTTTAGGCTGTGCTTAAGTACACCCAGATAAACAAGATCTCTAGAGGGATGAGTTGTTGAGACAATTCTTACTAAGAAAGAATCTTTAATCCCTAAAACATGGTGAAATGGACAGAAATATTTTTGCCATATTTTAGAATTTAGAATTTTAGAATTTTTGCCAAATTGTAGATCCTCCAGGGCATGATTTTTAAATTCTCATCATAACCCACAGGAAAGTGTTGTGATTCAATCTACAGGCACTGATCTGGGCCTCCGGAAGAGCCTTCTGTCTTCTCTCCCTCTGGTATTCAAACTGATTGCTCTAACCTGCCACGCCGATATCTTTTTAATATTTCAGTATTAGAACATTTTTTCCATTTACAAATACAGGGATACTTGAGACCTGTGACCTGTACATTTTACAAGTGAAAGGGCACATCTAGACAGCAAACAGGAGTTAGTAAGATGACAAGGCTGTCTCTGCACTGAGTGTGAAGGGAAGGTGTCCGTCTGAGCAGGGCACATACTGTAGATACTAAGGCAGGCTGTTCAAACACGTCTGTTTCTCAGACCAGTGTGTGTGTGGGTGTGTGTCCTTCCATTTCTGTGTTGAAGAGGTTCCAAAATCTGCAATCAGAGCAGCGTCTAGGAACGATGATTACTAGCAAATCAAATCAGATACTTAAGTCTGAATGTTGGCGTTGGTTCTTGGAAAAAAAGGAAGAGAGGCCAACCTACTGAGAAGGGTACAGTGTGTAGCACTGGCCCCATCTTGTGGTCACACAGACTAATAGCAGCAGTGTATGCAGCACAGCTTTTATTCTGACACTTCAGAAAGAGAACAGGCACAATGCAGTCAAGATTGTCTCCAAGAAGAATCTATCAGTACATATTCCCCGTCTCGAAAATCACAGTTCACGTAGATGGATTCATGGAAGTGTGTGTGAGATGATGAAAAATAAAATTGCCACTTTGCATAGTTGAGAGGTATTTTATTCATTATCTTCACTATTATTCTAACAAATTCATTAAAATGTTGTGATTATCATTACCTGCATGGTAATCAAGCAAATGCAGACAATTTAACACAGCTGCAGTATTTAATACCGGTTCTGTATTGAAAGGAACCTTTGAAATTCCAAAGGGTCAAGGGGCCATACTAAAGTTATGTGCGTGCTGTCTGTGTTCATGACTTTATCATCTAGTGAAAAAAAAATAAAAATGCAAATATGCGTGGTCGCACACTTACTGTGTGAATGAACTATCGATATGATATATTGATATTCTTCACAGGCAGCAAGACCGATTCTTTCATTACCGCCAAGTTTCTTTGCTAAATGTATTAAATTGGTTAAGATGGCTGCTTCACAGAAGATGCAAAATAGCACCCGTCTGTATCCCGAAGTGTGGAACATGTCACGTGGTAAACAGGCACTTAAATACAGCGCATGCCTCAGACACGTCCTGCCCATGTCTGGGTTTTGGAAGCAAGTAGCTACTACAGCATTTATGTCTGAACTTTCTTTGGAGCCCCTTCCTGCTTCTTTTTAATGATCCCACTACTTTTCCATTTTTCTCCTCCAGGAAGGATTGGTTTGCCTGGGATTACTGATGCCACAGAGCCACTGAGCCAGAGATGGCTTCCTTCACGCCTTCCTTGGTGCTATTGGATGTTGTCTCTAATATCTTGAGCAAAACTTCTCTGCCACCTCTCTACAAACTCACCTCAGAACAGAGCAGGAGGGGAGGAGACCCGGTATCATTTTTGATCCCAGTCAAACCCGACGATTAATGAGGTTAAATTACCAATGGATCAGAATCAAAAACAAACCGGTCTTCACAGAAAAAGACTGCATCTTAACAGATCTCTTCTCTCTTCCAATGGGTGTGTTCAACATCCTTTAAAATGCTTTAGTATGTTCGGCAATATTATTCCAAGAAAGCGGATTACTCTTCTGAGACAGCCAAGAGTCTGAGCATTGCTGTACTGTCTGCAAAACCATTACTCAAGAGACACATGAAATAGAACACATCATTCTGCTTCGGACAAGTATGTTTGAGCTTGTAAAACAAAGACCCTATTAAAATGTTCTATAGAAAGTGGCCAGGCGACCTCACTTTAATCTAAAGAGCTAGCAATTATTTTTTCAGTGTTCCCTTAAAATGCACCAGAAATGTAAAAACACTATGTGCATCAAGAAACATAAAGCAAAATCACAGACAGATTTTCTGTAAGATTTATTGCAAAATGTGCATGTAGCAAAACATGTTTTTCCTTCCAGTTATTTTTAACAATACAAGCAAGACGCAAGATGCAGTACAGCCTCGCACCACTTGAGGGCACTGTGGCTAAACAGCCAGTGCCGGTGTGGAATGCTGGGGTATGCGTGAGCGGATTGCAGCTCCTCTTGGCTTGGTCCCTTAGTTGTCCCCACCACAAAGCTCCAGTAAGATTTTACGGTAATCTCCTGAGGTGTCGCCCTGAAGCAAATAAAACAGATGTTAGAATCCAGCTTGAACCTTTAAAAAACACATTAAACATGAGCTACAAATTTTTGCCTTGCATTAGAGCTGCAGTCCAGACTACTTGTGCTGCGATTCCGAATTCAATTTTCCTCTGATCACAGATCACTCCCATATTTCCCAAGCAGCTGTTTCTGGGAATACAGTCCAGTCCCTTAGGTCTCTAGTATTATTATATGAAGTGCATCATATAATCCTGGTATTGGATTACTGAATTGGAACTGAATTGAATATTGAGCAGTAGTAAGTTTTCTAAGTGCTTATTTGCTTATTTGTCTATCCCATGCTTTCACTCAGCAGGCAAGCCTCTGGTTCTCACCTTGATGAAGGAGTAGAGAGTCTTGCCATACATCTTGCGGAACTCGGACTTGATGTCCAGCATGTCGATCTCGGCACGGGACACCATCACTCGGATCAGGATGCTATCCGTGGTGCCCAGACCCTAAGAAGAGAGCGCAGTGCAGGGAGTCAGACTGTACCGCACTGACACACACTCTGCACACAAAGTGCAGTCCATTCACACAGCACCTACTGGAATTTGTTTGGTTTTGTAACCATCTTGTCATTACTAAGCCGTGAGCGAGTCTAGCTGGAATGTATGGTGGAGTAACTGCAGTAATGTACAGAAGAAGGCAAACATGGCTGAACCACACATCCATTAAGTATCCCAGATGAGCTTTAGAAGATTGTGTTTAGCAATTTTTTTTAGCCACTGTTTGTTGTTTGTCACTGTTTCTGTGGAAATAAATGTGATGTATTTCAAGTAAAGGGAAATCATACAGTGTACTTTTTAACCCTAATACTGAATTTTTACCTATATTCAGAAAGAGATGCAATTTCTGTCATCATTGTAAAAACGTACTTCAGGAATCTCAATGACACTCATAGCCGGAATTATTTTTGTAACTTTTCACCTACATGCTCTTCCATTCTAAAGGCTGCAAAGGGAGTTCTATCCTAAAAACAAGGCCAGGTACTTAAAGCACTTCAAAAGGCAGAAAAAGTAACTACAGGAATACAAAATACTGGGCACACCAGTGAAGTCAGTGTACTCTGCTCTGATCTCTTCCTAATGGGAGTGTAGTCTTTTTAAACTCAAAGGTACACAAATGGTGGTTTTCACGGCTGCAATCTAAACAAATCCTACCCCGGTTGTTTGCACCTAAATTTATAAGAAGAGTTTAGTATAATTAAACAAAAAAAGTTTGACTGTGACGCATGACTTTGCAGAAGCCGATTTTGGGCTGTAGCTGTGACTAATGCTGCTGCTCATCCACAAACACCAAACTGATAAGAACACTGACGCTGCAGGAACAACACTGGTTACCTTCATGGATTTGTACAGTCGCTCGGCGAAGAAAGCTGGCTTGTTCTTGATGCATTTCACTACAAAACACAATCATTCAGTCATTCACACACCATTATAAAATAAAGCAGTTTTATCAAACACAGCCAACCAGTATAAGAGGCTAGTTCACACATAGCTCGAATTATATACTCCATGCCTTCATTTGTAAATTGTGTGGACTCGAGAGAAACAGGATTAAAGATTTATTTTCTTTGTCTCCTTTGACTGGCCATTTCCCAGGATATAAGGTTCAGTATAAACACTTTGCAGTGCCAGAAACTACATCTCTGACACGTTGTCAATGACGAGAACAGAGGATGACATATGTTTTATTTAACATAAACCCTCTAAGATGTTTTTACTCATTTGCTATCCCTTCAGAAGGCACTATTTTTATTCTAATGAAGAAAAAAAAAACTACATGGAGACATTATACTAGGGGCAAGAGTTTAATTAAGCACTGCTTGTTTTGTAATGCTCGGATTCTAATTTGTTTTGACTGGCTTATAATATGTTTGAAAACAGACTCCCTCAAGTATATTTAGAACTAATTAAACAGCCTGCTTTCAGAGGCAAGACTGGCATTTTAGTGGGTTGTAATGCCGCTTGGGGGCAAACAGTTAATTAGGAGAAAATGCGAGTGAGTGTATTAACAGATGTGTTGGTCCAGGTATAGCACTCAGGGAAAATCAGTGTCCCGCTGGAACTGCCAGCAACCTGTTAGCAAAGCTGTGCTAGAGTCACTCAAAGAACACAAGCCCTGACATACCACAGCTCCCTTTCTCTGTGCTACAGCGGTTCACACAGGGATGAATGATGAACATCACTTACTTGGCTACAGGCAAATTAATACCTGTGCTGTCCAACAGTCGGTACCCAGAACAAATTGTCCTTGAACCAAAAAGGTTCATATTTTCATGACCAGAAACCCAGAACTCTATGATGGGAGCCAATATCCCTCATTCAGACCAACACCATGGTACAAGGAGCTGTGACACATGCGGACCTGGACTGGCACTTACTTAAGATAATCTAAACGGCATACAGTACATCTGACTACATGAGTCCGATCCCCCTGCTCGTGTCGAGCCTGTGATTAACGCCAAAAAACCCAGGCAGACATCAAATAAAGTGTAAACAAGTTGATATCTCAAGTCAAAGGGTAAGAGCTATTCTCTAGCTATTCTGCTAGCTCAGCACTCGGGCATGACCCCATTCACTACATCTAAGGAGCACCTTTTACAACTTCAGTCTGAATGTCACCAGTTTTGGCCACTTGAGATCTTAAGAAAAGCCGCCAGACTGTCAAAAATATACGATAGAATTTAGGACACCCAAATGTCATCTTTCTAGACATACAGTTTGGACTACCTCTTAACACTATTCAATGGAGTTGTTTAAAGTGAACTGTTATCATTTAATAGTCTGTCAAAGCATTCCCTACTTTTGACATTTATCCTTGGCCAAATTACTTGCTTTTATGCAGGCAAATTTCAGGGTATTTAAAGGTATTTAGGGTTATTGTTGTTTTGCAGTAGTCAATATGTGAAATTATGCCACTAGAAAAATATTAATCTGAGTTATCTGAAAATCTTGTGTTCCATTTTTCCAGTATCTTTTTGCTGGCTGTTAGAAAACACGACTGAATGATATAAGAATTGGCCCAACACCACATGCTCTCCTAAGGCAATCTGTTAATACCTCTTGCTGTATTGCAGTGTGAAACTTGTCATAAAAAGTGTGTTTTTAAGGAAGGATGTCAGGAGTTGCACACACAGCTACCTGAACTATATAAAAGGCTGGATGAGCTAGTTAGCATCACTCTTACATTGTTTTCTTACCTATAGCCAAGAAGACTTCCTCAAGACAGCCAGACATCTCCCTCTTAATGCTCTCCTCAATGTCTTTGCCCGAGATCTTCTGATATTCCTGAAACACTGTAAAACAGAGCAGATCTCCCTCACTGCAATGGCACTATCCCTCACCCCAAAGTATGCTGTACAAATGCTCTCTGCAAGATGTGACCTCTGTTCTTATCATTTTATAATTTAATAGGTTGGGGCAGTATAAGAGGCCAGCAAGTGTGATTCCCCACAGTATCCCCCATCTCCTGTGTGTCCCCGGTTGGGGTGCTCATAAAAACGCATGGGAACATTATGCCTAATCTGCAATGTCAGCTTTGTCCAGTCAGAACTGCTTAAAGCATTATTGTTACAACAGACTTCTTATTCTAAGATTTACAAAGGGGAAGCATTCATTGCTGAAAGCGAAGTGACATTGCTGGCAGCCCATTTTACACTTCAACATGCCCCTGACAGAGGGGTTTTTCAAAGGTTTTTGTGGACACAGCTATTTCAATTGGAATTTATCGATCTCAGCAGAAACTAAAAAGCAAGCAAAACCAAATAAGAGGAAATGCAAAAAGGGAGCAATGAGTAAGACCTGCACATGATATACAATTGAATTTTAATCTTTGCATTCAGTGCTTTTGTGACCTTGCTCTGAAAAATAATAAAAATTTTCCATTATTACTTTGACCTTTTCCCCCTTAAGTTTCATATCCTTAATGCTAACTGCTGGTTCACACGTGCCTGGATGAGAAGCCAACGATGAGAAAATAATTTATGTGGGATACAACCACAGTTGCTTGCACAGAAATGCCCAAAGAACTTCAATTTAAACAGTAACCATACGATGGGTCCTATAAAAGTTCTAAACAGGTCAAATTGGGGAAATGGTTATCTAAGGATACAGCTGTGGTTAGCTTATAAAAGAAAATCAAAGTGGAGTCATTATGAACTCATTGTAAATGATATTATTAAATGAAGATGAAGATTAATGTCTTAATAACAAAGGAATCTGTCACTGATCCAACCTAGTGTAATTAGATTATTTGTGTAATCAGACTGTAGACAGTCAATGAGTACAAGTACTTGGGTCCCTGATAAAATGAATGTTGTGACATCACTTATAAAAACGGGCAACAGAGACTATTTTTTTTTAAATCAGCTATTTCAAGGTAGACATGACCAACTTAACACTTTTTCTACACGTCATTTATAGAAAGGGTCTTAACGTACAGTACTGTCTCACTTGCTGGCTTTGTAACATCAATACCTTTAGTTGTAATAGGCTGGGAAAATGAGTGAAAATAAGTAGAGAAATAAGTGGGGCAAATTCAGCCAACTTAAATTTCTTCTACAAGCAAAAGGTTGGAAAGAAGGCCAAGACCATTATGGAGTGTGTGTCTCAACCCCTCCACTGTGAATTTACACTACACCTATCTGGGAGGTGTCTCTGTGTCCCCATGTATAAAAGTAACAGACTCTTTCATCCCTGCGGCAACATCTGTCTCAAACAACGTCAGGTTACTTTCTTATCTCCTGCTTAAAGATTTCCTGATAAAAAGAGACCATTGTACCAACATCTCCTTTAGAGATCTTTGTCCTCCTTGTTTTTGTTGTTTTGGTTTTGGCACAGTCCACTACAAATTTTTCCCCGAAGATAATAATGCTGGAATCGAACTGAACACTTCTGAATCAGAATCCTCCCAGAAAGGTGTGAGAATGTACAATTTTCAAACACTGAGGCAGGGAGCTATACCTCGCAGCAGGTGAGCCTTGTTCCGGACGCACAGCACTGTCAGGAACTTCACTTCGTCAGTACCCCAGCGCGCTTCCCCTGCCTCGTAGATGTCCTGTTGGAGATGATCACGTCACGCGACTGACAGAAACTGTAACCCGATGGACTCATACACTCAAACAGCTTCAAGCTGTTTTGATCAGGTGATCAGAAGAGACAAACAGTACGTCTTGGCAATTGGGAAAGAAGAAACAAACATTTTGGCTCTTGAGCTTAATTGAGAGGCGGGTTACTCACATCCAAAGCAGGTTCAACAGCTTAAACAATGTTCCTCTTCTTTCTACTTTTCAATGTGGAATTAACCTCTACTTGTTCCTTTGCAGCCAACACACATTGACCCAGCTCCCCACTCAAACCTCATCAGTCTTTCTTGGTAATCTGCTTGGTTTAAAAGATTGATCTGCAAACCACCTTAAACTTTCTATAAGGAACAGACTCACAGTCTGACAGATTGTTCAGTGCGCTCACAACTCATGGTATCGGGACACACTTCCCGTTTTCACTATAACACGATTCCAATTCATACCTTTCTCATCCCACTTCTGTCAGGACTGAATCTCTTAGTCCTTCTCGAAATTGATTTGTTCCATGATAAATGATTCGTTTGTTTTGTATTTGTCTGTTCTCCAATGTGAATTCCCATTGATCGGTCTGCACTCTGAAGCAGTGTATGGTTTTAATTCAGATTGGTTCCTGTGACAGTGCATTTACATCATGATCACGACATTGGAATCAAAAGGCACAGTTTTTCTTCCAGGAAGATGATTATGTAAATTGCCTACGCTAATCAATAAAAACCACTGCATCCTTTCCTACAGCATGAATACTCGATTCTTCTTGCCAGCTTCCTCCCTTTAGCTGACTGATTAAATGGCTGATGCCAAAAGCTCTTGAGGCTCAGACTGCACCACCCATCCTAGTCTATTCTATGCCAATTTTTTTTTTATTTTAATGGAATGGTTTAGTTAATCATTTACATTTATTGAACAATATTTATTTAAAAAAAACCGACAGTCTCACCTTGGCATCCTGCACAGCCTGTGCCACGTCCACGTTACTGCTCTCATCACGTCCAGCCTGCCAGAGAGAAGAGGAGGGTCATGACGAGGTTTATAGAAAACAATTAAGATGTAGAGAGCAGTCCGTAAGTATTTGGACAGTAACACAATTTGTGTTGTTTTGGCTCTGTACTCCAGCATGTTGGATTGGAGAATGTCAGCTTTAATTCGAGGGTATTTTCGTCTATATTGGGTGAACCATATAGGAATCACAGCCCTTTTTATACATAGTCCTCCCATTTTAGTCCAAATACTTATGGACTGCACTGTATGTGTTTCAGCAAGGCAGTCCCCCAGTGTCCAAGAGGCTGCATGTCATTGCGTTAAAAACCATAGCATTGGAATTTAGAAAATTACAAGTGGTAAAACTGTCCATGCCCTATACTTAACTTCATATTTTCCACCTGTTCTAGCAATTAATTGCCTGTTAAATGACCTCTGGGACTTTTCTGACTTACTTCTCTCAGATATAAAATCGTAGTAGAAATGCCATTGTCATGCCTGAAACGGAAGTTTCCACCGAGCTATTTCCAAGGGCTTGCTGATGCAGCAGACGTTTTTCTGGTTGTTGTAAATTGATGGATAATGTGGATTTACTTTACTATCTATTGACGTTTCAGATGCAGGCCCTCATGGCACATGATCCCAATGGCGGAAGAGTATTCTCACCGTGAGCAGAGACACCAGGACCCTCTTGAACATTCCAGACGTGTCGGAGCAGACAGCGTCTTCCAGAGTCTCCCCGTACTCTACACAACACAATCTCATTAGTCTCTGGTCGCTCGATCACACCAACAGCAAAAGTCAGACAACATGCATCAATAAAACCCCCGCTCTCACACAGCATGTCCTGTGCCCAGCACGGGTCTTAGGTCTTAATTTTCATACAAGCACAGGTCTGCTTGTTAATGTCGTGTTCCATTAGAATTGTACTGAACTGAAAACACTAAGAATCAGAAGGCTGTTTTTTTGGTTCCCTTTTCTCTACGACATAACCATTACTGGTTAACGGTTTCCCCCTCTCCCCAGGTAAGAAATCCCCTTGAATGTCCTCCAGCATCCCAAAGGCATACAGATGATCTTTGATTGGCTATTATAAATGGTGGTTAAACAGTCCATGCCCTATACTTAACTTCATATCTTCCACCTGTTAAAGCAGTGAAATGCCTGTTCAAGTGGGGCCTTAAAAGATAACATTTCTAACAGCCAATCAAACCTAAACTGCATTCTTTTGGATTGTTGGCGAGAATTAGTACATGGTGAGAAATCCATACAAACACGTGGCCAACATATGGTATGTGGTATGCTAACCATCACAGCACCACGACTCTCCTGACAATAATGGGATGCTGCAAATGAAGGCTGAGTTGTGTGAAGGGGATAGTACCTTAGATAACATAACATATCAGCATTATCCTGCTCCAGTTCATACTGGTTACATCTCCTGTTATACAAAAAATTCTTTGTGCTTTTGGTTGGCATCTTTTTTTATTTCCTGCCACCACCATACCTCCGTTTGTACCCCCTCTATGTTCATAAGGGACATGTTCACCTTTTTGGTAAACTGCTGCGATCTCCTTGATTTCCGAGTTGCTTCGAGATGCCAGGATTTCAATGAGACAGCCTTCATCTGTACCTGCACCCTGAGAGAGAGAGAGAGAGAGGAAGATGGGTGCCAATAACAAATACAAACAGCAGGGAACTCCTTCCAGCAGGGATGCAATCTTATCCTAGTGTGATTTTCAGTTCCGCACTCAAGCAAGAGTAAGATTTGAATGGACAGGTAATTCAGTGATAACTCATGTATCATTCCTGACTGTTCACGGTGTTCCAGTGGTCTGACCTTCACGGCGTTTCTGAGCTCGTAGGCATCGTACATAGGCGCCGTCATCAGGAGCCCAACCACCACCTTTTCGAAGTTCCCAGTCAGCTCCGATTTGATCTCATCAGGCATGTCCTGACGGAGAGAGAGAGAGAGAGAGATGTCCACCAGTCAAACTGACTTTATTCCATTGAAGGGGAGATGAACAATCAATTTTGCTCAACTGGACTGTAGCTTTAGTATATTTAGTGACCCCTTTTTCCACATTCATGGATCAAATTTGTCTCTTCACAGTCTGTGTGGTAGGAGAATAAACACAGATGCTCTCTTCCACAGCATTTTCATCTTGCGGATCTACTTCACCCGACCTGCAGCGGTCTCTATAGTAAAGACTTAGTTTGGTTGAGAAAGAGTTAAGATGTTTATGTAGCAGTGCATCACAGGTTTTGATGTACAGTAGTTACTAAATTTCAGGAAAGTGTTGGATATAGACTGTGTGTAGATCTGTTATCTGAGTAAGGCCGGCATGCGAGTGTTGCGCTGCAACATAAAAGAAACATTAGATTAAAAAAAAAGTTCTGTGGTCCCCTATATTATCACAAAAGGGGGCCATTTTCTTTTATTTCCATTACTAAAAGTTTTAAAGATGCATTGGACCACTCTGTCCAAATGTGTGGCCATCATTACATAGTGAAACATATTTTTAGAATACTTTTCTACTACTTTAGTGGTATTTAAACTAACTAAACTTTTTTACAACTTATGTTTAATCGGGCAAAACAATGCCATAAATTCCTCTAATTGGGGTTCAAGTGTGTCAACATTAATTTGTAGTTTTACCGATATTTCTATTAACTATTTGGGCTGAAGGTTGGCAGAGTATGAATCAAGTCTTTGCTCCACCTAATCTAATGAGTTAAGTGATCTTTGGTTGTGGCATCAATCAGTTATGGATTCTTTAAGAAAATTGAGTACTGGATCTACAGAACGGTGGATCTGTCTACACCTAGCTTAGAATTTAATGATTATAACAGTAGTTAACTGTGTCATCTATCATTCCCCTCGGTTCACACAATGACTAAGCTCGGCCTCACATCTTTTGGTCCATTTTCTTCACCATTTCAGCATTTCGGCCAATGGATACAATCAGTATATCATCACACTCCGAGAGCACGCCAGCTGTTATCAGAAAAAGTTCAACAACCTTAACTCCCTGTCAGTGTGTGGGACAAGGAACCTTTTATTGAGTAATGATTCCAGCCATACCGCAGAGTTTCAGTTCTCCTTTTCATATTTACCGTTGACTTTCGCTGGTCAAACTGAGGGACAAAGACCCACACCTCACCCCACACAGAGAGCATTGCACCCACGCACAGACATGCCGATGTTGCCCTTCTGCCACCTGCTACAGATAACAGACATTACCACACTGCTGGCGTTAACGGTTGTTTACCTGGTCAATACATCGGTACAAGCCTGTGACTGTCTCTGTCCCCACAATACCTCAATTACACTTAATGTTTAACTTCCAGTTCCATCAGGATACAAGAAAGGTGTTTCCCACACTGACAATCCAGCACCCTTTAACTGCAGGAAGTCACATTGTGATATAATACACCTACTGTCTATCTGCTTACCTCTATCAGCAACTGTAACTTTCATTTATAGAAGCAGAGAGAGCCACAACACTACTGACACCTCGGATTCTTCTCAATTAAACTGGCAATGAGGCTTTTTATGGATGCGAGCCTTTCCTCGATTAAATTTTGCGATTTGAGTTTTGCTCGGTTCATAAGTAAGCTTAAAATTGTGACTTCCTTTTAATTTGTAATCCAGGCATAAAGGTGTTAGCAAATACTTCAAATCAATAATTCTTGCATTTTAGGTTTTCAAAAAGTACTGGTGCTTGTGTGGTTGAATGCTACTAGTAAGCTGTTCTCTAAATTAAATTACTATTTAAAATATAAAATAAAAATCGACAATTTGATTGTCTAGAATTAGCAGGGCTTAAAAACTGCAAGACACTAGAACTCTTTTCACTAAGAGAGGGGTCTGAGAACTGTATTTATGTAACAGAATATTTAACTAAAATCTGTTTAAAGTAATTTTAAGAAGCAATTAACATGGTAAAATACAGCACACTGATTTATAAGGTTGTTACTACAAAGTGGTGTGGCCTTTCACATGGGGTACAGATCACTCTGCATAATTAAGGATAGCTTAATTGGTTCACAGAACTTCAAAAGCCCAATTAGGTGACTAAAGCCTCAGGTGGAGTTTTACAGGGATATTATAAACACTCAGAGTTTTACATTTAATAGTAACTTTCTCTTGGTTGGAAACTCCAGAGAGGAGGCTCCAGTGAATTAGATGAATTCGCTGCTACAAAAATGTTTTGTTGGTTCTTTATTCAGAGGAATATGAATTTGTTTATTTAGAGGAATAGGTCTGCCCCTTGCACTAGAATTAGAAGAAATGGAAAGAAAAGCGCACAATGAGATTAGAACCAGCATTAACCTCCTACTAACAGGCTGCAGGTAGTGGTTATTTCATTTGAGCAGGTGCAGAGTAATTTACAAACTAAAATAACATGAAGACGTGTGCCACCACAGCAGTGAAGTCATTTATACCAAGCAGTGAAGGAGGGGAAAAGGAGTTCTGGCTGATCTGAGAGCTGGGGCACTGTTCTGATCTGGTGAGAAACTGAATCCATGATTGTGCTGTGCCTGTCAGAGGGCGAGTCTGGAGTACAAGATCTTTACCTTTCCCACTGATGCCTTGAATGCCTGCTTGATGAGCTGCCTCTGGGCGATTGTTCGTTTGGCCAGAACCTTGATGATGGCTTCTTCATCAGTACCTGAGGACAACAAACCAATTTACAGCAACACAACTCGGACGACATCAGCTACTTTTTGTGCTCACGTACTGAGCCTTATGTCATCCAGCCACTGGAACAATATCCGCAGATTAAAGTCTGAGCTATACATACAAATAATGGGATGCCTTCGCCAGCACAGGGTGAGTACAGGGCATGTGACTCTTCACACTCTCCATGAGGGAGCCATTGTCCAACAACGCAGGCAATGTGAGCCCATCTTCTAGCACAACGCCTCCCAGTTTCAATGCGTTGTCTGTTGCAAATACTACTCTTACTAAAATCAGGTGGGAGGAATTACTCTTCATTTACTTGCATTAACTTCATCTGCACTTCAAAACATCCTCCAAGGAAGTTCATATTTGCCCTGATACATTTTTACTTAATATTTTTTTTTGTTTGTTTTGTTTCATATTGGGTCACTGAAATTTATCTAGGTTCTTTTAATAGCAAATCAATGTAAACAGACAGCAAGACAGTCAAAAATAAATAATGGCACAATTAGATTTACTTCTTATCTTTTTTTCCCCTCATTCATTACTATTGCGTGGCTTCTGTCAAATCTTTAATAAACCGCAGTATGGTCAACCCTATTTTTTTGGCTATCTGTGCAATCCAGGTGGTGACAGGAGGTCACACTGCAAATCTGGACCAGCGATTCTGTTGACCAGGGCAGTGCCCCCCAGTAGCCCTCCAACCAAGGCACAGGGCAAAAGAGCAGGGCACAGGAGCAGTTAGCACACGCTGATCACTGCTCAGCAATCTCATTGCCTTCACACAACCTACTGGCTCTCTCTGGTCAGTCACCCACAGTTCCCCCTCTTCCCCGGTCACTCACCTGCGCCCTTCATGGCGGCTCTCAGGTTCTGGGCATCCTGCTCTGCGTTGAACCCCGACGCCTCGGTCACTGTACCCCGTGAGCCGATCTGGAAGGTGTAGGGTTGAATGAGGTCACAGCGCCAGTACAGCGAAGGTTTGAAATGAGTTTTAATTGGTTATGGAAAAGACCATCTTTCTCAGCAACCATAAATGTCAGGTTAGAGAAGCCTTTTGAGCATATATTTAGGACGAACATTTAGGTTCAATATAAAGATATACAATATACAGCTCCCAACTGGATGATGTGACAGCAGCCAAAGCGCACCAGTACGCTCACCACACACCAGCTCTCAGTGAGGAAGAGAACAGAGTGATGAAGTCTGTTCAGAGATGGGGATTATTAGAAGGCCAGGACTGGGAAAGACCAATGGGAAAGTTTGGCCAAGGCACCAGGCAAACGCCACTTCTCTTTTCAAGAAATACCCTTGGATTTTTAATGACACCAGGGCTAACAACTATTCCATATAACAGGTGTATGTTATGTAAACATTTCTTATCACTGATGAAGCCCACTGTGATGGACTGGCGCCCTGTCCAGGGTGTACCCTGCCTTGCGCTCGTTGCTTGCTGGGTAGGCTCCGGCTTCTCGCGACACCGTATGGTGCCATAATTTTTGAAACAAGCAACTAATGAAGTTTATAGTGTTATGCACTGAACAAGCAGTACGCCGTTTCCTTGGCTATATTATCGGGTAAATATGTAACTCATCTCCTTGCAACAATTCTTGGCAATACCTGGTTGAGAATAAACAAGAAACATGACAGTTCTTCTATCTGTCGTCTGATAGTGTGGTGATGTTTGGGTACAATGGTTAAAATGAGTCCATTCCCTTTGTATTCCACCTCTACTTTAGGAAGACCAATGTCAGTCACCTGGTGACACGGCCCAGGCATGGACCAGTGACCTCAGGGCTACAGGGCTCTCGGCTCAAATAGTACAGGCTCAGCTCATCAAGACCGTAGAACTCCAAACTCGTTAATTGCTGGTTGAACTGTGAGATGAATTTCATCTTCACTCCATTCTGTATTCTGAATAAGGCACATTAATTTTGTCTAAATAAGGACAGAACATGGTAGCACAATTATACATTGCCTAAATTACAGAGCAATAAAAGACTTAGGCAACTATTATTATCCTGTAACAATCTATAATTATATGTTGGTGGAAAATGGTTGTCTGGGAGCAGAGGAAGGAATTCTGGGTACTAGACTGAATTTTATTAGGAGCCTATGTATTCTGTCACAGGTATAGTCTGTGGGCATAAAATTGAACTTAAATATCATTCAGCACACAAGATTCCTTTGTGCTACACTACAAATGTAGGACAGTACTGACAGGCTTGTTCCAAGGCAGTATCTGTAGGAAAATCTTAGAATGTTATACAGCAGAGTTCATAGTAATAAACGATTTTTCATCTTACATTTCAAATTGCGCATGCTGCTGAGGTTTCCAGATACTTTCCATGTTAAGTAACTGTCCAAACAAAGTTTCAGTTTTTGTAGACTAATTAAAGGTTTCTATTTTCCTGTTGCTGTGTTTGTTGTTGAAATCAATACAAAAAAATCACTAAGCAAATTACTTAATTAGAGGTCATGGCTTCAAGAAAAACTGTTATTGGTACTGTGAAAGTAACCATAAAAGTAAGGTGTTTCAAAAGCAAGTGTACTGTATATTTTGACAGTTCATGCATGTTTTATGGTATGCCTGTTTGTATGAATGCCAGTTAAAGACTTTACTAAAGAGTGACTAACATTTCATAAAAAATTCTGTATCTTCACCGTCTAGGTTTTTCATTTTTAATAAACTGGATTTCATTTTCCAGTATTCAATTAAAAATAAGGGGTAGGAAGAAAAACGTCTCTTTATCTCAACTTCTCATTTGATGCTGCAGAAATAAAAATTCTCTCCAGCACTTTCTAAAAAAAAATTAGAAGAAATAGCAAGCCTTTTTCAGAATTCAGAGAACTTTTGGTCAAAACACCCCTCCTTTAAAATGACTGCCGTTAAATGAAAGTCTTCAGAGAAGGCAAGGATTTTGTGGGACAGTATCTGTCTCTTTGCACAGAATCGACACAGACATGGACTTTGGACTTACCGCTGCCATGGTAACAGGAGAGAGTCTGCCTCAGAGGTGGAGGAGATGGAGGAGATACCTGGGTGAGCAAACAAAACAGTCATTATAAACCTGAGTGCCTTGGACAATGCAGCCCTGTCTGTGATGCACCCAAGGGCCAGGGGCAAAGGTCATTCACCATGTACGGCCATTCTATCCTCCACACTAGTATACAACAGTCACACCATGGCACGCTAAGGATCAACCCTGCCCAGCAACACACTAAACCTGTAAAACTGCAGCTGCTTTAGACACTAAGAGAGCCGAGATGTTCTACAAGACAGCCTCTTTCCCCTCCTCATTCACACTTACAAAGTGATGCTCTAGTTACTGAAAAACTAGGCAACATTTACCCAATCAAAAGCATCATAGGAGTTTAGTTAAGCCAGTTATAATCTGAGTGAGCACTGTCCAGTGGTAACAATACATCCAGAGACTCTGCCATTTGCTTTCACTTACTGTAAATACGGATACGAAAAAAAATAAGACTCCAGCACAGACGTATTGCAAAGTTGTTGGAACTGCGGTGGTCTTTTGTGTCTGGACTGCACGTGAAAACTGGTGTCGGATTGTGAGAGCCGTGGTCAGTGATCCCTTGGGTGATTTCAGGCAGGAGACGGCTATTCCTGTCAGTCTGCTTTAATGTTTTCACGGTAGTAAAGGGTGGAAGGGCACTATTATTTGCCTCAATGTACACACATCTACTCTCTACCCAATATAAAAATTCTCTGCTCATCCTTGAAACAGCTTCTCTCACTCTGTGTGGTCTTTATCCTCAATGTTGCAAAGCACATGCATGGAATCAGAAGCTTTTCAACTTCTCCCTCCTTGAATGAACTGTGGGGTTATGCTGGTTATACTGAGGGTCATCAAATGAGAAGCACAACGTGTTTCATCAGAGCAGACAAGACAGTACCAGCATGAATATAACCATTTCCTTGGACATGTCTAATATACTGACCCCACCCCCAACCCCAAGATGGCGATCAGAGCGATGCCAAAGTTGTATTGGTACAGGTCACAGAGGGACCGAAGTTAAAGTAGAGCGATAGTTTAGGAGGATACGATTACTTGGGTTTTACATACAATAGCCACTGTGTTTGATAAGGTATGGTGTCACTTTTTCTTCTCTTTCTCTTTTGTGCATACTTCCCTTTCCTTTTCAGCTACTCCTCCCACCTTTGTGCAAACTATACAGCAGACAGTGATCTTCCTGAGGCTGAGTGACACTCTTTGACTAGATGGCCATACATTACCACACAATAAGGGGTGACATGGGTGAAGGTGCCAGACTGGTGGAGACTGGAGCTGGGGTAGAGGGACAGAATGAAACAAAGGAGAGAGGAATGAAAGACACAGGTCCATGCCACCCGACAACCTGCAATACACACACAGTCCTCAAGCAGCCCTGCTTGTTTACTCCTGGACATTCCTGCCACCGATTCAGAGAACGGTAAGCTCCTGAAAATGGGGCTGGTAGGCCAAAAAGTGTTTAAAAAGCCTGTCGTGGGCAAGGCACAGGCACTTTTTTCTTCACCACAGGTTCCCAGGGCAAGGGAAGCCCTCTCTGTATCACTACAGCAGAATGGAACACTTCATTCAGGAGTAACAGGCCAAAGGAAGGCAGCAGCAACACAACTGAGGTACTGCGCCTGGACTGGTTTCCCACCCTTTTTTCCTGGCGCCTCAGCAGGGAAGAGCAGGCCGGAAAGATGGGACAGAGGCAGCGGAAACTGACTAATAAAGCACACAGCCGTCTGCTTGGGTTGGGAGGAATCCGAGTTTTTTCTGGCCCTGAAATGGTTGAGGTACTGTTTGTAAGAAAGTGTTTTTTTTTTCCCCCAGCTGTGCTGGGTTTATATTTCTTCTTCTTGGACAGGAAAATAAATCCCTCTTTAGGAACACAATCATTTCTGGTGTAGGTCCTATCAGCAATTAAAGGAAAGCAGGCTACACTCTATTCATTGAAGAGACCGAACTGTGCAGTTCTTTTTTCCCCTTCTTCCCAACATTAAGCATTGGTTTGAACTGTGGTTTGAGCTGGAAAGGCTGGAATGTGCTGTCTTTTTTTTTCTGTTTAAGCGGTCCACGCTACACTCTTGAAGATTAAAATCTCCAGTATTGAATCTACCCATCATGTGCTGGTGTGTGGATGCACTGGTGGCCTTTGGGTGTTCAACTACTTGTATGGAGAGAAGGGTCCTAGCACCTTTGAAATCCTTAACAGCTAACTGTGGTGCCTGAGACTCAATGCACGTCTGCACTGTGCACTTTTTGCATGGTCTACCTTGTTCTTTTTTCACTACTACATATTTATTATTTTCCACAACATATTTATAGTCCTGGTTGTATGGTTTCTAATGGACTGTCTACATTGTGTGGTGTTGTTTGTTGTACTGTGTCGTCTGCTGTACAGTTATGTCCCGAGTGATCAGCGCGAATAAGAATTCCAATGTACATATGGAAATAAACTCCTCTACTCTGCTTAAAATTGCTAGGTGGTGTAGTCGGCTACATTTCCTGCACGTTGCCACTATTGTGATACTCAGTCTAGCACTTGATTAATTCATACAGTGCAATTATAAATGACCAGAGAGAATACGTATAAAAGCAAAGCATTTCAGATGACACATACTACATGCGAGATTTCTGGAATTCTGTGCCTTTTGTTTCTCTTTGCTGAAAGGAACTGCTACCCTTTCAAGAGACCCGATTACACAACAATCTATTAAAATGATCACCTAGCGGACACCATCACCCAAATCATGGTTAAAATGGATTCACGGGACCCAGCTGAAGAGTGACCCAGGAACCGTGACCGTCAGTGGCATTTTGGCCTCCCCCTTTAAAAACAACTCACATCACCCATTTAAGACACTGGAGAGCCATTGGTCTCAATGACAATTATAGGCTGAAGGTCAGCATAGTGCAGTTTTGCTCCGCTTACTGCATCTTACTGTAAGATCAGCTTACATTTTCACTTCCAATTAATTAAGCAGCGAGTCTCCCAGTTTGTGATGACACTGGCACAGAGATCCACTGTGATCAAGGGATACACAGGCCACATTGTATGTTAGTGCATGGCATCTGTAAATGACCACACTGTCCCAAATTACCTGGGTCTGTCAATGACTGGGTTCTACATTTAAATGGGACTTAACCGGACACCACATTGTTAAAAGCATCTCACTTGCTTTGCTGGAACTAGAGACAAGAATGTTGACTCGGATACGCGTTTCTACAAGGGGTAGACAATTACTGAAGGTCCACAGAGGCCAATGCAATGACAAAATAAAACATTGCCAAGGCTCCAGAATGAGGTGCCAGCAGAACAAATATGTCTATCAGTTTATCCACTTATTAGACACCAGTAACAGGCTTAATCTTTGCAAGTAAAATTTTCACTGTCTCTTTAATTACTCAAACAAGCATACAGTATGGTCAGGTCTGGCCAGTCCTTTCGCTGTTCATTCATTGTGCATTATGTAGTAATGGGTATCACATGTAAGAATATTAAAAGAGCAGGTTTTCAACAAAAAGGAGATTGTATTATGTGGTTTAGTTCTAAGCTGTGGCAGTTAAGGAAAAGAAGTGTTTGCATTAATTAATTTAACTATCAAAGCAATTTCTCTTCTCCAATGAATATGCTGTGTAGTGGGGCTGTTTGAGCATACATAGAGAACACACACATCCTTTGGTATGATAAGTGCACCATAATCAATTGTATTTATCTCATTTCCTTCCTTTCAGTTTTTAAAGAGGTTTACAACAGGCAAGTCTGCTGAAGCTAACTTGTGAATGCCAAGCCAAAATAATAGTAGTTATTAAAAATGCTAAAAATATGATCAATAGCAAATACTAAAAAAAGGGAAAGAGAAAAAGTGATGTCAATCACGCTTCTTTATCGCAGAAAAATATAACAAGGGAGTCTTTTAATTGTCATTTTAAATTAAATTCAGGAAATAAAACTGGGCAAAACGGATCGGTGAGTGGGGGCACATGCTACACGTATAGGACACTAAGGCCGTGTCTAAATACGCACACTTGCTGTCTTGCGTCCTCGTGACGTGACGTTTCTTGTCGTAGCCTATCAAAGCGGAGAGAAGTTGCCATGGAGAGTAAGATATTCATGTACAAGTAAAATTTCGCTTTTTACAGTTCTAAAATGTATTAGGTCACTGTAGATTCATAATGTATATATTCTAGGAACGACGTTTTGACATAAGGCTTTTAGTTTGTCACCCCATTTTGACTGATGAAGATTCGTTTAACTGCGGTGTATTTTGTCGACGGAAAATTTAATAATACAAAGCTTTTAGGTATTGTCAAGTTTACCTTATTTAGTTTATTTTCAACGAACGTGGATGAGCGCGTTATGTTTCTCGTACTGTCATTTTTGTACTGGGACAGACAATTTTGCCACGTTCTCCTTCGTTTACTTCGCCCGTTTTGAGAAGTGCCCTGCTCAACATGAATGAACCGACGGGTCACTACGTCTGTGCGGGGACAGGTCAAGCTGCGAGCTGAGAATAAAATATTCTTTTTTTTTTAAATTAATCTGCCAACCTTCACTTTGCCACTAGAAAAGCATCATCAACAACAGAACATTTTGACCCTGAACTGTGTAACCAGCAAATGACCCCAAACGGGGGGTCTCCCATTACCCTTTTTATAACGATGCGCCCTTGAATACTCACGCAGGTGCTCCACGTCACAGAAGTGTGGACTTGGAGGAAGGGCTTAGGACGCAGTGCGAAATTTGGGACACGGCCATGGTGTCTAGACAACTTTTCAAAATCAACCCAGCATTTTCTTTTCTAACTTTACCATAAAAAAAAACAAGTGTACAGATAAGAAAGGGTACGTTGAAAGCTACAAAATGAGAACCGATTTCAACATGACGTCGTAGGAACTGGTTCAGAAACACCAAAGTGCTCACTCTCTCTACCTTTTACTTTCTGTGGTCCTTTTTAACAGTGGAAAACTCTTTAATGTACTGTAAGAGTTCAAATTAAGGTTGCAGAAATATGGCACAAGCCATCCAGCAATGGATAATTTCCATAATTACCCATGAATTAATACCTAACTAACCACCTGATCCATGTTGCAAGTATTCATTCCACCCCTGTGCTTAACTTCTTCATAAGAGATACAGTACAAAGACACCCCAGACATGCAGGATTGTAGAGGCTTGGAGCTCTGCAGAAACTGGACACTTTAGATTTAGTGCTCAGTTTATTCATTTCTGACTGTCAGTTTCATAGCAACGTGAAGTTGCTATGAAACTGACAGTCAGAAATGGTTTCTGCAACCTGCAAGAAAAGGTTTCTGCAACCTTAATTTGAACTCTTACAGTACATTAAATAATGAATTCCATTATTAACAAACTGCTTTCTTGGGGAATTTTACATCCCATCCACAGGTCTAGAGCAAGTGAATGAACAAGCAAAAAACAAAAATTTGGATTTAGAATTAAGTGGAATGCTCCGCCTTCTCAAAAGTTGGTTTATGACCCCCTCAGATCTCCTTGTTTAGTTTCCAATATCTGTAACAATAGAGACTTCTCCCACATGAAATGCAAATGATGGTGGATTTCACAGCATGGCACAAAGGAGAGCCTTGCATTCAAATTTGTGCTGCATCCAATCCTTGGAAATTCTAAAACCCGGGACTTGAATTGTTGGTATGGATGTCCTGAGTGCAGTTTGCTCACAATCTACAGTACTTAAATCACTAGTATCTGACAAGCTGAGAAAAGTTGTTAAATTCATTGGTCCAATTAAAGCAATAGTTAGGTTTTAAAGAAGTAAACTACGGTGCTTCCCCATTCCTGGTGCTTGTGACCCATTCCTGCTGGAATTTCCAACCCATCTACAGCCCGAGACAGTAAGAGATGAACCTGGTGCGTGCAGTTGTAGTAAGAAAGAAGGTTAATAATAAGCAAGTAAAATGTAGGTTTTTCTTTACTTACCACTACTGTCCCAGAAGGATGTAAAAATAAGCCTGTTTGATTTTACTTAAACAGCCATGTCTCATTTTTATTGTCCTTTTAAAATAAACAGCTCCCCTTTAATACAAACATATACTGTAGGGAAGTCAGATAGTGTTAACTGAGTGAACAAAAAAATGTTCAACAAGATTGTGCACTACTTGTAGGTATAATAGAGCAAATGTTTTCACCAAAAGGGATGTTTTAATACACATTCCTTGTTTTTAAGTTATCAGCTGTGTCAAAGAATGAAAGCATTTGTTACAGCTCGCTATCACTTTTAGTCTTGATTTACTAGTGACATCAAGATCAGATCAGTTCCAGACTGAAAAAAACTGATCTGCAAGGAAACACAACACCAGTGCATCATTCCAGCTCAGCTCTCATTGAAATGAAGTCTGATTAATTATGATAATCATTTTCTGCTATAGAAGTCCTGTTAAATTACACGTTATATTTTAGTGAAATCTCTAGCACTGAAAAAGTTCAAACAATGTAATCATTCCAATTGAATTAGCAGCTTAACAAAAGGCTCAGTTAAGTGAAGAGCTGGATCAAAAACCAGGAGAAATTGTCACCAAGGCCAGATCTGGAATATCCCTCTTTTCCATAACAGCTTTAACTTCAGATCTCTAATATCACCAAGCAAAACCCATGATCAATAACTTATGATTCTGCATCCATACTAGCTATCAGTGTTAAAATGAAGAGGACTTTGCAAAGAACAGATCGGAGCTACAAAACTGGACATTTTAATCACCATAAGTGAATTGCATGCAGTGTTTTTTTTTATACGAGGTAGAATCAAAATCCTCAAAATTCCGTTTTATCTGACTGTATAAGATAACTCATGCTCACAAACTATCTTAGAAGTTATCTTTGCATAAATCTAGCTTCAGGGCAGGGCTTTTTTTCCGAACGAAGAGGTCTGAGTGGGGGTTGGACTGAGGGAGATATCAGGTAGGGTGATCCATAAGTAATAAATAATGCACGATCGCAGCACACTGCATCAGTGGTTCTCAATTCTGCCCTGAGGTACCCCCGTGTCTGCTGGTGTTTTTTCCCCCCAACAAAGCTCTCCCTCACGGATACTAATTGACACCCCCCCAAAAAAGTACTTATTTCTTAATGAGACCTTAATGAGACATAATTCAAATTATTGTAGCCAGAAACAAGTGTAAACCGTTGCCATAACTTGTATCGGTTACAATTCTGAAACTATTCGTCATCGGACTGAATCGGACTGACACACGCGCTTTCATTCACTCGCCATAATTCACTGCAACAGGCGAGCGTTACTTTCGCCCTGCGTCGCTGTAACTTTAAAAACTACACCAGGCCTGTGTGACTACACACCCTCCGCGATCTGTAGGTTACTTAGCAGCAACGGAGAGTTTCATCAAAGCATCTAAAGCCCCTAAAGGAATGGCCAGAAATAAAAATAAAGGGGCAACTTTTTTTTATCTTCACCGGCAAATTGAATTAAAAAAAAATCAAAATGGCACACCGCGGTGGTTCTTGGACTTTAAAAAGCAAACAAAGTGTGATAATACAATTATGATAACGAAATATAACAAAGCTGGGATTATTTGGTAATAACGTTTCCTGGAGGACAAGGTCCTTAAGATAAGAAACCGTGCGACCACAAACTTCGAATTCGTGGCCAAGCGCATTTGTCTTTTTTTCTCCTACTCTGGAGAACTAAACAAACCCGCCCTTCTTGACAGCCTTCAGCGACCAATCCACACAACTTACTCCTACAGCGAGTTTGAATTGAAAACCCGAAAGTGAAAACAACAGACGTCGCCGTTGATTAAGCGCAGGTGTTGCACTGACCCGAATTGTTATGCGTGTATAAATATACAAAAAAGTGACCGTCCGTATCCTGTTTCCTCTACTTTCGATTTATTCCGCCCCTTGGTAGGTTACTCGATGATGTTCTTCCTTTCGGGTGCACAGTCGCTGTTTGAATCCTGTTTTTTATTTTGCAAGCTCTTAAACATACACAGCTGCCATCTCGTAAGCACTCACCTGTCAGTCTTGTGTCGCTTACGACAGCGTCAAGAGGCTGCAATCCTGAAGCTCCCAAATTTGAAGGATAGGAGTGTGTTCAGGGTTTTATGGGCGAGGACAGAAATCTGGGCGGTCCGCAAACTTGAGTCTCGTGTTTCGGCTGTTGAGTAATACGGAAGTACTGTACATCCCAACCACCGGGAGAACAACATTGCAGAAACCTCAGAAACTACATCGTAGTTGTACCTCCCTACCGGAGCCTGTGCATTCTCGGGATAGGCCCCAGCCTCTCCACGACTCTGAATCGGATAAAGCGGTCAGAAATTGGGTGGCTGGATATGGCTTGTTGTGGAAGAGTGTGTTACAGTATATATACAGTATACACCCATAACTCATACTCTTAACCATAAAGCATTTTGTCAGACCGACTTTAATGTCTGCTGTTTAGGGAACAATGTTCACCACTTTAATGTTAACGTCCCCGGAGCCTTGTGAACACCACAATAATAAACCTAAGTTGGATAAACCGGTTGGATGGAGCCACTTTCGTCAAGCACCTTTTTTTAAGACCACGGTAATGGAAAAGCAGAGTTGCGAGCATTTTGATAGCAGCTGTTTTATACCAGTGAATATATTTGTGAAGATCACTGTAATATTTCATATGCGCCAATGGTAATCTAGTAGATTGAGCAGTTTCGACGTTTATTTGTCAGCCGGTGAAGAAAATTGTTTCACACTTTCGAAATTACCTGTAGTTTTTCCTCTCACGTAGGTGGATTAAGGTACATAATTCTGAAAAACCGCCGCGTTATCCTCAATTACCGTATACACCCACACTAAACATGTCACGGACGGGCGCGCTCTCCTACATCCAGGTTTTTGGAGTATTATATGTCGGTTTTCATGTTACTAAAAGAAGGAGCTCATTTCTTTCTGTGTCTGTGTGCGCTGTACTGTGACTAGTGAGGCACAGCTGGCTCCACGTTGTGCTCATCACATCAGGCTTGGCAGCCGCGCCGCACCCTGAATGACACGGCCTCCCTCCATCGCACAGTTCCAAAATAAGTTTCGGGATGGTGACGTCACCCCCCCCCGTAATCATTCTTGCCCTCTGGAAAATATACGTTTGTATGACTGGCAATGTATACCCTACACTAAAAATAGTACAAAGATTTCTCTAAAATGTCACACCAGTTTTGGGAGCTTTGGGATATTCCCATAGCAACCTTTAAGTTACTTTCATAAATATAGGTTTCTACAAGATGAACGATTTTAGAATAGATTTATTTACTGTATATAGGGATGCTATGTAACACCCCGAAGTACTTAATGGCAGAAAAAAACAATAGCAAGATAAAATAAAAAGCTGAAAGTTACAAAAAAAGATTAATTGCACAAATTACACATTTTTTATTATGCATTTTAATGCTATTTCATTTTTAGTTTTTTCTACATGTGTTCCATGATTATTTTTAATTATTTGACTCTGATGTGTTGATAACATTGTGGTTAACACTGCTGATTCACAGCTCTTGGGTCCTGGGTTTGGGTCATGACTGGGGTGCCTTTGCTGTGGAGTTCGCATGCTCTGTCTGGGTCCGTGTGGGTTTTCTCTGCGCTTTCCGTACACATTCCAAAGACATGCTGGCATGAGCAGGTGATGTCACTCCAGACGGTATATAAGTCTCCTGGGGCAGGAGCCCTGGCCTTTGGGCGCAGTAGAATGTGGAGTAGGGAGTGGAGCAGTGTAGTTGTGACAGAAATGCCTGTCAAAGACTGTGTTTGAATCCTTGCTTGCTTAGATAGTGTCTCTGAACTGTCCCTGTGTGAGAGTGCATGTGTGTGAGCCCTGCAGTGGAATGGTGTCCAGTCCAGGGGGGAGTCCTGCCTTGCTGCCTGTGCATTTGGAATAGCTGAGACCCCTACAAGGAGTGAGTGGTATTCTGCTGATGGATAGATGGACTTAAAGGCAGGACTTGAAATATATGCATTTACAAGTGCTTTATTATTATTGTTTTTATTTGCTCAGCAGGCAATTCACAATATACACAATAATACATCATACATTGTAAAATCATCCAAATTCAGTAGAATAAATAAGTAAAAATAGAAATGACAAAAAAAAACAGCGAGGTAGGCACCACTTAGAATTGCAATGCCTGTGCAGCACAGAAGACAATGAAGGCAATGTCCATGAAGAAGGGAGCAGTGTGTAGGCGAGGGATCACTGACTACAGTAAGGAAGGAAGGCCACTGAGCAGAGAGCTTCATCAGTCAGTCTCCAGCAGGGCGACAGAGATCCTACAGGTAATGTCTGCACAGGTGAGGCTCGAGGAGACACGGAACGGAGGTCAGGGGCTGAGCACTCCTGATCTGAATGGGTGGTTCTCTCCTTCCCTGCCGAGCCAGGGGTGTGAATGCAGGGGCCCTGGAGGTGCAGGAGGGGAGAGGCGGAACAGTCTAGAGAAAAGGGCAGAGAGAACAACACGTACACTGCATTATGGTTTGGTTGGTCGCCATATAAAAGCAAATGTGTAAATGTCCCCCAGTGTCTCTGAGAATGATTTATTAATAGAAAATGCAAATCCCTTACACAGGGTGTCCTTTTTGCATACTAGCACAGTGACATTTAGGAAATGTAGTGAAATGAATGGATGTGTTTTTTGCAGTGTACAGTGGATGCACTTTAGCAGCTCCCCACCTGACAGTAGGGTGTCCCTTTATACAGTATACCTGTGATTCTATAACTGTGTATACAATGTATCCGACTTCTCAATCGTTTTCGTAAAGGTTATTCTAGATGCACAATACAGAAAGCATTATTTGCTGTAATGTTTGGGTACTTTATTGAAATTCTCCTTCTTGTATAGCACCACACCCACAATAACACGTGGAGCTGTTGACCTGGTTAATTCTGCACCTTTAAGGGAGTTTCCTTCACAGACAGGGTAAAGGAATCAAATCTCTTTTGCCTCAGAAACTATTACTGATGGGCCTGCGACAAGCTTTCAGAATCCTGAAAAGTATTCCCAAAACCAGACAAGTGGATTTGAGGATCCACGAAATGCAGACCAGAGAACACAAGTGCAAATTAAATTAAATTAAAATTAAAAATTAAATTAAATTAAAAAGTACAAGGGCATTAAAGACCCAGAACAAGGGTTCTACAGAAATGTTTAGGGAGTCTGAAACAAGTTGCTCAGTCATTTGCTGAATCTGATGCCATGGATAAAACTCTTAAAACAATATGGCATGAAAAATTAACTAAATGGGCCAAATAACCATCTCTAATATTCAACTTTTCTTTTGTTCTTATAACCAGGTAAATGCTTTTTGTTCATGCAGAGTGCAACTGCAGAGTGCAACAAGCAGCTTACAAAAGTAGTCCTAGGGTTTGAATATGCAAAACAAAGCAAGAAACTACGCTTAAACAAATACTGTAATAATGAGTTTCCCTGTCCCATCATGCCTAGGCTGGACACGTGCACACTTACAGGTAGTTGATATCATTCTGTTAATAGTGATATTACTTGTGCTGTGTCAATATAGAGCTTTTGATGCAGACAATATCAATGTTTTAGCATTACAACTGGACAGTCTAAGAATAAAGATTAAATGAATGGCTGAATACATACAGTATTTAAGTCATAAATAGTCCACTTTTATAGACTCTGGCTCCCCTGTGTCCCTGAATTGGATTAAGTGATTAGAAAACAAATGAATAGATAGTGGATAGCCCACTTTAAGCACTATTAAAGTACTTCTTAAAATAATGAATTACAGTTCCATGACTGATATTTTAGTTGTTTTGTTTCACATTTCAGACCATATATCATATACTGCAAGTAAAAACTGTTTAATCTGTCTAATCTGTTTACTTACTGCATTGTCTTCAGTAATTGTAATTGTCACATAGATCAATATAAAAAGTATTTATTTACCACTGTTTTTCTGAGCTTTATTTTTATCATATTTGTCAATGATCTATCCCTCATACTTCAAGTGTGTTGTAGACTTTCTCCACAGAGGCAAAAGAGAAAGCAAGAGAGTTCCTTTAAACATGCTGGAGCTCGAAGGCCTGTTACAAATCACCAAAACGAAGAGAGGCTCGGGCTAAGCAGTTTGTTGGACAGGTGTTGCAGTTCAGCTGTTTTAAAAGAGCTGTTAGTCAGGAGTCTTATCAGAAGACGGTCAAGCTGAAGAAAATTATCTCAATAGGAAAGAGGGTTATAGAGAAGAAGGTCTATTCCAGGTAAACAAGCATTACCACCAAACATCACAGGCTCTTGGAGTCTTAAAATGTCAGATCACAGAAGGTAAACAAGCCTGGGTGTGGTCAGTACCATGATGGTAGATCTTTAAGGAAAACCAGATGACTCCTGTAAGCGGTGTAACCGGTCTGCGTAAGAACAGGCTGCAATTACACAGGGACTACCAGTAGAGGCCGCCAAAGGTACTCCAATTTCTGTGACACGACTCCAGATGTTGATTATTGGATTGTGCTGACGGAGATGGAGAAATACACTTTCTCGCTGGTCTTTTCTTGTATTTTCCCATCCAGCGAGACCACGGTATTTGAGGGTAGGCTCTATGGATGGTGATGTTGGCAGCACTCTTCCACTCTTTTTTAGACCACACTTTCTAAAAACCAATGCCCCTTTACAGTGACCTGGGACACTGTGCTGTGGGAGGTTCGGATAAGACGTTATTCTGTTCTGAATTTGTCAGACAACCTGGCCTGCTTGGCGTTCCCTCTTAATTAAATTGATTAAGCAATCCGCTCACTTATCTTCCAGTTCTGTTGAGTAGAGGGGCTGCTGATACTGTACATAAAGATTATCATGCATCACTGCACTGCACTAATTTTAAGGATCACCCTAACTCACTCACAGGGTTCAAGCACTACTCAGATTCTTTTTTCATGGACCTCTTTCCCTGGTACCAGTTAGAACAATGTTATTTATATTATTATCCAGACTTTTAATTTTGTCGGATAACACAAATAAAAATGTCACATAACTACATGCATTAAAACTACTTTGAAATTGCATGTAATACAGTACATACAAGATTAAAAACACATCCAGCTACCTGGGACTGCTGACTACAGTCCCCAATCGTATGATATAAATAAATTAAAGCTCATTATTTATAATTAGATTAATGACGTAACTGAGACTTCATATGAGATGGGCAAAAACTAGAAAATGCTATACAAGTCACAGACTGGAGCCCGAGTCCCCATTGTTAATGTATGTGATCCATGTAGGAAATACACTTTGTATTGTGCTGAATGGAACTGCACACTGTGACTGCATGAGATGCTTTTTGAAAAAAAAAAACACACCACAGAAAGAACAAAGACACAGGCTCCACCTGGTCTGGAATGAATACCTCAATATACCTTTGAGATATCCCCCCCCCAAATTAATATTTCATATTTTCCCAGTCTGTTTTGAATAGGCTTGTCACACTGAGAAGCATGGGTCTTGTGTTGCTTTTAATCAAGTCAGAGTCGTAGAAGTACAGAATTCTAGCTGGTGGGATTAAGAGGAGTTGCTTATTGCTGACTGTTTTTCAGTAAAGAAATAAGATTCCAGTGACTGTTAATGAAGTACATCGCAATGTTTAGGTTACAGTTTACTTTATACATGACTAAGTGAATGACTACATTGTTCTACTTCAATGTTATATTGAATATATATATATTTATATTTAGGAATATATTAGGTATATGGTTATTTAATATTCCAAATATTGGAATATTAATAACTACTGATGATCCTCATACTGCTAATAATAATTCAGAAAGAATAAAAGTATAGTGTACTATTTATAAATTCAAAGGCCATTTCCTTTACTCAACACAGAACATAAGCAGTGATGTGATGGCTCCCTCTTAAGGACGTTTTATGCTGTTACCTACCAGTTATTTTTAGATCGTTAGATACTTTATTAATCCCGTGAGGGAAATTGCATATTTATAAAAAAAATAGGAAGGGTTACAAACGAGAAGAGGCCATTCAGCCCAACTAGCCTGTTCGTTCATTAGTAGTTAATTGATCTGGGGATCTCAGATGCTGTTTCTTGAATGATGCCAGGGTATTGGCTTCACCAACTCAGCCAGATAGCTTGTTCCACTCTTCCGCCACCCTTTGGGTAAAAAAAAAGAGTCTCCTGTTCTCTGGTTCATGTTTTGCTCTTCATTCTGAAGACGTCCACGGGGCGGGGCTTTGTAAAATCCCTTGAAGATTCTGAAAACTTCCGTATTACATTCCGTTTTAGTCTTCTGTGTTCAAAACTATAAACGTTCAGTTCTTTTATCATGTCAGTGTGGAACATTTTGCTCATGAAGGAGATGCGGAAAATAATATTTATTTCTAATTATACCTTTTTCAGGTCAGTTGCAATAGTAGCACCAACAGTAGCATCATTTAAGTAATTCTTATCCTGATTATTGTAATCGGCCATGAGACAGAGTGACTGTCATAATAACGTGCTCTAGTGTACGGTACCATGTGAACATAAAAAGGGATATAGAAAGAACGTGATACACTTCTTGGTTGAAATGAATCTAGTCCTACATGTGCAGAACTTCTTTTGGGGTAGAAAAGGCTATACAGATAAAATTACATTTAAAATTAATACTTAAAAGTATCCTAATATTGTTTTCATTTAATTGAGAAATTAAAACCATAAAATATCTATTACTTTTTTTTTGCTTTATATCGTGGTATATTATGTGAATATTAACGCGTTATTTTAGTGCAATATTTATTTTCTACTATCAATGTTTTGTGTATGCTCGTGCATCTGTGTGGTTATATACAGTAAATGATCGGAATTTTTACTTTAAAATATATGCAGTATATAGATTATGCGCATGTCATTTAATGATGTACTGCATCGTGAAAGCTAGAAGGCAAAATGGCTCAAAATGTTTGCGTTTTTGTGAATTAGCTCTGACCGCCCAAGGTCATGGGCGAAGATCAGACAGAAAGGGAAAAAGAGATAGTCTCGGGTTCGTTCATTCATAGTATTCATTCCAAGATGTGGCCTTTCTGTTAAAACTGCAACATCTACGTCAAAACCGATAATACCCAGTTGGTTACATATACACATATTATGAATTGAGGACTACACTTAAACCTATTCATGTCACTTCAGAAAGTTTCTAAGGATAGCCGATATCAAACGATATCCAGAGTTCTTCTGGTAAGCAAAAAAAAAACTACGAGTACCACAATGCTTTGAGAGAAAGGGGCTGACTTCTGTCAACATCGTATTTCAAACTACTTTTGAAATGTAATGCCTTCTACGAGGCCGACACACATATACTGCTCTGTACAATGATTTGGTTTATTTTAAAAATTGTATTAGGAAAATGTTTATTCGACTCTAATTGCGGATGGGAGTTGTAGTTCTTGAGTTGTCACTTTGCGCTCCTCCTCTCCTCGGCCCGTGGGTGTACCCCAGCCCGGGACTACAATTACCATCCTTCGCTGCGGAGTGACAGTAATTCAGATTATCGTCTTTATTTTTATTTTCGGATTTTAGGAAAGATGATATCGCGTATCTGCAGTGAATCTCGGCGCACCGAGGGCTAAAAATGCGAAAGAGTGGAGAAGTTGTTTTTTCCATTTCCTGTTTTGATGTATTTCCTGGTATGGGGACGAGCCGCTCAGCTGTTTTTTAAGAGCAAACCTAGACGTTGAAATAAACCAGAGGGGGTTTGGGGAAAAAAAAGGGCTCTGGTTAATTAGGAATTAGTACATAAAATAAACCCCACAGAAGAGCCCGAGACGGCTTCGAAGAAATCGTGAAAGGCAAGATAAATATACCATACTGATGGCAGGGCTGGAAGGAGAGATTTTCGAATAGAAACAAGCATCCGAACTGGGGCAGGATTTTTTTTTAAGCTACACAATCATTGCACCAGTTCGCTCGCATCCCTGGCTGGCGTGATGAAATGAGTCTCTACCCATGCCTAATTTACCAAGGCTCCCTGGAAGCAATGGAGATGACGCTGTTGTAGGCTGAGAAGGGAAGAAAAGAAAAAAAGATCGCTTAGCTTTGCTGTTACAATAATTGTATTTAACGTCTAAGCATCTTCGCGACATCGTCGGAAGGGGTTAGCCTTTTAATTTTCTTCATTATTTTTTTATTTATTCGTCATGGATTCGGCCACTTGCTTCTGGGGCGCCTAACCAGTTTAACCTTGGGCTTTTCTTACGTGGAAGGTAGGAAAGTGACAGCCGTATTGCAAGGGGCTGTTTCGCCAAAGCATAGGCAGACAGGATCCCTTTGGCACGTTTTCAGGTTCAGCTGAATAGCTGTCAGAACCGGGACACTCGCTGGATTTGGCACTTTTGGCACTGCCAGTGTTATACCGCCTTCACACCGGAGTTCGAACCTGGCTCCGGCGGACCGGGTCGTTGCCTTGGGATTGCTTTCTCTTTTCGCACATTGAACTTCTTTCCTCCTCCTCCTCCTCCTCCTCCCCCCGTCCCGTCGTCCGACTGCCGGGGAAGATGAAGAAGTTTTTCGACTCTCGTCGGGAGCAGGTCGGCTCCGGCCCGGGCTCCGGCGCCGGCGGCGGCGGCGGGAGCGGGTCCGGCGGCGGCGGCAGTTACATTGGAAGGGTGTTCAGCGTCGGACGGCACCAGGTCACGGTGGAGGAGACGCTGGCGGAAGGTGAGAAACGGCCCGGGCACCCTCAATAGCTGCTGCTTTGTCAGTGGGGTTTATATTCACACGCTAGCAAGTCACCGCTCACCGCTTTTCTGCAACGGGACGGTTAGCCCGTTTTCCACCTGAGAGGCTGTTTGGTGAACTCTACCCTGTGGGCGCCACTGTGGACGTTGTCTGGGACCGGGTTCCGTCATACTGCAGTGCATGCTGTGTATGTGAGCCTTAAAATATAGATCAGGCTTTAAAACCACTAACGGGTCCATACATGCCACACAGGTATAGAGCACTGTAGCACTTGCACCCCCACAATAATGATCTTAGACAAGATTTGATTGTAAAACGTGGACTCAGATGGATGTTGTTCCCTCAGTGGAGAGACCACACAGACCAGGTCCTTCCCGTTCCCGTTTGGCCAAGCATTTTTGGTCCTTATGTGTGGAAGCTTATGAGGTGCTCCCCAATAGGAAACGGGGATTCTCAGAAGCACCCCCAAATTCTGCAAGTGTGGGAGGGGATAAGTGAAAACCCCTTCACCTGATAATTTCCTGAGATTTTAGGCCCATGTGTGATGAATGGACACGGAGGAGGTGGGCAGGTCCATGTTGTTGTCTTCCTCTTTCCTGTTGCTCTGTTCCTTAGTCATCATGACATTATCTTAGTGAGTGGTTTTCTTGTTGCTGATACTTTGCGGTTTGCTCTACGTGTTGCTAATGAGCAACACCCTCTATTCGGCACCCCTCCCCACACCAGAAAAAACCCCAACAGATTGTCAAAATAACGTCTGCAGGAACATGCAAGAACTGTGCATGCAGCAGTCTTATGAAAACACACTCAGACACGCAAATGGAGATATATCACACAAAGAAAAGGGTACTAGGTGTTTTCTCTAGAGAATCTATAAAGTTCGTTGAGGGTTAGCTTTAGTATTTGGATTGTGAATGAAGGAAAAGGTAAATGTATTGAACATACGCCCTGGAATCATTGGAGAGATTCTTGTAAAGCTTAAACACATCCATATACTCAAAAAAGGCTTTTCAGGAGACTGACACTGAGATTTTCTGAGACCGAGATATAAATAACACTCCCCATGTTAAAGCATTTCCAACCACTTCAGGGTTGAATGCTCCTCTGTATGACTCAACATGAGCTGCTGGATGTTTCGTGCTGCTTACCTTTTTTGGGGATAAGATGTGGAGTGAAAATATGAAGGAAAGTTCTTTGCCTTGTTAATTAACTGAGTTGCAAAAGCAAATCCGCACTAAGTTCAAAAGGTGAATTCATACGGAATACGTTCTGTATGACATGGAGCAAACCAAAAAAATAAATAAAACAGTGCTCCTTCAGTCACAATCGGTTCCATGAACCTTGTTTTGTATTATTTGTATTCTACACACCTGTGCCTGCTTATATGCTTACCAGAAACGTCCCAAGCAGCTGTTCCCTCTGGCTTTGATTTGCAAAATTAGTTTAGCGTGTGGTCGCTGGTATATTGATCTGTACAATGCAGTTAAGCTTTTGAAGTATCCAGGATAACAAAGATGTTTTGACATAAGATGCATGGTGGAATTAAGCGGGCAGTGCTCACCTGAGAATATCTGAGGTGGGTGGAGAGGAACAGCTGGATCTGTGCCACTGAGCTTGCAAGCCAGGATGTCTCCAAAACATTGTGGGCTTCATTCGAATGGCAATTGCAAGGACAGCATGTTCCCTGGTTTCTGACATATAGACAAACAGCTACGCCTTAAAAGCAAAATCCAGCAAGTACTGCAGTCAGCAGAGAAGGCCGTGAGCATTCACAGCTTAGGTTCTTGTGTAAACAGCTGCGTGCTGAAAAGGGAAAATAAATTATTCTAAAATAGCAGCGTCGGTGGCAGATTCATTCAAAAATCAATTTCATAAAGTGCTTCAAAAGCAGTGAAAACGGTGCACATACTGTACCTATCCCACAGTAAAGTTAATCTTTAAGCAGCATATGTAGTTGAACCCTATGGCCAGGGGGCTGGAGTGTCTTACCTCTGGAGATCAATGGTTCATGTTCAGGCTGTGAATCTCATTGATTGTGCCTGGCAGTCTGCAGAGACGGGCAGCCAGGAGCTCAGCCCTGGACTGAGCCCTGCAGGGTGTAGGCTGTAGGACCCGTCCAGTTCTCGGTTCTCTGGACAGGGAGAAGTTGTCGGTGCACTCTGAGCGTGTCCTGTTCTGGATGAGCTGCGCATGTTTTTAGTTGCTATTTGTTGGATCTGTCTGCCATCTCATTTGCAAATCCCAAGGTGCTTGAACCCTGTCAATCCAGTCAGCAGTAAACACAGGTCCTGTGTATCATGGCAGATGCTATAGAATACAAACCGTACTAGCACTGTTTAGTCCCCCTCTGTAAGAAACAATTGAAATAAAGCTGGAATGAGAGAGTAGATGTGCCTGTGATGGACTCTTAAAGGAGCACTTCAAGCAGTCTGGCTGTGTGTCTTGCTGTAATGTGCGATGTTCCTTTTTATGATTGTTTCAGTTTTCAGTGTTGATTGATCGAAACTCTGGTGGCAAAGAGATTTCTTTTCATATTCTTTCTAAAGACACCACCATCTTTAATTGAAACTGGCATTAAAGCAAACTTAATTACAGTTATTTTTATGCTACCAGGGCTCTCAAATTTGTTCAGCACATCAGATAAACCTGTTAATGATTGAGAGTATCTATTACTTTTTGCTTTTCTTATTGCCAGACTTGTATGGGTTCCCTAGTCTGTCTCTAAGGGCCCCCTGGAAACGTCTAGGAGTTAGTCATCTGGAATAAAAAAAGGCCAATTCTGAAGCACTGTGTTTTACACTGAAATCTGACCCTGTCGCATATCCTGTCTAATTTAGTGTGGAAATTTCTTCTGTGCAGGTAGTATTCGCTAACATGGTCTGTTACAAATGACAAAAGGAAAAAAAAATGTTTGCAGATGAATAAGCAACGATAAAGGAATTAAAGGGGAACTGTGAAATAGAGGGCAAACTGCTCCATTAAAGTGGGCAACATTTTGATCTGCTGGCACATTTCAAAGAGAGCAGTGACGTATTTGTGGAGCAGAACTCCTAAGTCGTCTCCTGTGTACAAGCTAATCGCAGCGCCACTGTCCGTTTGAAGTCAATTACATCACATTAAAAAGCTCTGATTAAATTGTATCTGAGCGTAATGAGCTTTCATAAGTGAGGCTTGACTGCTGCAGCTTGTTCCATCCGTGCAGCTGCTGGGACCATGAATCTGGCGTTGCAGGGTCGTTCCCCTTTTCTCCTGGCCTGTGGAAGAAGGCTGTATCATTAAGTCTCCATCCCCAGGAAGGAAATGAATTATCGTTAACTTACGGCTCCGTTTCCTTGCTTGTTTTCAGATCTCTGGGGGCTTTATTTTTTTTTAAGCCATTTAAAAACAAAACTGTGTTGAAATATGAATAAAATGCAAATCTGACTAGGGGAACCAGCTATTGAGCAGAAGTTTCAGGTTGTGCGTCATTTTAAACGTGCCGATTCTGAAGACGAAAGCTGGAGTGCTTATTCCCATCGTCAGTGTGTCTGTCTGTGGATTAGATTTTCCATTGCCATTGATTTCATGACCCTGGCTGTTCCAACACAGATCATTTTCTTCTGTGCTGCCTGACACGCTGTAGCCTTTCTAAACTTGTGTGAGTCGAATCTCCTGACAAACCTGACATCTCATTTCAGAGGTGGAAATTTGAATCGAATGTCTAGATTTATTTAACCGTCAGCTTTACAGTGTACAGTAGTGCGCAAATTAAATTGAATAAATACCATTTGCTGGACTTTACTTTCCACAAAAATTGTATTGTTTAGATGCAAACTAAACAAATAGAGTAAAAACCAGCTTTTGACAGGTTTTGTTTTACTGGTTATTATTTTACTGAGTGTGACATTTTTAAACAATCAGCGTCTTTCCAGATTCACCCCAGAATGAACTAAAAATCTGTGACTCTCTGGCTGATCCGTTACCCCATCTAGATTTTCCTTATCAAAATGGAATGAACAGGACACTCCTGAAATATTCTGAGTATTTTACCTTGGGATATGTGAACGTTTTCTTTTTTGGTTTAAAATCATGAATTTTGTAGGTAATTAGTCACCTCTAGGTTTGCACTGAAATGTGCAAGAATTGAAAGAGGATTACTAGTTCAGGAGGTGTTTTACTTGTCATGTCCTTTTCTGCATTGATCATCATGCATTTGCTGCTGCTGTTGTTTCTGCTGACATTATTCACCTCCTTAACTCTCAGTGAGAAGATACCCCTTGCCTTAAGTCCCCTGGTAGGAAGAGTGTGTTATGTTGCACTATTTCAACATAACTATATCAACACAACTATATCAATCAATCAAAGTTTATCAAATGCACAACAATACAGCATGCAGCAGTAGTTACTGGCAATGAAATGTCTTTTCTACAAGCTCACTGGGGGGATAAAAATCACAAAATTAGTTACAAAATAAGGTTACATAATGATAGATAATAGTGCAATAGAAATTGAATAAAATAAACTCGGACAAAACTCAATATAAATAGAACTGCTATGTGTCCAGGGTGTATGCAATAAATTATGTCCAAGTAGTGCAGTATGCCGAATACAATGAAAACTGTATGTCCATGTAGCCATTACGGGTGATTTGCTGAAGGAACTGCAGGTCTTATTGCCTGGAGGTAGAAGCTGTTCTGTAATCTGTTGGACTTTGACTGAATGCTTCGGTACCGTTTACCGGACAGTAGGAGAGAAAACAGTTTGTGACTGGGATGACTGGGGTCTTTGAGAATGGACCTGACCTTCCTAAGACATCTAGCTGAGTAGATATCCTGGATGTTTGGTAGTTCACAGCCGGTAATGAGCTGCGCTGACTTCACCACCCTCTGCACTACTTTGTGATGCCTGGCGGAGCAGGTCCCATACCAGGCAGTGATGAAACCAGTCAGGATACACTCAATAGTGCACCTGTAGAAGCTATTTGAGGTGTACGCTTGACCTCCGTGTTTCGTCATGCTTTGAGTAAGTTCTTGGTGTGCTCCTGACAGAGTCAACCCAATGGGCTTCTACAGAATCAACAATAAAACGTGACTCAGAAGACAGAAGTGGAAACTATAGAAAAGAGCACTTAAGGCTGCAGACATGAGGCACTTAATTACACACAGGGCTGTGGGAGTCTGGATCGTGCTACCCAGTCATGTTCTTGATGACGAAGATTTCCATGGCTTCCTTCAGGAAAGTGCTGGACAAGACCGTTGGATTAAACACTTAGTAGAGGCCAGAGGAGCTTAAGTGGCGGGATGACTTTGTATGCTCCTAATTTTTGCTGGAACAGTTAGAACAGCAAAGGACCTACACTGAAACTACAACCCTTCATTTAATTTGATCCTTTTTAAAGAGAATAATGCAAGACCAGCGGGGAATGTTTTCACACTGTAGTTCTGCTGACAGCTTGGGTTGAAATACGTTGTGAGTGATAATACCTATAACGCAAGGAAATCAGCTGTATTCATTTGTCCAGTAAAGGCATTGTTAAGCGCTCCTAAGTGTTATTGTATAGCGATCTGTAGTGTGGCTTTCTGCATCGCTGTTAGCAGGAGAAGCTAATGCGCAGAGCTCTCCTGGGTCCAGAACACTGGACTCCAGCCTCAGTGCTGGCGTGCTTGTCTGTGAGGTAATGGGCATGCCGCAGGCCCGGCGGCCCGGGCTGTCTGTGGAGCTGGAGCAAGTGGCGATTCAGTAAGTGGTGGAGAAGACACACTGCCTTCAGCAAGCAGAGGCTGCCGAAAGAGGTCGGAAAGGTGGTGCTCTGTGGAAGATCGACTAATCTCTAAATCTAGAGAAAGGTAAATCAATGGAAGCATTCTTCAGAGCGCTTCCTTGTGTGTATTAAAAAAAAAAGGGTTTAGTAAGATGAGATGCAGTTTTCCATACTGCCTGCGCTTACTCATTTCAAAACCCTTTACATTATATACATAACATTCACTTAATGCCCTGAATTTAAAAATCTCGGTAACTGGGAATTTCATAGGCAGTGGAAAGCGTGTGGTGTTCACTGTAATTGGTAAAATATGGGACTAATCTGGAGGTTTGATGACCGAAGACTGGTAAATGCAGAACGGATGTAAAAAGTAGAGGTCTGAGATCAGCAGGTCTTGGAAAATTACAAAAGATTTGGAAATAAAAAACGATAGATGTAAAAGAAAAGATGTGTGATGCCTTGGCCTTTGCTGTACTGGTATACAGTATGTGTTTCAGGTGGGTAGCTGCGTCAGCATGCGTAGGCTGCAAAGGAACAAGTAATAGGTTTATTCCATGCTGAAAAAAAGAAGAAAGAGAACACAACGTTTCGGCCGTGGAGCCTTCTTCAGGTGTGAGAGAGACAGGGCAGTAGGCAAAGGTAAAGTAGCGGGAGAACAAAGGTTGGGAGGGAGGAGGAGTGAGAGGCGGGAGTAGGGGACAGAAAGAGAGGCCAATCAAGAGGTGTGAAGTCAGAATGGGTGCAAAGAGGTGTGAAATGAAACTTCCAATGAATGGAGAAAATTTAAAAGAACAGTAGTCTGTCGTTAAGGGAAGGGAGAATGTGTGATCCTAGCTGCAGAATAATTTTAGTTTCGGTGGTCTTTCTGATGTATGAGTTCGGAAAACCGTCTTTGAGAACACAGACGGAGAGATTAGAGTGGTCGTGGCCGTCAGAGGTGAAATGAGAAACAATGGGCTTGGAGAGATCTTTAATCTTCACAGCCCTGACATGTTCTCTGAAGCGGTCTCCGAGTCTCCTTCCTGTTTCTCCAATGTAGAGAGAAACTGGGCATTTACTGCAAGAGATACAGTAAATAAGGTTGCTGGAGGTACAAGATGCTGTCTGGGTGATCCGGAATTGTCCTGAGGGGCCTTGAATGAGTGTGGTGGTGGCTGTGTACTTGCAGGTGATACAGCGAGTTCGCTATACAGTATGTGGAGGACTGCTGGTGTCGATAAAGAAAGATGAAAAGTTATTGACAGTGGCAAGGAGTGGATTTAGGAGACTGTTAAAAGTAACAAAAAGAGAGATGACCAGAAATGTAGCGATCAGCGATAAAATAGGACAGAGAGAAGTCGTATTGGACAGGATATGGAAAAAGAGGACCTTTATGGTTTGGTCATCTAATGAGAATGAACAACAACGGATCACAAGCCGGACCTCTGCACAGCTAGATAATACGAAGAAGAAGCAGAGGAAGACCTTCAAAGAAATGGGTTGTAAGATGGCCATGAGAAAAGCAATAGACATGACAAAAGATGGAAACAACTGCTATCATTTTGTTGCGACCTGGAGACAGCTGTCAGATGAGAGAGAGGTTTAGGAATTCAGTTAGCTAGGAATAGCATATTTCAAACTCTCTGATCTGATCTGTGGGAGGTACTAAAACCTACTGTTGATGTAATAGGCCTTGCTTGGTATTTAACTATATTAAGTGCTCATTAAGAGCATACAGTCTGTGCCAGTTATAAGTGTAGCCCTGTGCATAGGTTGGGCTCTGTGATCTAAATTTTGTACATTGGTGCTGCTTTTTGGAATACTAGACAGGTGACCACTTTCTATAGGAAGATGGAGGTGATTTCTGCTGGTGGCCAAATTTTACTGGTGTGTGTGGATTATCAATATATCCTGTATTTATGTAACATTCCCTTTCTTTTGTCTTTAAAACCTAGGTGATGCTTAGTCTTATTTGTAGTTAAAACAGTAAGTACTGGCACACTCAAAATGCACAAACTTTGACTTTCACAAATTTCACAAAAAGCTTTTGATTCTTAAGCCACTCCAGTGTAGATCTAGATTGTTGTGTAGCTCAAAGGTGAAGTTTTGTCTCAGTTTTAGGTCTAAAGCAGCCTTTCCTCTACAGTTTGCCAGTACTTTTCTCCATCTATGCTTCCATCAGACTTGACAAGTTCCCACTCCCTCTGATGAGAAGCTGAACTGTAACGCAATGCTGCCACCATAACTTTACTTTAGATAACACCATAACTTCCAGCCTTAATGCTTTGTATTTAGATCAAAAAGTTCTGATTTTGTTTGGTCTGTCCATAAAATGTTTGCAACATCTCTTAGGTGCTTTATTTTAAACTGTGCGCAGGATTGGATCTTTTTTTTTTTCAGTTCTGTATAAACCCCCATTCTTTCTGTCTAGCTTTGTAATATCGGTGTTACCTGTGCTTGCAGTTTATTATGCTCCTTTTCTTTAACTGGATTTGTGTTTTCCTCATTTTCTAAAGTTCGTTCTTTTGCCTGTTTTCCTTAATTGACTTCTTAAATCATTTGAGCCATAAATTTTTAACCTTTGGTTTTCTTGTGCTCGGGACAAATGAATTCTGTATTTTCTGCAGAATTATTTTACTGTACTCCACCGATTAAATGTCATCCAAGTAATATTGATAGATATTGATTCTATATTTATCCTGAGCTGTATTACTTCTCTTCAGCTCTGTCTCATTCTTTCATAGTTTGTTTTCCCTAATTGGTAGTCATTTGTTTTGGAATGCCTTTGCCTGTCCAGTTTTAAAATCTACCTCAAAGCGTACCATATTGTAATCATTGTTCCTTAATGGTTATATCTAATAGCCCTAATGGAGATATCTGATCACACGTTAGATGGCTGCTTGGAATTATTGTGATGATTTACATTCAGTATAGCTCAATTTAGGTAGAGGACCTCACTGCATCTTTGCCTCACATTAGTTGCAAAAATCACCAGCTGATGTTCATTTGCAGTGAAATGAAATGGCAATGGGACACTGTAAACTGGAAGCACATCCATGTCATTTTTCCTCAGAAACTGGTAGAAACATAACATTTTAAGACGTTATGCAGTTTGCACTGATCCTTGACAGCCTGCGTTGTGAATTCTTGACCCCTTGGTGGAGCTCGATCCAGTGATCTCTGCAGTGCTCAGTTGATGCTCCTGTTCCTTCAGTGTGACTGACTCCCAGGATACCCCAAGCAGGGGTATCGGCCCTTGATACGGCTGCGATTTCATATCCCAATCCTCCGGAGGCAACAGCTGCATTTCTTTTAAAACAAAATGCTCTCGTTTGTAGAATCATACCATCTCATTTAGGAGGCCACCTTGACCAGTGACGTTCCATTAGCAGTTAGTCTGCAATCCAGTCAGTGGCTCATGGACATGAAATCCAGCTTGAAGGCCTTTATTGCCTGCTTGCTTCAGTGCAGTGATCCTGTGCATCATTTTAGAATGATTTCAGAATTTCTTTTGCAACGTTTTCAATGTGTTAGTCTTCAGTTGCTTTTGTCCAGTTTAGAACATGCAAACCCGTCTTCCTCTCCCCACTGTACTCTTCCAGAATCTCTTCATCCTCAGAGGTAGAGTGTAACGTTAAATATGGGAGACCTAGAGCAGGTCTCTACCGTGCCTGGATATCACTCATGAAACCGGAGGGGTCAGTGTGATGTGGCAGCCCAGGAACCCTTTCCTAGTCATTTTTGAAAGTAGTCAAGCACATAAGGTTGAACTGAAAAATCATAGGTCCTCCACTTATTCAATCAAGGTATTTGAGGCTTGTAATTGAATCACTGATTTGATTTAACTCTGGGAGTAAAGTCCCTCTCCCAGGTTTCTGTGGGCACAGAAACCTTCTCATGTTACTGTATATTGGAGCTCACGTTCTCGCCGTCCTGGTTTTCTTGGTTTGGCACTATCAAGCATCTTGGACTCGGAATGTGTTTGTTTAGAACTGAGCAGTAAGAGCTGGAAGGAACACTGCATGTACTCCCCTCCATCACCCATATCAATTGTGAACAGCACTCCAAAAGTGAAAGCGTCCTCTTCAAGCACGCAGCATTGACAGTGTTGTCATGTTTGAAAGGGTGGCAGGACAGTCTCGCTGACTTGTGTAATTAGTTATCAACAGCAATTCGTGCAGCCAATTACTACTTTTAGAAGTCTGCACCCTAGAATACTCACTGACTCTTAATGGCAGTGGCACCGGCACTGTTGAACAGAGGTTTAATTTTGTAGATTTAGAGAAATCCCTTCTATCAATACTACAATTGATTTTATCATTTTAATGCACCAATGTAAGGTCTAGAATTCAGAGTTTTATAATGTATTTCGAGGGAACCATCACACACCCACATCCCTGTCATTCCCCCCTCCATGAGTCAGACTGATGATCTCGATATGTATAAAGTATTGTGGACAGTGCAGGTCCTCTGAATGTCCATTAAGCTTCAATAATGATGTAGAGACCGTACATGTAAAGCAGTAGAGTATATTTAATTTTTCTTTAGTAATTTAGTTACTCCAATTGTCAAGTTCTCTTTGCTTTCTCCCATATTTCATCATAAAAATAAATGTTATAATTGCGGTTCCTGCTGTTTTCTAGCTATTCCTTCTCATTCTTTTCTGAACTAGTTATCCCAGAAGTGGGATGTTGTCTCTAGGGCTGATCGCAGAGCTGGAGTGATGCTTTCACACACGATAGAGAGTTTGTGACATGAACTCTTGGAGATCGGTACCTTATGACTCTATAGCACTGCATCTATCACCATGCCACTGTGCGTCAGGGACAAACAAGATAATATCAAAAGCCATGGTTTATATCAGTGTCAATTTCCTGTTTATTGCCTGGTAAATTAGTTCTGCTCTTTCTCAGAAGGCCTTGGCTGATGGAAGGGAGTGCACTTTGATCTTTGGAACTTTGATCTGCTTCTCTTCTTCATAAGCAAGGACCTCGAGGAGCCTTTTGAGAAGAGATTCTGCTCTGGAACAGCTGATGCGAACAATAGTATCCTGTTGCAGTGAATCCCTAAGAAAACATCATAGTACATAACAAGGAGATTAATCGTGGGTGGGCAATAAGCAATTTAGAAAATATAATGAGAAAGAAAACACTTCCTAAAATGAAAATAATAAATAACTTGGATAACAATTCAAAATAATTTCATCCCATTAAAGCAATGTAAGAATGGGATGGAAATATCTAGAGAGAAGCAGTAAAGAATAATGTAATGGGGGCTAAAATATGTTTTTCAGTATTGTGACCACAGAAGAGCAGTGGGGTGAAGCGAAGTGTCTTGTTATCTCATGTCTTGGCCAGCCCCTGCTCTGCGTTAGCTTATCGCCCTGTCTGGAGCGCGCACAGCACAGTGCCGGCGTTAGCCGAGAAGGCCATCTCTTGAATAATGGATAGGCCAAGTGATTTATTTATCACTGGTGCGGATGGGCATTTCACCATCTGTATTCGCAGGGTTTGCCAACCTGTGGCAGCAAGTCATTCTATTTTAATGCCTTGCTGGTGTTTTACTGTTTTCGTTTTACTGTTTTTTACAGGTTCGACTGCGTTCACTCTTAGCAGTGAGTAACAGCACATTGGTACACTTACAATAAAGTTCAACAATAAACCCTTTATAGATCATGAATACAGTATATTAACTTCTAATAGACTAGTTGTAAACATTGTTCATGTCTACTTTTGTAGACTTGTTAGGCTATCTTCTCATTTATCTGATACATTAACACTGTAAAATTCAACATCACACTCTCAGGTTTGTTTTTTGATCTCTGTAACACCTCGTTTTGGACTGTATTGCCGGAAAAACATTTCACTTGTCGTTTTGCTTTTACATTTTCTTCCAGCAGCATTTATTGTGTGTTGATTTGTAAGTTTCCTATTGATAGTTTAGACTATTATTCTTTCTCTGTGAAGTGTTTGTGAAGGCCTAATTAACATTATTGAACTTTATTCTAAAGTGTTACTCATTTTGTCATTTATAATTATTATTACTAATATGATTTAACTCTTTAGAATTTATTTTTTCTCCCTCAGGTGTCCCCCGTTTTACAATACCAAGCAAATCAAGAATCAGATGTTGATGAAGGTGACTGAGCTCCTTCAAGAACCAGCTGAAGTTTTGAGGTCAATTTAGGGACTAGCATGATGGGGCAGGTGGCCTTCTCTGGTTTGCAGTCTTATTGTTCAGCTGTCTCCTCAGATCGCTGTGTGTGTGGGGAGCTGATTACCAAATCTCTTCTTTCTTTTTGTGTACAAGAGAAAAAAAATATTAACTATAGTTAGAGACATCAAGTGCCAAATGTGCTTTTACTTCTTTTTCAACCCTTTTTGCCAGTACAAATCAGTGATTACAGAAAAATAACTTTCTTAATTGGGTCATTAAAGTTCTGAATAATCTTTCTGCTCAGACACTGACAGTGTAGGTTGTGTTTCTGCAGTGTGGCTTGCGATAGCAGTTACCTCTTGTGTGGAGCAGCAGATGCTCATTAATAACTGTTTCTCACACATTAATAAGTACTCATTTACTTGTACAGGTCTTTTCCATTTAAAGTGCTTTCCATTTAAAGTTGGGAGGGGACCAACTTCATTCACAAATCTGGTAGATCTGTGACAGCTGTGATGGCCAGCAGCCCCACTGCACAGTAACTCAGGTGGAGGAGCAGGAATTAGCAGTTGAATTAAAGGGCCAGATTGTTACAAGCCCAGGGCAGAATTTAGCCAGTTTACAGAGATTTACAATCCAACCTTGTCAGCAGTAGCAGCCCTGAAAGCAGTGATACTTGCACTTGATCCTGGAGGGCTACAGTCCTTAAGACTTTCCAGGGTAGCTTGAAAATAGAAATTCATCCCAGAAAACTAATTAATTCTATCAGGAAGTAATCATGTAGAATGATAACCAACAGTTAATATTACAGGTTTAAAGCTTGTTTTGCATTGTGTGATCAGTTGAAATTAGTGGAAAAAGACATTCAGCCCAGTGACTAGTGAACTGCAGAAAGACTTCTTTATTTCTTTGCAGTTAAGCATATAATTTCATTGTCAGAAGAACTAATATTAGGCTTAATCTGAAGGGTTTTTTAAAAATTGAATGTTAAATGAAATCATTTGAAGTTTTGATTCTGTTGCATCTCAAGCAGATAGCTGATTAAAATTGTGATTAGTCTAGGGATTGATTAAGTGAAACTGTTGGTAGACAGTAACCACTTAATCAATCCAGACAAAACCAGAAGACGGTAGAACTGACATTTGCTCATGTGATTCAGAGAGAATGGTCTTATTTCAACACATGAATGATCATGAGTGCATGTTTTATACTTTCAACAAATTGAGACATTTTTGTGACTGTTCCTCTGTCAGCTAACAGTGACCAACCTATCAAATTAAAGCTTTGCAAATCATATTTTGAATGCATGATGTTTCCTTTCCTGAATGCTCTTTCCAGCCCCTTCTGGCGTTTCTATAAACAATGAAAGCTCTTCTATACCGCAAGTCTGACATAACAATGCTCTCATTTCTGAGCATGTAGGCATTACACTGGCTGTAATTACTTGCTAACATTGATAGCTGATATTTAAAATAAATGTTATATTAGATTTTAGAAATGTGTTGGAGTATTTTAATAATATTTTGGATAAATGTTGCTTTGTTAGCTGCTGCTTTCGTCTTATACACTAGACCTGCATGCAGTCTAGTTTTACACCCATGTGAATGCAGGAATCATGAGTTTAACAAATAAAAAGACATTGTTTTCCACTATTGATAACACTGATATTGTGTGCATTCAGTGCACACACTCAGAATAAGGCAGTCTTGAACTGTTACTTTCACATGTTGTGTCTTCTCTGATGTTAATCTTCATTAATTGAAAATGCACCAGAGGATGTTTCACTGCGTAGAGGAAACTGCACCATTTCCGTTGTGATCAGACTGCGTTAGGTCATGACAGGTGCTTCACAGACACTGATCCCAGCAAGACATCCTGGGGTGCTGGACTCTCTTAGTGCCTACAATACAGAGATGAACTGCTTCTTCCTAAGAACATATACAGAACTGTGCTGTATTGACATGAAGACCCCCCAGAGCAGCCATAGGTGAATTGTGCCATTTTCCCCGGCACATGTGTGCCCTGTGGATTATCAGCTTTGTTAGAAGGCCTATGTGTCATACAAGGCACAGCTGCAAACCAGGTACCCCTGTGTTTATACCTTCTCACTGTTGTGCTTTGTGTTGTGTTGACCAATAGGTGTGTTCATTTCAATCCTGTGGTGCTTTTGTTTGCCTCTCTGCTTAGACCTGTTAATTGCCATCTTCCATGATACTGTTTGGAATAGTCTGACTCTTGGGCACTGCACATAATGAGTGGTGGGTGGTGAACCCTAAAGGCCTGTTGACTGAGTATTTTGCAGCTTTAAAACTGGGAAAGCAAGAACAGCCAGTCAGTCCCCAGGGGCTTACTGGAATATCAGCCTGCCCCACTTCTGTCTTTGCTCAAAAACAGGCCTTTCCTCCCTTCTCTCAATACTCCCCTAACTAACTGAGGAGAGGACAGCAGCACAATAGCACTGCAGTGCAAGCCTGTCACTCACTTTAGACAGCTCTGTTTCAGAAACATGCTTGTCATGCAGTAATACTGTTCCCTGCTGAAGCAGTATCTAACCTACCCAGATGTGGTGTTTAATACAGTAAGAGAGAGCATATTTACTGGTATTCGCCTAACATTTGCATTTCCAATTCCCTATGCAAGGTGATTTCTGTTGGTGTCGGAAATAATGTTTCAGTTGCCAAAACATAAGTACGTTTAGATTTTTTAGAACTATAGTGTTATGCGTCCCCTCTTGTTAAACCTGTCAGTAATTTGTCTTGTGCTTGCTAACTCTTTTAACCGCTCTTTAAACATTGTGAGTTTCAAGTATGCTGCTGTCAATTTCAAAATGCTAACCTCTGTAGAACTTATGGTACATGACAAAGCCCTTAGACACTGTGTTGATATCTAGGGGAGGCCATTATGCTATTGTTGCATGGCCATTATTGCATCATTTGTGTCTTTAGCACCAGTGACTCATTGTGTTGCATTGAGCAAGTTGCTGAACCTCTTTGTAAGGGACTCTCGCAGAATATGATGAAATGCAGTCTCTAATTTCCTTTAGATAGAATGCGACCTTTTCTAAGTGTTGTATACATTCATGTTAACACTTCATAACCCGATTGCCTCAGATCTCAGAAGCTAAGAAAGGCTGGGCCTTGTTTTCTATTAAGATGGTGCTTTAGACCTCAACGAAAAATTGGAGTTAATGGACCAGTAGGTGGCTCGCAGCTCCTTTTATCATCACTGACTCTTTTAAAGAAAGTCTCCATTGAAGTGAACTTGTTGGCTCTTCCCATGAGGAATTGGGTTGGTAATTGTAAGACACGTTTTTTAACATTTGTCAGTTCAAAAAGAAATTGAGCGGGTTCTGAACAAAGCAGGATCTGCTGATTTTTTTTTAAAGATGACAAAAGCAGTTAAAAAAGTTAATGGGGTTTTGAAAGTCGCCTCTTTTTTTAATCTAATTGTGCCAAGGTAAGACCCATCAAGATGTAAGAATATTTGGTTGACATTTCATAGTCCAGAAGAGTGCTAAATAAGTGTAAGGAATTATTGTGGTTATTTTTATTAAGATCATAGTTGAGTGTCATGCACACCTCTGTTAAATATAACAGTGGAATATGTATGATAATATTTTTCTTTTACAAAAAAGAACTAATTCCTGCTTGAAGTGCTGTAAACCGGTTTATCTGAATGTTGCTGTCCAGTGGTAAACTAATTCCAGAGGATGTTTTTCACTTGGGTTTTCTGGGCTGGTCGGGTGGTGAGAAGTTCATTCCTGAGAAGCAGTTAACAGGCGTGGCCACTAAGGTGTTGTGCCCAGCCCAGCCCTCCTGCTTTTGTGGTACTTAGCCGATCAGGAGCCTGCTCTCCTGGTTCTGCCACCCTTTGCTGTGAGCTGAACAGGAGTAAAACTGCTGTGTTGCATCACACGTGTCACGTGAGCAGCGTTGTCCTGCTGTTTTCTTATTACTTGTCACTTGCACAGTAATATGTGCTGTGACTCATTCCCTGTTATCTTATAAATGCCGATTTGGCACTGCGGCTAGCTACCGTGGACAAAAATAGCTCGAGAAAAGTCTTTTTCTGAAGAGATTGCCAGGCGTGGTGCAGGGGAAGTAAATTAAGGTTGTGCTAAGCCAGAAGCAATGTATGCATCTTCTGAGTAATTCCTCATTTCACGTTTCCACCTTCATGTCTATGAAGCCTGTACACAAGGCTTTCTGCTTGAATATCTAGGTATCTATCAGGCACTATCGGGTTCAATAAGCTTAGAAAGGTAAAAGAAGATACACAAAGCAAGCTTGTCCTAAATGAAGTTACTAAATGACAGATATACCTGTAATGCAATGTTTTCCAATCCTGATCTTGCATTTAATCTCTGTTTTCTGAACCTTAATTTAACCGGTTCTTTGCTTTGATCAGTTTCTGTGCCTAAGTCTTAGTTTTAACAGTAATCTCTGTTTTGTGTATTATTTTTGAGAAAAGTAAAAAACAGATCTCTGTTTCCACTTATTTTGAAACAGTTGGCTTCTCATAGTTTTCTAAACTATGAGTACAGAAAATGATGGGAACAACGGTGTGTCAAACGCTATGTTAATTAGCATTCTTAGTGATGTGTAGACTCATTAATTAAATTCCATCTGGGCATTTAAGCAAGAATCCTAAATGAAAGGTGTTCTGAAACCGGCATCTGGCACAGAGTTCAGACAAATTGTTGCTCATGACTCCCTGCTGTTTGAGGGGTGAAACTGTTTTTTGAAAGCTTCATTAGGATTAATGAAGAGAAAGAGCTGAGGTGGAATGAAAAACAGAAGAGACAGTATTAGGAAACACTGGAGTAAAACCTCCTAGATTTCCAGTCTTGAATGTAATTTGTCCATAGTTATTATCTCTGCTAGAATACGCAACGTTCTACATTCAACACTCAACAGGTAGCAAGTCTGCTTAATAGCTGTGACATAACTAGCATACTAAAAATTTGTCAATTGATGGATTCCAATAAAATTATCAAACTGCTCTTTTCAAGGCTAGTGAATTTTTGTATTTTTAAATACTGTATTTGTAGCTTAATATCATATTTTTAAAATGTAAAAACTGCTTCCCAGAAGCGTTGTCAAAAGCTGTAATCGATGTTTTTGTGCTGGGTATGTTTCAGTGGCTGTGGAACCTCACCCTATGTCCTATATTATCCCAGGTGGGAAATTTGCTTTGCAGGCAGATTAAAAGAAGGACTGTACACAGTGCATAATACACTTAACACAGCCTGAATCAGTTAACAAATAAAAGGCATTCTTGCATAGGATTAAAAGCCAGATCAAGCCAGAATCTTTAAATGCTCTCACAGTCTAAAAATAAATAAAAACTGGATTGTCAGTGACTAAAACAGATACTTAAAATACACAATGAAAACAAAATCTAACTATAAATTACTTGTGCAAAGTGAGCAGGTTAATAGCTGTGGAATCAAAGATACCTTTGCTCTATACTGCTTGAATCTTGGTAGCCTAGATTGATGCATTAATGGACGGAGCTCAATGGGATGGTCATGACATTAACACTTGTCGCTTGGTCCCTTGTGTTTTTCTACAGGAGGCTTTGCAATCGTCTTTCTCGTGCGAACGCACCAGGGTGTGCGCTGCGCCCTCAAGAGGATGTATGTCAACAACGAGCATGACCTGCAGGTGTGCAAGAGGGAGATCCAGATCATGGTGAGGCTATAGCTAAAATTACTCTCAGAATCTTAATCCCATCTCAGTGCTTTTTCTCCTGAAAGGGAACTGCAATGCAATTTTCATATTTCAGGGTTAGAAAGAATCGGCATCGATGAATGTATTTCAAACCACTTTAAAATGTGCACAGCAATGTGTTAGAACTCCAGTTTACATCACAAAATGGACAATTTCCAGGTGTGCGCAGTGCCATGTCCTGTGATTCAGAATGAGGCAGCAAAACTTCCGGTGACATCTGTGGCCTTATTACATCGTAAATAAGAGGCTTGTGAATGCCTCTCTTTTAATCCAATAGAAGTATTGCTCTTGATTTCAAGATGGTTTTGCCAAAAAATACTACTTGTTAACTCAGCATGCGGATCACGTTGGAACATTTCTGTGGTGAAATGTCTGCTGCACAACCTGTATTTATTTGCTTGTACGTCACATTACATTAGTCCTGGCAGTGACTTGTGAGCCGCATCACTTCATCATTCGTGGGAACTTGAATGAGATCTTGGGACAACATACATACTTTCACAACGTTCACGATATGGTGCTTAATTCGAAATTTGTATTTTTTTATATAACATCAATGAATTGATTTAATTACCGGTCTGAGAAACTGGGACGGTAGTTCCCCTTTAAAAATGAAATCATATGAATTTCTCCTTAATACCTTCTTTAAAATTTGCTCATTTCACACTTATAAGAATGACTCTGAAATTCTGTTGAAGTGAAATTTGTCATGAATTATTCTTGGGTGTGGGGGCACTTGTGTAAAATCTGTACCTGTCATTTATACTCCTTTGTGGTTTTTCACAGCGTTTTGGGTCAGTGTGTTTGTACTGTGTCTTGGGTTCTTGATTGGTTTATCCAACTGGGAGTCTGCGGGACTTGGAGTACTGAATTCCCAAGCCCTGCTTGATAATTATCCTGTGTTTATGTTCAGAGAGATCTGGTTGGTCACAAGAATATTGTGGGCTTCTTGGACTCCAGCATCACAGCAGTGGGCTCAGGGGATGTTTGGGAGGTCCTCATTCTGATGGACTACTGTCGTGGTGAGTCCCTCGCCCTGTCTGGGCCTGCTTTGTTGACCCTGTTTTCTCTGTCCCCCTGTATATGTATATTACCTATCCACCCATCTCTCTGTTCCTGCGTCTAGCCTGTCGGATTGTCTTGCCAAAACTCAGTCTGGCTCTTGAGTTTCTCTTGTCTTCCTTTCTAACCCTTGGTATAGACCTTGATTCAATGGGATTCTTTAAAAATCAATGAGGTTCTCATTAATCATAATTCATCTGCACGTTTATGCTCTAGATTTTCATTGCTTAGTTTGTGTATTTCTGTGCCTTTTGTTTGATTTATTGTGAAATGAGACGATGTGAAATAAGAGCAACTATAGAAAATAAAGATTACTAAATTATGTGGATGTGCTAAATATTCTTTACATTTATGCAACAGATTTTTGTGTTTGTTCTTTTCATATCTCAACCCCTGCATGCTTGTCTGACTCTTAAGTCAGCCGGTCTTCAGTCTGTGTGCAGTGTCTCTCTCTCTGCCTCTCATTATCCGTCTGTGATTGTGACTCTGTGTCTCCTCTGTCTGCCTAGGCTGAAAAATCCACTGTGGTGCATACAGTACATCTCCAGCCCAAGTCAGGGATAGAAGATTAAAATTAAACATTTTAAATAATATATGGCATGCAATATTACAATGACACACTTTTGCTTGTTTGCTAAATAATGGATGAAAATCTTTATAAAAGAGTAACAGCAGCAGACCGCAGGCTTTGTTTTCATACACTGCTGTTACTTTTTGTGGTTTTTCAACAACAGTTAGCATCTGCAAACACTCATCAAGGCATCAAAGTGTGCGGTAATAGTTAGGGGAAAGGCATCTGTGATAAGTGTACACACAACAGAAAGTCTATTCTATATAAAATAGTCTATTTATATAAAAACTGCTCTACGGAAACTACTAAAACAGAGTCACATCTGCCTTTCTTGTTTCTAAAGGCAAAAGATCACACCCCTGTTTTATTTCAAAAGAATTCATATTGTGTTTTTGAAGATTACATATAGAAGATTGCCGATCAAAAGAGATTTTCTTTAACTGTCTTGGCTGTCCGCTGGCTGGTCACTTAGCGACCTCGGTTCTTCACTTGATTTGAATGCTGTGTGGTGCCTTTGCTCTCGAATGGGCTCTGCATTCATTCAAAGGGGTTGTTGACCTGTTTGCCCGCGTGTCTCGCAGGGGGTCAGGTGGTCAACCTAATGAACCAGCGTCTGCAAACGGGCTTCACCGAGACGGAGGTGCTGCAGATCTTTTGCGACACCTGCGAGGCAGTCGCTCGGCTACACCAGTGCAAGACTCCCATCATCCACCGGGACCTCAAGGTGAGTGCCATGAGTGCTCAACACCACCCTGAACTCCCTGCTCACCAGTAATGCACTGGAGGAAGTGAGGGACATGTGTTGATTTCCCTTATACTTGAATTCCACCCATATTGTCCCAGTACGTTTATACCTGTTTTCAATCTTCCCCGAGAAGAAAAGAGCGCATTGAAGGTTTTAGAGCAGAAATGCTCATTTAAAAGGCCCAGAACTTGGCTAAAGCTTTTCCTTTTGGTTTTATAGGGATGTAGGATTGGTTTCACACATTCCTGTTAGCGCTAGTCCTGGACTTGAATTGATGACTGAAGCTCCCACCTCCCTTTTCCCTACAGGTGGAGAACATCCTGCTCCATGACCGGGGCCATTATGTCCTGTGTGATTTTGGCAGCGCCACAAACAGGTTCCAGAACCCTCAGAGCGAGGGGGTGACCGTTGTGGAGGATGAGATAAAGAAGTGAGTTTGATCTTTGAGCCCAGACCAGCTTAAAAAAGTATTGTGAATACAGTATAGTAGTTGTAAAGAGGATGTAACGCAAAGAGGTTCAAGAAGGTAGCTGTGTCAGCATGCGTAGGCTGCAAAGGAACAAGTAAAGGTTTATTCCATGCTGAAAAGAGAAGAAAGGAAACACAACGTTTCGGCTGTGGGGCCTTCTTCGAATGTAATTTTAGAAAAAATTGGTGCATTTATTAATTAATGTATTCATTTCTGTTGTTTATTAAACTTGGCCAAGAAGACCAACTGAGTTTGAATCCACTTTCAAGAGACACCAGGAGTGTATGGATGGGGCAGGAAGCTGGTTTCAACCTCTTTTAGAAAGGAGTTTTTATCTATATCTAATAGATGTTGTGAAAAGTTTTTTGATAATTTGGCCTTAATCACCTGAGTTAATGCAGAAAGTTCTCTGAGATCTGTCAGGTCCTCTATGTCGACATGTTTAACATGTCATTTAGAATGAATAAATTGTCTTCACTGTCTCTCAGGTACACTACCCTGTCATACCGGGCACCTGAAATGGTCAACTTGTACAGTGGGAAGGTCATCACTGCTAAAGCAGACATCTGGGTGAGTGTCCAGGCTCCACTGACCCGGATCCAATGGTAGTGACCTCTTTTGCCACAGCAGTGTCCTTCAGTGTGATGTGAAACTCATTCAATTACTCCATGATCTTTGAGAGGTTCTGGACGAAATACTCAAACAAGCTAACAAGTGCTGTGTTTGTCAGCTTAGTGCTTGGTGTTGTGCTGCATGTCTAGCCCGCTCAGGTACTGTAAGTATGCCAGGCCTCTGTATAGAAAGTGAAATATTTCCTTTGATGTTTGCTGCTGAACTAGGTACGCTTTGCCTTCAGAAAGCATTTAGGAGTGAAGCTGGTTAGTTGACTATAAAAAGTGAGTGAAAGGCATGTTTTTCAGATGTTGTGTTTCTGTGGCTGTAAAACGAAGTCTGTTTTCCCATACTGTGGCTATCGGTGCTTTTAATTAAAATCAGTGCATCACGGAGGGGGAACAAGACTTCTCTTGCTTTGTACTTTGAGCCATTTCAGTCTTTATGAGCAGCAGGCTGCTAAAAGTAATACATTGGCTTTCCAGCTCCATTAACAAAATCTGCCCAGGAGCCTTCCGCCTGTGAAATAGATTTACGTTCAGTGTTAATTGGGATTCTATTTTCTGTATGTGCTCTTGTAATTCCTGTGCTCTGTGTGTATGTGCATGTGTTCCAGGCTATGGGCTGCCTGCTCTATAAGCTGTGTTACTTCACTCTGCCCTTTGGAGAGAGCCAGGTGGCCATCTGCGACGGCAGCTTCACCATCCCTGACAACTCGCGCTACTCCCACGACATGCACTGCCTGATCCGTGAGTGCCCGTACTGTCTCTCTCTTCCAGCCTGTTGTTGTGTCACTTACGCTTTCTCTGTCCTATGTCCCAGACAGCTTATGCTGCACCCTCTCTGATGCATGCTGCCTTAATTGTCAGTGTTGTCATCTGTCTCTTATTGTGTTTTCTGTCCCGTACACACTGCAGTACTACCGCCATGTGCACAGCCTGACCAGTGAGCATCTTTCTCTTTCTTGAGTGTTTTTCTCTCATCCTTTCTTTGCTGTAACTGAGGCCCCTGTGGAATTCACAGGTTCAGAGCCTGAAAACTCAATGTCAATCATCCCTTTCCAGCATCCATTAACCAATAAACTCACCATCCAATGACTAATTCTGTAAGTTTCCCATTACAGTCTGTGACAATCAACGCCTTCTTCATGAATCCCCCATACCGCTACGTTTGTCTTTGTGATATTTATCCTTCTCTCCCTGGTTTGTAGGACATGCTCTGTTTCACTGAGGGTATCGCTGTCTGTTCTTCTCTGATGGTTATCTGCCCTCTCAGTTTGTCTGTGTGTAACTTCTTAGACTACTTGATGACTGAATTTCTGACAGGGCAATATTTTTTGCAGTTCTTCTTTTAGTTATAAAGTTCTTATGTGGGGTCCTGATAAAATATTATATTCCCCGTTCCCAGTTTATACTTTTATTTTTAATACACCAACTTGTTCTGGTGGACAGTTTTGTGCCATCTGTGTTATAACTGAGAGATGCCTGTTTGGCTATAAAAGTCACTTATTCTCCGACTTATTCTCTGAGATCACGAGCATTGAACACTGTTCCTGTGACAAATACTTGTAGAAGAAAGTTAACGTTGTGCTCTAGGGTTTACAGAAGTTACGTGCAGTAGGAAAACGTAAATGTGATGACTATATTCATTAACGTTGCCTTTTAGCTTTTTCTAAATCCTTTCCCGTACTGTTCTTCTACAGGTTACATGCTGGAGCCGGACCCTGACAAGCGCCCTGATATCTACCAGGTGGCCTATTTTGCTTTCAGACTGGCCCGCCGTGACTGTCCTGTCCAGAACGTACAGGTACCCCTGCTTTATCGTCTCTGCCTGGGAAAATACAGTGCCAGACAAACCAATTGCAAAAAGCTTTTTTTGTTAGAAAATATTTGGACTTCAGCCTTCAGAGTCCTGTTCTATGTAGTCATATGTTCTTAGTGAAAGAATCCAGACGATTTGCATTAAATTTTTGCTGTCAGCATATGTCCTTTCATTTTCTACCGATTTACCAATTTTCTTAAACAGTTGCATAGAGCCCTGTTAAACCAAACGTCACCAAGCTAGTGCCACTTATTCCCATTTTTAAACAATCTGGGAAACCCTCTAATGAAATTTGCCATCATGTCTTTATAATCTCCACATGCCTGTGCTCTGTCTTCTGCCAAATCAGGAAAAAGGGTGATTAACAGGAGAAATGAGGTACTCATTAAAAATTAAACATGCTTTTATATTCAGGGCTTTGGACAAAACCCCAATATTCATAGCTTTACTCAGTGACATATTTTCTGCAAATTGGTAAGCATCTGTTTCCTTGTAGAGTGAAAGAATATGTGAAGGAATATACATAGGCATGTCACGTAGAAAACATAAGAAGATTTGTGAACATCAATAAAAGGTCACATTCAGATAGTTTACAGGATAAAAATAAACAGGAAACAAATTTTAAAAGTTAGCGAACATAAACATTATTAAGAATATATTGCTATGCCTACAAAGATTTTTCCACAGGATGGTTTTTAGTTCACTCTAGTGTTTCACAGTGTGAAATGGTTGAGCGCTCCTCACGATCGGAATTACCATTTTCTTCCATATAGCTTCCTGCAATTCAATCTATCAATCAACCCAAATCTGCAAATCCGCCAATTGACCTTTTGCACCTAGTTATGAAACCAGTGCCCCTGTGCTGGAATGACAGCGGATAATTGATATGGCTGGTACTGTCACTGTTGGAAATGCACTGTTATACCTCTGTATTTATCTGGGAAAAGCAGAGGAAGCTGTGTAGCAGCCCTTTTATCCAATAGTCCTCTCTTTCCTCTTTCTCCAGAACTCTCCGATTCCGGCTAAACTCCCTGAGCCAATCCGAGCCAGTGAGGCTGCGGCCAAGAAGAGCCAGATCAAAGCCAGGTGAGCTAGAAGGAAGGGATTAGGGCATAAGCACTGGAGGGAATCTTCTGTATCGGAAGTTGATGGATTGTCTTTGGCTGCCAAGAGTTCCATCCTGCACAAGTCACATGCTTGTGTGCAGTCAAATGGTTGCGCCTCGCTTTGTCAAGACAAGAATAACTTGATTAAAATGATAACTTTAATCCAACCAGTTTCCTCCTACTTCTTCTCATTTCCTGGGTTGACCAGTTTATTTACTGATCTTTTTTAGTACACTGGCAAGGCAGACTTGACAGTACAGAAGGATGACTTAATTGACTAAGCCTGTTCTCTGTGTTCATCAAGACAGGGTTTTTAACTGCCAGATGATGGCACAGCCTGCCACACTTGTATCCACCTTTTGCTAGCAGAATTTGCACATGTAATTAGGCAGTACACTCTTCTTTTTTAGCCAAGTGCCACAAGGCATTAATATTTTTAACAAGCACATGACTTTTTTACTGTTACTGAAAGCAGGATCAGGATTGTCTGAACACATTTGTATAATCTTGTAACCCATGCTGGAAGCTAAACATGAACTATTTTCCACACCACAAAGAAACTGGCTTGCGTGCACATGGTGTGAGCTCTGCTAATTTCAGGAGAGCAGAATAATAATAATAACAGTATCCTGTAAACCATGAAAGGGTGCTTAAATGTATAGGTTTACCAGAGACTGGACACGAACCCTAAAGAACATGGTCTGTCCTGGAGGGCCAGTGTGTCTCCAGGTTCTTATTCCAGTTCAGCTCTTAATGAACTGAATCATATAATTATTGATTTAATTTGGCCAATTTAACAACTTTTGCCAGTTCTTGAGGTGTAGCTGCATTGAAGAGACCTAGTAATCCTGCAGAAACAGAAGTCCTGAGGGAGCAAAACTGGACACCCCTATATAGGATGTATAAGTACTTTGCAACTCTTGGAAACTGTCCCTAAAATATTAACATCCCACTGATATAAACACAAAAATAGAAAGACTAACAAAGCTTGGACAAATGTGGCTAGGGGTTAGGTTATAATTTGTTAATTGGATTAAAACAATTTTACTGGGTTAATCATGAACGCCTGTATCGTACTGCCCATACCTCTCGTGCAGTGTGCGAGTATTTATTCTCAAGCTGCTCCGTGAACACTGTGGATCTAAGCAAAGTGCTGCTTGTCTTTTTAGTAGTTTGTGATGCAGCATAATGTCTTCCTGTATCCCATCTCTCACCGCGTGTCCCTCTCTGCCTAGGCTGACGGACCCCATCCCGACTCTGGAGACCTCCATCGCCCCTCGCCAGCGTCCCAAGGCGGGGCAGCCGCAGCCCAACGCTGGCATCCTGCCCATCCAGCCCGCCCTCACCCCTCGGAAAAGGGCCAACGTGGCGGCCGGAGCAGTGCAGCAGCCAGGTACCGCCGGCACATCGCCCCGCGTGGCTCTTTCCAAGACCGCTCTTTCTTTTTCCACTCCTGCATCTGTGGGCTTCACACAGTCAAGGTCTTCTATGTGTGTTTCGCTCGGAACAAGTCAAAATCCAGCTCGCCTGAGCTTTTTTCTGCAGCTGGGCCCCCTCGCTGTCTGTGCTAGGGGCCCCTGCAGGGCCTTCGAGTCTCCTGGCTAAGGTCTCACACTGATCCACTACTATATCCAGTCTGATTGTCTGGTTAAATGGATGAATGTTAAGAACATAAGAAAGGTTTCAAAAACAAGAGGGGGCAATTCTGCCCATCTAGCCTGTTAGGTAGTTAGTTGCGAATTGATCAGAGACTATTCTTTCCAGTCCTAAAACATGAAGCAAATCCATTGTTAGTCCTCAGGCTTGCAGCATATTGAAATTTCATTATACCTATGCATGCTAATCCTTGATTAGGGGGCCTTGAGTTGTGCACAGCCTCATTTTGTAACCGGTACTGGTGTCCCTGTAGCTACTCCACGTTCTTTAATCTTAAGACGTTATTAGGATATCAGCACGGAGGCTGTAAATAATACGAGAATGAAAAAGTAATACTGTGATATAGAAATATTGTGGTAGAAATATTTGCAATTTATAAAAAAAAAATCAAAAACTTTTTGAGAAATGCTCTGAAATACTATTGAATCAAGGTTATTAGTAACACAGGGATACCTGATTAAATAAATGTCAGTAGCCCTTGTACTCTGCTCTGTTTAATCAGTATTCTAATATGCATGATTTTGGATTAATAGCTATAATTGAGATTATTAAAGTAATGCAAGAAGAGGATCGTAAATAATTGTATAATTAGTGACTTAATGTGGAGGTTATATTGAAATTTTGATTCCAACACCAGGTTGTACAAAACGCAGGTCCCTACCTATATATAGAAAATTTAATTCAGTCAAGTAAAGATAAGTGTCTGCAGTCCTCCTGGCGCTGGATTTGAGATACCTGATCTTAACACTGCTGCAGTGAGTTTTAGTTTTGGACAAAGTGTATCTCTTACTAAAAATAGATTCCAGCAGTGCATATGGTGTCTTCTTCAGCACAGAAACCACTGATGTGTGCTGGGTTCATGCAGTGCCAATCTGCAGTCAGTGGGAGAAATAGGGTAGGAATACTTAAGTGAGCTCAAATTACTTTGATACGTGATAGTGATGCCAACAGCGATCTCTTGAGCACTGACATCTCCGTGTGTCTGTGTCAAGGCATTTCTGTCTATCAAAGGCTCTTAACTGTGATTTTAATGCAATTTAGATGTGGTGTTTCTGACATAAAGATACTGGGAGAGCATTAGAACTCTGGTTTGAGGATGGTACCCCAAACATTGAGTTCTGTACAGTAAGTATTTCATGTTCATTGCTTAAACATGGCAGATAGCTAAAAAAAAAGCATACATTTTATGCTTTTATGCTTGCTTTTAATAGTTGATTCAAGTGCAGATAGATTGAATATTTTTTTATACTTGATCTTGAAAATATATCTCCAATTAAGACGGCATACTTTATCTTAAGCATTTGTATTTTTTGATTATGCTCTTTGATTTCCATGTATACTCAACTGTTTGCTCATTACTGTTTTAGGCTTATTTCCCGTTTCCTATCTAAACCTATGGGTGTTTGTCCTAATGCATGTAAACAAAGGATGTAACGGAATGAAATAAAACTAAGCACAGAAAAGGCCTTGCAATTCTATACAGTTCAGCACAGCGTGGTATAATTTGTATTTTAAGTTTTATTCTTTCTGTTTTCATTTTGTTAACTCCAGTCTTTATCCTGAACAATGTTTTATGCTAATGGCACTGCCAGTCCTGGATTGGGCTCAGTATAAAGAATACACTTTATCCCTTGTATCTGTTTAAACTGCTCTTTCTCTTTCTCTCTCTGTGAATGTCAAATAAAAAGAAATCCTCATTGGTGTATTCCTGATTTATCTTGTCCTGAAAAGAATGGGAAATCAATCAACTGCGAAAAATGACTTGCTGTGCACGCTGCCGTGCATCACTGAAATCTGGCTTGACAGGGAGTTGAATCGCTCTATGCCACTGGGACTGAAACGTGCGTTTTTTGGACTGAGCCCAGTGGAGGTCCTGGGAAATTTGGAAATGTGGATCATTATTGCCAGGCAGGTTCAGCATTGGAGAGTAGGATAAGAGAGAGAAGGAGAAAGGACAAAAGAGCTTTACTCGGATCTCATCCAGCTTTGGTGTGATGGTCCAGTTGTCCAGTAAAAACAAATGCATTGAGCGATCTTGACTTTTAGCCTGCGGCATGGCCCTGCTGCTTGCGATGTTTAATGAGCTTCTTGTTAGAATTCAGTAATCTCTGTGTAGACCTCTATTAAAAGAATGAACGAGACAAACAAGGCAAGGCCTTGAGATGTTTTGTGTCAGAATATTAGTTGCTGTACAGAATTGTGTATTCTGTAAATTAACAAATTAGATCAACCAGGATTATTTTAGGATTTCTAAATGAGATAGCCATGTGGAGTTCAGTCTGTGTGTTCACTAACTTTGCAACCATGAAATTGGACACGTACGGCATTTGTTCATGCAATTTCTGATCTGTGCAAAGTAGTTTTTTCTGTTCAAAACTTTACAGTTTCAGCTTCCCAGCTGTGCTACCTCTATGTGAACAAAGGAGACCGGGAGCTGAGAGGAGGGAACTCATATAGTTCCGATCACGGGCAATGATAAAATAATCTAAATTCCATATATTCCGGGTAAACCAGTTTGTATTCCATTTGCAATATTTTTGCAGCCAGTTCTTTTAGAGTTAACTTTTGTGGGTGATCATTTCAACATTTTCATCCTTTTGAAACAACTGATTATTGCGTAGTTGAACATGCCTTACTGTTGTGAACATAGTGAAAACCTACACCTACATTCCTACTCATTGTTTTACAGTTGTGACCCTGGGGGCAGCCCAGCCAGCCGCGATCATCCAATCCCAGAAAGCTCAAGCTTCCCAGCCTATTTCTGCACAGCAGCAAGCTCCACCCTCCCAGCCACAGACCACTCCTGCTCAAGTACAGGCCACTCCCCCTCAGGCTCCTCCCCCGCCCCACCCCCAGGCCACACCTCAGCATCAGCAGCTCTTTCTGAAGCAGCAACAGGCTGCCTTCTTCAGCCCTCAGCAGCAGCAGCAGCAGCAACAGCAGCAAGCACTCCAGGCTCAGCAGGTGGGATGTTACGGTGGTCTCTTGCACAGGAAATCCCAAATTCTTTTCATTATAGGACCTTTCTTCCAAGTTGAGACATTCAAGAGTGATTCTCCATAATTTAATCTGATATAATGGTGGCCCATTAATTAGTATGCCAATGAAGTGACAGCTCCCACTTTTTTTCTTCCTTCAGTATTATGTCGTTTTTTTCTCATTATTCTTGGATCTGTTTTATTGCTGCAATGTGTCTGTACTGTGGCTCTATATACTCTGTTGTCTTGATTGTTTACTGAGATCTGCGGGTGCTGTCTGGAATTCAGCTGACTGACCGTCTCTGCAGAAATGACCACAGAGGAAGCAAAAACCCAAAGAATGAGCTCCATAGACTACGGATCTGAGTTGACTTATAAGTTAAAGCGCAGCACAAATCCATTTAAAGAACCTCTCCCCTGTTTCAATCCAAATCATTTCTATAATAGTATCTGCTTTGCCATTTCCCAGCGTTGCAGGTCTGCTTACTCCTCTCTGTCTTTAATTGGCAGTACCAGGCCATGCAACAGGCAGCGCAGCAGCAACTGATACAGCAGCAGATGATGCAGAATTTCTACCTACAGCAGCAGCAGCAGCAGCAGCAGCCTCAGCCCCAGCAGGCATCGCAGCAGAGGCAGCCAGTGCAGATCCTGGCCCCACAAGTGGCCGTGCAACCGAAAGCCAAGCTGAAACAGCAGCCCGTTACTCCAGGGGTGCCCCAACAGCAGCTGGCTGCGCCTACCCCCCAGAAACCGCTGCAGGCTCCCACCCAGCCACAGCAGCCGGCCGCCTCCCAGCAGCCCCCGACTGCCGCCCCACAAAAGCAGCCCTCGCCCCCGCAGCCTGCTGCCCAGCCTGAGCCGACGGTAATACAGTCACTTCTCGCTGGTGGACATGCACCAGTTTACCTTTGCAAGCAGTCCAATGGGGGAAAAGCAGGGAGCTGGGAGGTGGTTTATTGTGTTGTACCATTTTGCTGCAAACCATTTGCTACAGATTTCCTGACTGCTAGTCTTAAACTAGGCAAACACATGGTTTTACTATGGCGATCAGCAGTGGTTGCAAGCTGGGATATTCTTGATCAGTAACTCGTTTGGTCACCACGTGATTTCACTCTCTCCTCTTCCTGGTCTTGGATTTGTCTGCCTGCTGCGTTTGCTGCCTTCCTTCTTGACCCTCTATATTTGTCCTTACTGTGTGTGTTCCCCAGCCTCCCCAATGTTTTTGTGTGTTGGGACAGCAGAATCTTTAGGCCCCCTACCTAAATGAAAGCACTGGAATGTTGTGATCTGCAGTGTCTGTCCTACCATTTTGGTAGCTTGTCAAACAGTAGCAGTTTATTCACTGTCTCTTCCTCCTGCCAGCCTATTCCTCCAGCCCGGGCATCTGGAATGCATAAGGTTGGCTCTCTCACGCCCCCCTCCTCCCCAAAGGCAGCGCGGGGGGGGCACCGGAGGATCCTGAGTGATGTGACCCACAGCGCAGTGTTCGGGGTGCCCATCAGCAAATCCACCCAGTTGCTGCAGGCTGCTGCAGCCGAAGCCAGCCTCAACAAGTCAAAGTGAGCATGACAGACCAAGGGGCTTATCTGGATTGCTCCTTGGAGTGTAGAGTGGAGCTGTATGAGGTGTGGGGAAGCTATTCCTGAGTTTCCTGTCAGGCACTTAAAACTTGCGTCACCCCCCCCCCCCCCTTCCCTTTCAGTCCAAAATTCTTGCATTCATAATAGGCAGCATAGGTCAGTCTGCACCGAGTGTGAAACTACTCCTGAGCATCTTTTGGTTTCAGATATGTTACAAACTGTTGCATGTCTGTGATGAACTGATGAAGTGTCAGAATTTGAACTAGTGATGAAAATGTGAAACCCCAGAATTCCTTTCATTCAGTAGCCTTGTTATATAATTTAAGGTTTCCATGTTATCTGATAAGGCCAGGTTTAGTTTATTTTTGGGTACCAAAAGAGAGGACACTCTTCTACAGCAGTAAAAAGCAATAGCAGCAACGCAGAGCAGTGCAACAGTCTGCTGGTGTGAAGCAGAGGGTTCTGTTGTGGGATCTGGACGTGCAGCAAGTTCAGTGAAGGCTGAATTTTGCATGGTAAAAGCTGGTGCCTCCTGGCACACTTTAATGGCCTTTGGTGCGCGCTGTTATGCCCACTCTATTGCTTTCCTAACCTGTCTGTCTGCTCCCCAGATCTGCGACCACCACCCCCTCGGGCTCCCCGCGCTCCTCCCAGCAAAGTGTTTACCAGCCCGCCGAGCCCCCCGCCGCCCCAGCCCTGCGCAGCCCCACTGAGGTGTCCACCTGGAACCCCTTCGGCAATGACAACTTCTCCAAGCTGACCGCCGAGGAGCTGCTGAACAAGGACTTTGCCAAACTTGCTGATGGTAAGACATCACTCTGCTGGGCAGGAGCTTTCTGCCATGTGACCCTATGATATATAAATAGAGTCTATATGCTATACTACTTTACTGTACCTCAGTATGTGTGCACTATATTAATAATACATTAATGTATTATAAACATAGTCATCTGGTAGTATACATTATTTACAGAGAGGCATTTTGCCCACATTGATGAGTTGAAAACTTTTAAAAGAATCATGCAAAATATTCATAGTGGATCTGAGTTCACTAAAGTTTTGTGGAATTCTATGAAGTTTCTCTTTAGTTGAATCATTTGTTTGGACCGATTTGGTACGATTATAATATTATTTGATATTAAGTTGAATGCACATATTTGAGGTTTTGTTTAATAAAGAAAAAAGTAGCATTTCCTAATAGAATTAGGGCAGCAGTTTTAGGTTTGTAGGACACTCAAGATATGTCTTTAGTTTAGTCATTCTGATGTGAAGACAAAGAATATATATCAATTTAAAAATGAATATTTTGTTAAACTATTACTAAAATGTTGATTTTCAAAAAAGGGTTTGTTTGAAGAATTCTTACTAAGGATTATGGGTCAGATTTTCTCATCATTGTATCGGTCTCATAGTTTGTTCATTTCCTGTATAAAGGGAATTAAAAGTCGGTAATATTTTCAGCACATGGCATAAAAATCCAGTTTGTAAAAGAAGGTGAGGTAGCTGATCCTCTTATTCCAGGATTAATGAATTTAAGAGAACCCCTTTTTCACAAAGTTAAATTGTAAGTGAATCTTTTTCTCTTTTTATAAAACCTTTTTTTCTGGAGTGTGAAGTCATTCCTTCTCAGTTCAGTTGAAAACCGCTGGTCAAGGAACAATGTATGAAAATGTGGAAGAATCAGCAGCACATCTCAGCTTTCACCTTGCGTTGATAATATAAGGTGAGACACCCTGGAATGACCTAGTTGCCTGTGTCATTGCTCGTCCTCTCTCCTCCTCTGGGCTGACAGGGAAGCCAGCAGAGAGAGTCAGCACTTCCACGGAGAACCTCATCCCTGGACTGCAGCCTGCTCCCACGCCCCCTGCCACCGCCTTCCCTGCTAAGCCGTTTCCTGCCGGCACAGGTAAGACATTCTGTCACTGTCTGTGTGTCTGTCTGCCTCCGTCCTTCCATGCTGCTCCTCACCCTGCCTCCCACAGAACAAGCACTCCGGACCAGACACAGGTAAGACCTCTCTGTGTGCCCCTGCCCTCCACATTGTCTACCACCCTTTAATATGCCAGTCAGGTAGGCACTTATCTGTTTATATCCTCTTACTCCTCCCTGTATGTTCTTCCTTCTCAAAGTGTCTTGTCTTATGTAAGGTGCATCTGTTCAGTCACTGAGCTAGGAACAGTTCTCAGTGGCAGCTGTTGATGTACTGTGATAAAATCTGTCTGTGGTGGGACACCCCAGTGTTTGTAGCTTTCCTCTTCATGATCGACGGAGGCGAAGTGCACAGTGTACTGAAGGGGAAATGCACTGGCACAAGGGCAGCAACAGCTTCCTCCCTTTAAGTTCTTATTGACACGAGAGGCTGTATACTTTCCAGAAAGGAAGGTTTAAAACTGCACACTTTCAGTCCACTTCTGTAACTTGCACTGCCTTCAATTAAAAAGTGGGTGCATTTCAATTATTTACAGCACGGTTGGTTTAACTTTCTAATATCTCGCTGACTTTCCTCTGTGGGTTGCTTTGCAGTTCATGCCGATTTTTGTCCCTCTCTTCTGCATTTTTAACCAGGCGTCCAGCTGCAGCCCTGCTTCAAGCACTCTAATAAGAAACAGTGCATTGTCACCCAAACCAAACTACAATAACAACTCTTTAAACTTAACTAGCACATTTCGCCCCAAAGGATCCCAACAAAGAGAAGAGATCCCACTTAATCCATCTCCGAGTGCCAGATTCAGGCACTGGTCAGCCCCAGTACACATCAGATGAGGAGGGGAAATAAGACATTGCTTTACGAGTTGAGTTAGGAGGGACCTTTCAGAAGACCAGACTGTACAAGCTCAGAGCGCAACTTTGCGAGGAGACCAGGGTGAACTCTCTAACTAAAAGTGCCCTGGGATTTTTAATGACCATGTAGTCAGGATGTCATTTTAACATCTCATCCAAAAGACAGCGGATCCTGCTGAACACTGCCATATTCTCTGGCTACTGTTCACTCTGAGCACCTTCTCATTTTCTCAGTAGCTGCAGAGGATGGTTTGTTTTGTATAATACAGCAACCATTTTCTGTTAGAAATAATCGTCCAGAAAGACAGAAGGCTCCATTCTTGAAAAAATCCTTTTGTGCAAGTCTTTATTTTTCCTTTTTGAATTTATTTTAAGGAATGCCCAGATCCTCATTCTTGATGAAGCATAGAATTGCTGTTTTCGGAGCTCTGTTTTTTTGTTTTATTAATTTATTGCTATTTACAAAATTAAGCAGTTGCCACAGAAACAATGAAGATCTGGCCAGCCTTCGTCTCCATTACATGTGGGATATGCACATTATCCAATAAAGAGAATGGATGGATTACTACTGTTAATTTAAAATTTTGGCAATAGAATCAGGGGCCATCTACCAATCAGCCCCTTTGAAAGTAGAAATTTGATTTCAGTGTTTCTTGATTTGAAAGGTTTTGAGATGACTAATGATGGATACAGTTGTCAGCAAAAGTGGTGATAATGCATCTTATGGGGAACCAGAGCTTTATTGTGAAGATTCAGCCACTTCTGGCTTTATACCTTTTGTCAGTGTTGACAATGTAAGATGGGTTACATCAATTACCCACATTAGTAAAGTGGGATCTAATATTAATGTGTTGCTTGGTAGACTTGTGTGATGAATTCTTTCTATTGTGTGTCTTTCTGCACTGCTTTTTTAAAATGCTAGGTGCATTATTATAGCTGGCTTCACCTTTCCGTCCTCTCTCTCTCTCTTTCCTTCTTTCTCTGTCTTTGTGCGTGTCGTGCTTAGCAGAAAGGCCTGCTGATATTCTCAGCCTGGACTCTGGTGGTGGACTGTTAAGCATACCGGACCCCTTCATCCCCCTGCCCCTATCAGATACCCCAGGTAACAACCCCTCCCCTTCAATACACACTCGGGGCTGAGCCACTGAGAACACTAGAGCATCCAGACCTGCAGGTGTAACTGATTGTGATCCTGTCTTGCTGGCCACTTCATCAGTACAAGATTGTACTCTAAAGAGTGCATTGCAAATTGCATTCTATGCTAGCCATGATTTTATAATAGTTTCTAAAATCTCAGTCTCTTAATACCTGGAAACAATCAAGTAAAGCACTGATTTAAAAGGATTTAGCGGGATTGAAAATCATTTAACTATGTTCCCCTCCAGGACCAACATTTGCCATCTGTGTTTTATGTGATTTTGTCTGATGTCTGGCTGTGTTATTAAGAATTTCTGAGTCCAGTTTGACTGATAATATTACCTGTCTCTACATTTACTGACGTTCCGGTTTTATTTTGGGTGGCATTTCATTGAAAGGGTTTCATTAGCCTGGCTGGCCACGTTTTGTAGGAATATACTCTGGTACTGGTTTCTTTACTACGCTGGTGACTTTGAATTCTGTGTTTGAGCATAGCCTGGTGCAAGGCTCATTGCTCATTGGCATACCCTGCGCTCTTATGAAAGGTGATAATGAAAAGGTTTTTCTGTATGCTTTCAAAGGGTGATTGAAATGCATGAACCCCCAAACACATATGAGGCACATTGTAGATGTTTATGAGGTCAGGGCCAGGCTAAATAATTGTGAAGTGCTTTTTTTCTGGTGGTAATGTAGAACTTTCTTTAGGGTGCAGCTTTGGCAAAGTCTCTTTGTTTTATTTTCCTAATGTACCTCCAGTCGTAGAAAGCAGTCTGGATCCTCCTGTGGAATAGATAATGGATTAGTATAGTGTGTGCAAGCTCCTTCTGTCCTTGAAAAAAATACTTGTGGTAAAGGCATCTGTTAAATCTTTTGTCTTTTTGAGGAAACAGATTGAAGCTATAAACTTTTCTAAAGCATACAGATAATTCAAAAAATTTAAAATTCTAAAGTATGCAAATAATTGAGGTCAGATAAACCTAAATGTCCCTTTTAAGGTCAAACCCAAGTAAATATATGATTTGTAAAAATTGCAGAAATGTGCACTTGGTGCAGATTAGAATTAAGTGGGAGAATTCTACAGACAATGGGAGCTGAAGATATTGCAGTCCTAACATCCTAGTTCCCTGTGCACCCAGAGCTGTGGTTTATAGGTGTTGTAAATCTCATTGACTTTCACCTTGTAGTCCTATTATTCAGTGCTGTTGAGCAGTTCTGTGTCTTGACTTTACTTAGCAGTATGAAAAGGCTGTAGGTAGCAGGCTTCAACTGTAAATGGTGGTTTCAGAGGGAGAGTAACACACTTGGTACTCAGGTGTGGGGGGGCAGCCATGTTTGAGTGAAACAAAGACGCTTAGATCATCAGCTTTTTTCAAAAGGGAAAGAGTAGGCTGTGGCTCAGTTACAGTCTAGCTTCCCACATTGAAATTTGAATGGTTTCTAGCTACATCTGAAGAGTTTTATGTAGTTTTTTTTTCTTGATTTTGTTAAAGACAGTGTTGATGTAGCTTATTGTTGTGTCAGGCTGTCCAGGAATTGGAGATTTCAGCAGACAATTCAATATAAAAAAGTAACGTTCAGTACTGCTTCATGTACACTCTATCGGAGTTCAGAAGCCTTGTGTGTGGTAATTCCAAGCAGTAGGGGGCAGCACTGATGGCTGAAGGTATTCCCTGTTACAGCTCTCAGCAGTGATCTCTGACCTCTTTCCCCAGTGAAAGGGGCTGGGGGAAATCTGTGCTGCGCCCTGTTTTGAGAGCCCCACCCTCTTGTCCCAGTATCCCAATCAGCTCTGAGGATTGTAAGTATAGGAGGAGTTGTTTGGGGATCACATGCACTGATTGACGTTTGAATTTGGTGACACTAATGCTGTGTCATTAATATTATTCACATGGGTGAGAAGTCTGCCTTATTACATCTGCTTTTACCAGACATTTCATTTTGTTTGCAGTTTGTATTTTTGTTTTCTTCCTTTGTTGCTGTCGTTTTCTTCCCAGACTCTCATCTGCCAGGCTTAGAAACTGGCAACAACATCGATTCCACAAGGCAAGATAATAGTAAGTGAGGTGGGGAGAAATATCGGTATTTCACAGGCATTTGTGCACAGTGCTACAGCAGTGCTCTTCAGAGCATTGTGCACTACTAGCATATATAATCCTCCCATCTCACTTCCATGTGATCAGTCCTTGAGGACTCTTTCTTGAGCAATGTTTTGTTTGAACAGCAAATTTCCAGCAACCTGGCAATAGCAGCCTCAGCAGAAACAGCAGAGGGGAGTGACATCAGGAAATGAATTAAGTAGAAAGCAAAATAACAGGGTAAAAGCAGATGGGGAGAGTTCTTTCTTGAAATGCAGCTGAGCAGTAAAAACCTCAAGCATGCCTACCTGTTTATATGTACCATGCCTGGCCTGTCACTGACAGATTTATGATGTGCCAATGATTGGAATGTTTGGAAAAACTAATCTCCAGTGTACTGGTCACATTTTTGCATGTGTAGGACTGACTGGGATCAATCCTGGAGCTCACTAACTTTTGTCTCATGTTAGTGTACCGTAGACTGGTGTAATCAGCATGGTGCCATGAAGAACTCTTAGAGTCAGCGGTGATCATTGAGGACCCGTGTTAACTAATTCCCTTTGAACATCTTGCCCATTTGGAATGAGTTTTCCCTTGTGTGTTTTGTTGATCCTGGATATGTGCATGTTTATAGGAAGTTTAAACAGAGGGCAGTCTGAAAAGTTAACCACGTGGTTATTTCAACTAAAACAAGCAGCATCTGGAAGTGCTATGTACAGAGTGACTCAGTACTCCCTTTGCATGATAGTTTGACAGCAATAGACGGCTAACAGGGAAAATGGACTTTTTCATTTTTTGTTGGACTGACTAATGTCACTGCAGTTTATGGTGTTATTTTTTAATAGAAATAGATAGACCACATTATCCCATTAGTTTTAATTATATGAAGAAGCTAGGTGGTTCAGTGGTTAAGATAAGGGTTTTGTGAGTAGACAGATGCTGCTTTAGGCGATTCTGGGTGGCTGAATCACGAGTCGCCCTCGGGTAATGACACCACTCCCTTGTACTCCAGCCTTTGAATGAAACATAAAGCTGCAGTCGTGCTTGTAGCAGCTGTACAGTGACAGTTGTGAATGTATTGTTCACCAGCTAGTTCCTGTATATTCCAACTTGGATAAAAGCATTGTCTAAATAAATCATAATTAAATAATCCAAAATAAAGCCTAAATAATTACCTAGATAATTCAGGTGCTGTTGCCCCTAATTCAGCGTCAGCCCATATTAGAAACAGCTGCTTTGTTCCATAATAGAATCATCTACTGAACAAGACAAAAAATTAGGTTTCTTCACACTCAACTGGTCTTAGAAAAGCATTACCTAGTGTAGCCATTCCGAACTGTGATCATAGCAGATTGGCTTTACCTCATCGTATGAAACAAGTCTTCTGGTTTAGCAGGTAGAATACAAGCTGTTTTTGTCCTTGAAGTCAGTCTCTCTATCCAAATTAGGTCAGACCTTGAAATTAACACAGGTCTCTTGAAACACCCAGTCATGTCAGCACTGCAATCCTGACTGCTATGAATAGGCATGGCGTTACTGAACTTTGCGTTTTTCTTGTTACAGAATTCACTCCTGCAGTTCTGGATTATATCCAGCAGGGGCTGCTGCTGTACGTATGGACGTACCTGTGAATTACTTCCACCTGCTGGATTTAATTTTTACAACTGCTAGCAAAAATAACATAACAGTATTGCCTTTTTGCAATCAGATTGTACAATAAAATTAACAGATTTAACCTCAGAGCTGGCTGTTCTCATACCATTCTAGACAAAACTATTAATTTATCTGCACTTTTAGTTTTGAGCATATTCCTGGTTCTAAGTTTGTTTTACTTGCTGTTTACCCTGTTGGAAATTAGAAATATATACTGTAATATGCAAAGAAGTTAATACTGCTAACAGGAGGCCTTTAGATGACAAGTGTTACAAGCTTTAGACACTTGTCTAGTGTGAACATATTAATTCCTTAATAAATTCAAATACAGAAGTGCAGCAAAGCAGCTATTAAATACTTATTTTTTTAATTTTTCATGATTTGTACTAGAGCCTGCAGCTTGTAAAACCTGAAATGGGTTATAATATTTTTGACATTTGATTTATAAAAAGAATTACATGTATTAGATCTGGACCTGATGTGCAGGTATATGTAGGCATAGCATGTACGTGATCAATGTGTTGTCTATGGCCATAGTTGGCTGTGTTTCACCAACACCTAATATTAGGTGGCTTGTGGCTTAGCAGAAAAAGGGAAGACGGCAAAATTTTCAAAAAGTCTATTGTTTTGATTAAATGGAAAAAAATGTGAATATGATGAACACCTCATATTTTTTAGATATTCCCAACCTGAGTTCAGGTTTCTGAAAGAACACCACATTAAGTTCACAGGATTTAATATGAACCTGCGATGTTCTATAGAATGTGCATGGAAGAAAGGATACAGAATGAAGACCAGGCTGTATGTTCCCATTAGAGTTCGAAGTCTGCGGATTTCAAAGCAAGGCCACCTGAATCTCCAGGAGCCTGTCTGAGTGGAGTGAACAGGGCAAGATGGATAAGGAATGGGGACTAGATTATTCTCCTGTTCCCCGAATGTACAGTTTCACCATTCTGCTACAAGCTTATCCTGATAACTCCGCTTCTTTTTTTTTTTCTTGCTGGCTTCGCTCTGTATATATGATTATTATTCTTTCTGCAACCTCCATCTTGGTCACTGTTTTTAACGCTTCACTTTGGTCTCTTTTCCTTAATCCCTCCTCTCCTTGTTCTGTTTCCTCACTCTTTCTCCCCTCCCTTCTGTAATTCTGTTGCTCTCAACGCTCCTTCCTCTGTTTATCTGTGTTCATTTCTCCCTTCACTCTTCTCCCCGAATTCTCCTAATCTCTCCTACCCTCCTCCGTGTCTCTCCTGTTCCTTCTTCCTCCTCTCTGACCTTCCTGTTCACATTTCCCTCTGTCTCCTCTCTCCACGCGTTGAAACTCTGTCTATCTGGGTGACTCACAGAGAAGCTGATCGAGGGGCTGAAGTCCCCTGAGACCTCTCTGCTGCTTCCTGACCTTTTACCCCTGGCCGACCCCTTCGGCAGCTCAGCAGAGAGCTCCAACAACGGTAACTGCTCTGTCGCCTGCCTTGCTGGCCACCTGTCTGTCCGAATCCCATTGGCTGCTGGTGCTCCATGTTGCTGTGGGAGACATTGGCGTGCCTCAACCTGCTTCTTTGTGGTGTCTGTGTGCAGTTTAAAACTCAAGCTGTCGGGTGATGCACATGTTGCTAATGTGGTGCAATGTGATAACCGTGTTTGCATTATCAATCTGGTGGAGTACTAACCGCATGGAAACATGAACCCTGAAAATCTGTCGTCAAATGCATACACCCTACCCCCACATCACTGCGAGCCCAAGATCTTCCTCTCTCCGGTTCCAATGCTTCGTCTCTGCTGCTTCTAACGTGGTTAAGCCATCTCTCTCTCACACGTCTTCTTTCTCACACAGGTAAGGTGGAGGTGTGTGTGGATTCGCTGATCCCGGGACTGGAGCCCCCCCAGCCTCAGAGGCTCCCATCCCAGAACGAGTCGATCTCCTCCAGCTTACCAGGTCAGCTGACGCTCTGCGTAGAGTGTTAGGGGTGCTCACACGTCCCGGCTGTGGACTGGTTCATACCTTGAAGACCTGACATACAGATCATGCCATAATCCAGGTCTTACCTATCACACATGCTGCGGGTGCTCACAATATGACTTCATCATATGACTTCTCATACAATCGGCTCGCTCAGCTGACACTCACGAGGAGAAAAACACATCCTATCCAATCCTGTTTTCCAAGGCTGATCTTAAGAGATCCTTAACATGAAAACGTGAACCTACTGTGATAATTCCTTTTGATTTGTTTCTCAAGCTCTTTATTTGCTGTTCTGACAGCTTTTTATGAGACAAGCTTCGACTGGTTTGCCACAAGCTTTTTTTAAATGGTGAGCTTTGCACGGACACACTCGCCCGATCTGGTGAAAGCTATCCCACACTGGTAGCAAAAGTACTGTTAGTAATTTAAAAGATGAGTGAAAGCTTTCCTGCACAAACCTGGTACACTTTGGTTATTTAACCAAACGTAAGCTTGAATTCTTGTAAAATGAAATGGCAGGGTAATCAGTATTTAATCAGTATGTTTTTCTCCTGCCTGTGTAATTGAGTGAAATTACAAATCAAGTGCCGTGTGTATTTTAGACTGTACTGGATGGGGATGTGTTTGTATGTGTGCTTCCATATGACCTGTCCTGTAAAAGTGGACTGATATGCAGTAGGCAGCTGGTTTCCTTACAGGTCTTCTTTCCACAGGCAGATCTGTACGTCCTCACAGGGAGTTACAATAAAGCAGTCAATTAAATTTTGTCAATGAGAATCGCAAATATATCATGGTAACGGGAGGTCGACTTTCGGGATGAGGATTTCGTCAGATGCGCCTGTGTTCTTTTAGACTGGTGTGTTTCTTGGCAAGTTGTCAAGGGAATCTGAGCATTTGAAATTCTACAAGAGGATTATAATAGAATTTTGTTTCTTACATTTCAGTTACTAGATATCTGCAGGGATTTGTGACTTTGAAGACTTTTTCAGTGCCCTTTGAGCTGAGGAAACTTTCTTTTTCTGGAACAGATTTTCTTTCTCTGATGCAGAGTACACACAGAGAAGGGAATCAATATGGTCAGCATTCTGTACTTATTATACTTTAAACAGCACCATGGATTTTAGCTGTCCATTTAATCCTCCTGGCTTCATTTTGTGTTTTAAGTTGATTTAATGAGTTTTTGTTGGCAGATTGTCTTCCGGAAACATTTTACAGCTACCTCTGTTGATATATTCAGTAATGGCATTTTGTTCAGGAATGCAGTCAGAATAGAATTGCAGGCTCATTCCCCATTTCAACTGCATCAGATGCAAAGAAAGCTAAACAAGATCATTTTAAAAGTCCTGTGCAGTGTGGTATGTTGTTTGCTAATGTGATTAGTAATGTAAGCTCTGGTCAAACAAACGCAGCCTTCGATCAAATGCAGGTGTCAAAATGTCAGTTACACCTTTCATTTTTATGTATTTGTGTACTGGAATAATTCAGGGTTGGGAATGAACTCTCACATGATAAAATGTAGCACTGTGGCACTGCTTGGCCCTCAGTCCTGCATCCTGCTGACACCACTTGGATGAATGAGGCATTGTCTGGCTTGGGGCTCAGCTCTGAAGGGGAGGATGTTCGCTGATTCCCTGAGTTTCGGTTCAGAACCCTGTTTTCAACAGCTAAAGTGTAGTGGTGGAGCAAAATCTTACCAAACCTTTCAAAGTAAATGGCTGAAACTTTTGTGAATTTTAATATTAACTATTTGTATTTAATTTAACAGTGTATACTACAACTCTTCTCTCTGTACCCAGTTTTTCCTTTATTACCTTATTACTTTATCTATGCAAACCTTTATTAGGAATACTGTTGTCGAATGCTGTTGTTTTTACTTTTAGAAATTTCGGTTTCTTACATTCCTGGTTGTTTTGTCTTAGGGGTCTTAGTTAAATTAAAAAAAACTGTGGGTGTTGGGAAGACTATTCAACAACAGTTCCTTTGAAATGGACAAACTCCGATTTCAAAGATTTTCGCAGGCGGTTAAAAGACTTTGAAGATCATTTGACAATGTTCGAAATCCTACATGGTTTGAATGCGCGAAGCCTGGGACAGTTTTGGTGCGGTACTCGGTGATGTTGTGATAAAAAAGGCTGGAATGGATAATCTGGGGAGCTGGATTTGTTTTCGGGGACCCACGGGAGGGACGGCCCTGTGCTGAAGCTTGTTAGGCCTCACGACGGAGAAAGCAGGGCTGCATGCAAGGGTACTAACTCTAACAGGCTTCTTCTTCTGCTTGTGCTAACATCTTGTTTTACTTTTCTTTTGTCCATCTCTGATCCTGCCTTAATAACCCCCCACCCCACCCCACCCCACCCCCTCCCCCAGACTCTCTGACTGGGGAGGACTCGCTGCTGGGCTGCTCTCTCCTGCCTCACCCTGCTCCTTCCTCCTCCTCCTCCTCCTCCTCGGGCGCTGGACCCTCCGCCTCCTCGCCTTCCTCCTCCTCTGCCTGTGCCGCCGCCCCTGCCGGTTCTGCTGCCTGTCTGGATGAGTTTGCCCCAGTTTCTCTCGCCTCCGCCCATCCGCAGTCGGGTAAGACTCACGCGAAACCCCGCAGGGGGGAGAAATAGATCTGCAGGCACGCATCGGGAACTTTAAGAAGTAAAGTCGTTTCCACAGTGGGGAGGTCTCTGCATTGTCCATCCAGAGTTACCTTTGTGGAAGTGTTTATTCAGATTGTGTCCCACACATAAGGAACTGAGCAGTCATCCAGTTATGGCTTTGTTATGTATCCTAACTAGTAAAAGAAGCATGTTCTCTTTTTTCCACTTGGCCAATAGTAATTCAAGCAAAAGCCGAAAGAAAGCTTTAAAAATAATTACAGTATCATTATTAGCAGTTGCCTTACTGCTTCACTATTCACTGAGAACTCCTCTTCATTTTGTTACACAAATCAGTTCTGTAGCCGTTTGCTTGCTAGCAATAACTGCTGGAAATAACCCTGTGTAAATCCGTCCCCAGTAAAAGTTTGACCTCTTTTTCATGTGGCCCAAACAACTGGTTTATTAGATAGGATATTCACTCAAAGCACAAAAACCACTATATACTTACAGTAGACTCCCCATCATGAATTATAAAATGGGTTAGCATTTTTTGCTTCAGTTGAGGACTGTAAAACTTAGGGCGGATAATGCCTATGGTTATAGCACTTACATTTTTAGGCTAGAGTGTGGACTGTATACAGTAATGCATACTGCTCATCAGGGATCTGAAACTAAATTTTATGAGGAATAATCCCCAACACCTGACATTCAGTCCAATGACTCAGCATTAGTTAGAACTTTAATGATATGCTAGCAGGGTAACGGCCTCCCTGCACAGCAGTATCATGGAGTGCTTCTCTTATACAGGGCAATCGCTCATAGTCTGACTGCCTGTGCTTCTCAGTGTGGCTGCTCTGCACTGGCAGTGCTGCCTCCTTGGCTCTGTCCCCAGCACTAACACCTCCCCTCCTCCACCTCTCTGTCCCTCCTCCTGCTGCAGACTCCACTTACCTCATCTCGGGCTTTGATCTGCCCGAGAACTCGGAGAAAGGCACTGAGGACGAGTTCGACCCCATCCCCGTGCTCATCTCCAAAAACTCCTCCCAAGGTAAGGCTCGGATTCCCACTACCTCCCTGTCCCGGAAGGGAGGGGATCCAGCCCCAGCCCCCTCCATGCACACACGATTTCCAGCAGGGGAAAGTCCTCTTTGAGAAAATGTACTTCCACACCGCCCACAGAGAGCGAGTGGGTTAAACACCCCCATCGTGTGCCCTCTACAAGCTAGCTGTCTAGTCAGGGGCCTAAATCTGTTTGATCAGTATGCTGTCAGACTAATTGGCGACGCGTATTCTCTAGCCTATCCCAGATCAAGCAACAGGCAGGTGCTTTGCCAGTTGTTTGTCATGCCCTCCATGCTCCTAACCAAAGACAGTGATCGCTGTGGGCAAGATTCACACCTGTCTTAAAAGGCACACCCTGCTTCAGAGCTCAGAAGAGCTCTTTTTGTTCATACCAGTTTGTAATTAAAAGCATTCCACTTTCCACATATTCCACATGTTCATTTATAGACGTTTTCCAACTGAATAAGGCTCTTATTTTATTTTTTGAGATCATGTCCTGTAGACATTCTGCTTACAAGATGAATAGATTTTTTCACAGGCCTTCAGCTTCTAATGCAGAATGTCAAAATAGTAAAGGGTAACTATCCCCACATTGCATATGTTTTGTCAAATACTAGGGGTCATGTTTTACTCATGTTAAAAAAGTTCATATTGTTTCCTTGGGAAGTCTCTAGGCCTATTGTATCTTGCTGAAAACGTTTGCTGATAAGGTGCTATCCCCACAAATTTCAATACAGTACCAATTGGCACACAGAGATAATTAAATATCATTACTGGCAGATCTATTTTCTTTGTTCAGTATTATATTGTGGACATTTTTAATTTGAACACTATAAAAGTTTCTGGTGGAGCATGTCTTTTAAAAGAGGGAGGGCAAGTCTTTTTCTTGGTGTCCCTTCCCCACTCAGGACAGTGGGAGCGAAGTGTGAAATTATAACTTCTCCCTTCTTCCAGCATAAGTTTAGAGAGAGACTCTGTGGCCAATTAGTAAGTCATTCTAACTTGCCGCAGGGCACAGTCAACATGTATGAGCAAACTGGGATACATGATATACATGGATTCACAAAGGAAGTGTGACACTCGTGTAAATTAATTTAATTGCATTTTTCAGACTTATTGGTTCTTTTCATAGACCTGACCAACCCTCTGGATAGACCGCCACAAGTTGTTCCACCTGTGCAGTTGCAGCCAGCTGACGAGTGTTGGCCAGTCATTGTTGTCTCCACTAGTGAGGTGGTCCTACAGATACGTATTGGACTCGGGCCAGGAGAAAAAGAGATCTATCAAAAGACCTCCCCATGGTTTTATTGAAGTTGTGATGTTGTAATCCTAAGTGAATCAAACACTCCACCAGTGGCAGAAGACGGACGTGTAATCTCTGAGCCGTTGACATATTACCCCAGAATGGACATCATTGTCATGGAGAGCATTGAGCATCCTGAGGTGCAGTCATTCTGCTAAATTATGGTTTCTTATTGGAGTTTCTTGTGCTGTAGCCTCTGAACTCTGAAAACCATTGTGCAGATTGGTCAGACAGATATTATTAACCTGTGAAATGGCATTCTGCTTTCCAGGCAGTGGCCTTTTCCTCACAAAGGCGATTTCCTGGTTTCTTGGAACTAGTCCACTGATTGTTGAAGAAATAACCTCTCTCGCCAGGCAACTTCTGTCAAACAAGCCAACTTCGGTTGTGCCGAAAATCCGTTAAATTTTCTTAAATGACTTAGTAGCTACCCGATCGTTTTAACAAATGTCACTCAACTCAAATCAAGTGTATTTTTATGAAATCACACGAAGAGCTCATATTGCAAGGAATACATTTCTGCTCAATCAGCAAATCTCACGATTTAATGTCTGTAATGACTGTGTGCCAAATGGTCTGTTGATGTAAAACTTAGACTTGGAGTTTGCATTGAGATTGTGTCTCAGTGTATGAACAAATGTGGAAACTGACATGCAAGTAATGTAATATGAACTCTATAAGAGGAAACCATAAGACCTTTAAGTAGAATAGGTCTCAGTTCAGTACCATGAAAGGGAGTGTTCATGCTTTCTCTTTGGCAGGGCCAAGGGACAGCCCTGCTTACCGTATCTCTCTTTTTTTTCTTCTCTCTTTTCTTCTCACTCCTTGCTGCTGTCTCTCTCTCTCACACATATAGGTGGTCACTCTCGCAACAACAGCGGCAGCTCAGAATCCAGCATCCCTAACCTGGCTCGATCTCTGCTGCTTGTTGACCAGCTCATCGACCTGTAGGGGAAGGGGGCGATGCACTGGGGTGGGCAGTTCGAGGGAAGGGGCATCATTTAGCTTAGGCCACTTTACTTGGGTCCTCACTTGCAGATTCCCCTTGGCAAAACCTCCCACCTCCAGACAAACCATTTTCTCATGCACAGAAACCCTTATTTTTTTTTCTGTCTCGTTAATGGTCTTTTGCTCAGCCCGTATACCGTTCCCTTCAAGTTCTCCTTCACCATCTGTATCCCTGTCTTGGTTTCTCCGTATTTTCCAAGTGTCCTAGAGCCAGCTTCAAGTCACCAGTGTGTCGGGCTTTCAGATCGGCTCATCTCCCAGCTTGTTTGTGTCATATGTAGTAAGGGTTTGCTGTAGTCAGGCATTCATTTTTCACTTTGTCTGGGCTGTCTGAGATCTGCTACCCAGTGTTTTATGTTTTCGCACAGCAACAGCGCTTTCGAACCCTTCGGAGCACTTTGATATTAAACATGTATTAGTGTGTTTTGGAAAGTTGTTAGGTGGGTTTCTGCAAAACCCCTTCTGCTGTGAAGCTTCTTAGTTCTGTCCACTTTGTCATGCCCTTAGTCTATCCAAAGCATTATCTTTACTTGGATTCCCTGACAGCTTATCTGTACAGATGTTTTGCTACACTTGTCTATTTTAACACTGTTCAGGGTTGATCACACATTGCTTAGTCTCACTGCAGTGTCACAGAAAAACATCTGCTAGCAGTGGGTGATAGCTGAACTGACTAGTTGGAGAACATTTTGACATTTATATAATGTAAAATAATAACCCCTTTGTGCGCCTACTTGAACCCTGCCTGTCCAATGACTACAAATCCCACAATTCCCCGCTTACCCATTTCTTCATTACCTGCATAATCCATGACCCTCTGCTCCCTTTGGCTACAACATCCATAGTGCTTTGCTTCATTCCAGTGTTGTCCCTATACTGTCTGTCCTTGTACCAAAGGCTATTGCATGGAAATTTTGCATATTCAAACACATGTACCAGTTACAGCTTTTAGTAATATGGGTATTTTATTTTCATATGTTATTTTTTGTGTTGTTTTCTTTTTCCTAAGTGGGCTGGCGTGCTTAAGTTGAAATTTTCACAAAAAGATGAGGTTCAATTTTAAATTTGGGAGATCCTGCCAAATTAAGAAACCTACCTGCGAGTGTGTATGTTAATATGGGTGTGGCAGATATGTTCTAACCATGCACCTACCATGCTGCAGCTTACAGTGGGTGTGTTCAGGATCAGCATCCAGCTGTACTTTGGATTAAGTAAGACTGCAACTTCGATTGCTTGATAAATGCATCAAGCCACAGATGTCAAAAGATGTGTCAGAAAGGCATCAAGTCTCTGACTTGGTTGAATCCTGGTAGTGAATTAACATGTACTGTATACATTCTCAGCATTAAATGGTACAATCCTGAGATGGTTATCAAATTGTACCACAAAGCATACTGATCAGACCATCAAATGCTGAACTATTCTAAGAAATCTAGTGATCATAAAAGTGTAGAGTAATTTGTGCATGCCTAAACCTTCAGTTAGGTTTTTGCAGTACCTTTAGGAATTTGCTTAGTCATGTCCAGATATATGGTGAGCTGCAGGGCTAGTGGGTAGCGTGTGCCAGTCCCTCTCATTGGTGTTTATGTATCTTTCCTACTTTTGGATCAATAGTGGATACTTGTGACTATATCTAGGTCTATGAAGGTTGTATGATCACAAGGAGCTGGTTGCTGGTCTTGAACACATCCCCAGACTAAATCAGGTTTTTATCTGATACGTGTCTAATGTAAGCTAGATGCAGGAAAAGGTAACTGTTTGATCAAATTCACTCAAGTCCTGCATATTAAGACAATATGTTTTCTTTTGCAAACCAGCCATTGCATTTCAAGTAGTTTCTTACCCTAGAGCTGCTTCTTTCCTGAAAAACAAACAAAACTAATTTTCTCATCACCTTTGGTACATGACCAGAGTTTGCTCCCTGGAGAATTCCATAGACAGATTTGTCAGAGGAATTGCTTGTCTCCTGCAGAATCAGTTACATACTCCGTATTATTGTTCTGTGGCTGTTTTGACTTCGAAATTATTTTTCCTCAGATATTTTAACCAATTCTGCAGAAGACAAGAGTCTGTTGAAAATTCCATGTTTGTCGAATTCTCCCAGGAGAGAGATTTAAAACCTCCAAAAATACTAACAGTGACAATCAGAAACTGTTAATTATTTTGAGTGTGAAGCACATGCTTAAGGACTTGAGTAATTTTGGATGGGTGTAATTAGTACGTCTACAGGATGTACAGGAGGGTAATGGTATTGAACACTTGTGTCCTGGACACCGCTATGTTGTGCTGCCCAGCACATGCAAATGTGGAACAGCATTAGTGAGTGTTAAAGCTGATCAGCTGTGGGTATTACAACTCCAGTAAGATAACTTGAAAGGGGTAATTTGATGGTTTAGGGGTCACTGGTTTGGGACGCACTGTTGGACACCGAGAAAGGCTGCCTCATTGTCGAAAGAACTTTGGATAACACTGCATCGGTGAGCGGACTCTGGCCCGATAATAGGATGCTACAGACTGAAAGGGAACCAGGACTGTTGTGCTCTTAAGAGCGTCCTCACCTCTGAATCCCCGGGGTGTTTAGCAAAAGATAACCAGGAGGGCATTAATACTGACTTTTGCGGAACACCTGGACGCTGAACAGTTTTTCCATTAAATTTGGTTTTATGTGGAGAGTGGCCAGTATTCCGGACGTTGTGTGCCCAAGCCACAGACGTCACCTTTGCCCCGTTTTCAGTCCTGCTATGCTGGCACTCGCGGCCCTGCCCCCTCCCCCAGTGATGGCCATCTCGCTCCCTTGACATTCCTGAAGTTCTTTTTGCTGATATTGTCCATATTTGATGTTCTTTGGTTTTCTTGCAAAATGATGTATATTGTTAAACTGCAAACCTACTGTATAGTGTCTTTGCCCCTCCAACACATCCTCTTTCCCTGGTGTATAAAGTCACTGTTAGAAATGTCCTTTTCTTTTTTCCCTTTTTAAACAGATAGTATAAGTACAATACATATAAAGTGTTTAAAAGTAAATACAGATATTTCAAATATCACAGTAAGCATAAATGTGAATATAGATAGAGTGCTATAGAATGAATGTATGGAGTATCAATATATAAATATATTATTCTTATGATTACAATGATATATTATAGTTTTAAGAAGAATTCTTTTCTGTCTTCTTTATGACACTGTTCTCAAGAGTGTAAAGATAGTGTCCCTATATCTATCCTGTTGCAAGTGTCTTTCATCTTTTCTTTCTGTGTTTGAGAAGGTGGCCAGCTGTTTATTTCTTCACTGCTTATCAAGCAGAGATGAGACCAGGAAGAAGCTCCTGAGCTCTCTCCTCTCGGCTTGTCTCCCTCTGTGTCCAGTTTGGTCTGGCTTTCAGCTGGGAGTACCGCGTCACTCCCAGTTGGAAACACTGAAACAAAGGAACTTATCATTCTTGGCTGCTTTCTGTAACCCCAGCCATACGATGACAGGAAGTGTTTAAAAGCTAGAACAGGAAGTAGTAAGACGAGACTCATTTTAACCATGTACACCTGAGTGGTTAGGGGGTTAAATTAAAGAAAGTGTTGGATGTGTTCTTCACTCAAATGGTAACATTACACATATTTATACGTTTGTTTATAAGCCCTCCTGTGTTCAGTATGGCTGTTATATTTGTGGAGTTGGGAAACAGCCATTAAGCTCTAAATTGCAAGGCTTTCATATTGACTTAGTTTTTTTTATTTATGATTTTGGGAGAGGCAAAACTCCATGCAAAGGAAACTGTAACCTTTGTGTTAAGTTTTATATTTTTCATGTAAGCACTTATAGTACCTAGCTATATATTTTATACATTTCGTGTAAACACTAACCTAGGTGAAAGGTAACTGGAATGAGTCTCAGTGCTTTATTTGAAGTTGAAGGTCTTACTGGTTCTCACCCAAAATATAATTTTCACATTGGTAATAGATGCAAAAGTGAATTTTTAAGTAATTAAAAATTAGATCAAAGATTTGCACTTACATCTTTAGGAGTTGGGGAGCTGTAAGACCTTTAAGAATTTTTGATAGTGTATTTTAAAGTGTCTCTGTTGATCTCCGAAGAGCTGTTTTTGTCGGGAACCTCTGTGTCACATTTAAACTCTCACATTTAAAACTGGTTTGTATAGAATTGTATGGAAGGGTGCAAAATTCCAGTTTTATGTGAGCTATCCTGATTTGCCCCACTGGGGATATAAGTTTAATTGTCGCATCTGTACTTTTGCTTGGCAGGTCGTAACAAACACCCAGCTGTTAAGTAGGCTGCTAAGATTGAACAGGGAAATCATAGCATGCACGTATTGTCCAAAAACAATGCAATGCAAAAACTTCTGTTATTAAACCAACACGCATGGTTAGGATTTTATTCTAAATGAAGGGAAGAATAAGAAGGGATGAGGATTTTTGTGCAGTCGGTTCAGTTGGAGGTGGATTTATATCAAGTTATCTTTGCGAGAGACTAGTCAAAATACCAGAGATGAAAGCGCCCTGGAAAACTATTGTTTTGCACCCTAGTGCGTTTTTTCCTGAAAATCCCAGCCAAGCACTGGGCTCTCTGGCACCATCTGACATTATTAATCTCTGCCTCGAGCAGGTACATTTTCAAGACACTGCTGCTACTGTGCCATAGGTAAAAGCCAATTGGCTCTGAACGTAGTAACTCCGCAGTTATAAAAATAAGACTTGATACCTGATGCTTGAGTAGGAAGCCGTCCTTTATATGTGCAATTTCCTCTTAATCTTCAGTTGTAGTCTCCTTATTTTTTTTGAGGGTTGACAGTATGAGTTGCATTCAGAGTCTGATCTCTTGACATTCATCTTCCTGCAGGGCCGCAGTCTCACAAAGCTGCTAATTAACAGTTAGAATTATAGATCGGTATCAAATAATTGTAGACTGAAATACAAAAAAAGCCCCTCGCAGTCAGGACAATTAAAGGACAGCTGCAATGTATTTCAGTTCTTGTCACGTTTGCTCTCTTGCCCATGCTTCCTGGATTCCTGATGGCTATATGCCAAACAAGCTGTTTGACTGGTCTGCAACGGCCAAAACAAAGTTATGAATGGGCATACTGGTGTGTCGGGGGTGTTCACAAAGAGTATTCGAACCCTGGTCGCTGGCTCCAAAGCCAAGTACATGACATCATCATTTCTGGTTCTTCACCCTTTGGACAGTTCAGTTTCAGTTTCACTCCTAACATTTCAGTAACCTAAAGCACCTTTTTAATGAACTTAAAGAAATTAGCAACAGTCTCAATAAAGCAAAGGTTTAGTTCTAATAAATGCTAAGTTAAATGGTGTGAGACAGGACAGGGTAAAAGAGGAAAGCACTGAGGCTCCAAAGCCCAGGGTTTTAAAAAAGCCCTGTTATAGGAGGTTTTCCACATGAAATGGGACATTTTTATACAAGATAGGTTTTTTTGCACCCAAGTGCATTTTCTCCAGTGGTTTCGGGTTCCTCCTACTTCACAATTGCTATCTCTTGTTTCTTGTAATTGGAGTCATGTGCGGCTGTGCTCTGTGATGAGTCAAATTTATTTGAGCTGTACAGATAGACATGGAAGCCAATGGGATCCACAAGAAGAGATACTGTTGCCAATTCATCTCTCTTATCCTTGTATTATGTAATATTCAGCAAATCAGGCTGTGATAAAGTTAACAATTCATTCTGTCTGCTTGTCTAACTCCTTCTTTTGACCAGTACCTATTCTTGGTGGCAGCTTGCTTGTATTAATATGAACAGTACTGACTATAATTACTGCAGGGCCAGAATGCACTATGACCAATCAAAGCAAGCACTCTTTACTTTTCTGTATATATAAAACATGCTCATATTTGATGTTTCTGATTTTTAAACTTGAGTGGAATCTTTCCGCTGTCTTTAATGTGACTTTGAATTGTTTTCACGTGCATCCTGAATGTATGTGAAGACGAAGCCTAATTGTCTTCAGCTGTCACCGTGCAGTGTACCTTAACCGCTATGTAAATTAAATTTTATCACTGCTGGGAAAGAGCTGTTTTAATGACTTTGAACAGGAGGAAATTCAGCTCTTCACCTGAGTGTTTGAATTTGTACTAACTGCTGTATGTTCCTGCTAAGTCTTGTGTGTTAGTAATAAAGGTGAGGCCTTTGAGTGAGTGTTAGTGCTGAAGGGTTATTTTACTTGTAGGACCATTGTGCATGTGCTATTTTACTTACAGTCTCGCTAAGTTTTATAGCACATTACACTGTTGGGAGTTGGGGATGCTTTGGAGATTTCTTCTGTGAACAACAGCAGAATTATCCCACTTTGGCTCACCTTTAATGCCTGTCCATACCAGTTGAATACTGGGATATGGACTTACTGTATATTCCTTATTGGTTAGCAATTGGCGAGTGTGAAGAAACAGCAGCATGTGCTATAGTGAGAGATCGATAATAACTCAGTTTTTGCTCTGCTGTCCTTGACAATGGAAACCTAAGCTTATAGTTTGTTACCCAATTTCCTTCATTGTTCCCTTTGAGGGTTTTGTCAACAGCCAACTCCTCAAAAGAGGACTGAAACCAGGGATCCAGCTTCTCATTAAGCAAAGGAAATCAGAACATATGATGGTTCACATTTTGTCTACTACAAGTTACATTTCCCATTGGAGAGTTTACCAGTTTAAATTTGCTTCAGTACATCTGATAGAGTTTTCATGTCCCATTTTATACTGATTCTCCTTGCTATAAACCAGGGGTGTCCAATCTTGGAACTGGAGGGCCAATGTAACTTCAGATTTGTGTTTGAATTCCACCCATAATGACCTGAATCAGCTTGTTCCTGGCTTTATTTGGCCCTGCTATTCCAAGTGCTGGTACTTTGGAGAGACATAAAAAACCTGTAGGCACACTGTCTCTCAGGGGCCAGGATTAGAAACCTCTGGCATGAGCTATTCCTTTCTGTTTTATCATGTTTAACTGTAGACTGTGGTGATAGTTACTACCCTAACTAGATGTGAAAAATAATTGCTATAATCATAGTCTAGTGTACAGAAGCATAGTGAGAACAGGGTCACGTCAAATGAATACCTTAAAAACCCACTTTGTACATACAGTACACTTTAACTGCATAATCAACAAAACATACAGTAGGACAGCACATTGAAGGAATGGAAAATACAAGGTGAAGGTTAAACATTATTTTGCAAATTTGCTGTGATAAGGTTTCTATAAGAGGTTTGGAAGTGGATGCGTGTTGAGAGATTTCCATCAATGAAACTGTGTGTTTGTGGTGGTATCAGTGAGTCCAGTGATGGCTTTGTTATAGACTCTGTTGGCATGCACAGCGTCAGGCACTGGCATGCTTTAGGCCAAAGGAAAGCAGAAAAGACTAAGGGGTGTGTGGCCCTTTTTTTTAATTAAGCTGGTGAAGAAATGCATCCTTTAACATATCCATCTCCAGTATGGTCTCAGCTGCTCCCTCTGTTCTGTCTTCGGACCATGCCTATATTGTGTGGCGATTCTCTTCTATGTTTGTTTTTTGTGTACCTTTAAAAGATATTGAGCCATTGAGACACATTAATTTCAAGGATGCTAATAAAGTTAAAGAGTTATTGAGTCAATCACTGGGGTTGGGCGAGGTTTGGTTAATCCCTGTTCTTGAGATCTGTGGGAATTGTTGGGGTGATTTTGTTATGATGGCAGTTCCATTGTCAGCACCCTGGTCTCAAAGGCTTGTTTCCTTGTTGCGATCTGTGGTACATCTGGGTGAGATTCCCCTACTCGGCAGCCCCTCTTTTTAAACAGGAAACAGGGCTGATGAAGGAAGATTCTTCCTGACGTCTCTGTCTTCTCGGTGGGCTACTGTCTCCTTTTCTTCTCAGAGGACCGATCTTTGATTTCTTCTTTCTCCCCCTCTTCCTGTCCTTCTGATCCATCTCGTTCCTCCAAGCCCTTATGAGACCCATTCCTTGTTTGTAGGGAGCATTATTGTTTTATGTTTCTAAATTGGTGCAACAATTTTAGATTTCCTTGGAACTGAAGATGAAATATTTGTCTACCTGTAGGTTCTCTTCCCCTGCTGTTGTATTTGCAGCGTGTTCGTTTGCCAGGCTTTGGAAGGTCTCGGCCACATGTTTCTACTTCAGTCTTCAGCAGCTGCTTGCACTGCGAAACTCAAGGATTCAAGGGGAGTTGTTGATCTGAATTTTCCCATTTTTGCAGCAGCTGAGCTTGCCTTTGTAGAATACTCTCATTTAAATAATACAGGGTAAAGCTTAAAATAATTCACTTGCTTTCCTATTCATTCTCAAAAGAGATGGTGATTTCAAAGATTCTGAAATGCTGTTGCATTCTTTAGCTCTTACAGCATGTCTTTGGTATGGAAGCAGAACATTACAGAGCCTACTAATTGGTGTTTGTATTTTGACCAAGAAGTCAGTGATCTGCTCAGGGATCTGAAACTAATGTTTTATCTACCCCAAAAAATCCATTTAGGGATCCAGAGAAAACCTCAGTCAATCAAACCTGAATATTTAGTGTCTGAAAACAGAGGCTCACAGGTTACTTGAGCAATTTGAGTTTCGCGCTAAGGCAAAAGGATACCGTTCCTTCCTTTTTAAAAGTCAGGGTTAATTGCACTTTGGCTTTTTTGGTGTCGTCACCCCCGTGCTTTGGCTAATTAAAGCAGCACAGGAATACTCGCACATTGAACCCTGCTCATCAGACTTGCAGCATGTGGGTCACTCTAGTGTAGTTCTTGCGTAAGCTCTTTAAAAACAAATTAGTAGTGTAAATGAGTGTGTCTTGATGAATGTTGTAAATTGCCTTCACCCCCACGTTGACTCTCTCTCTGTCCTGTTATCTCTCTACTCTCTCCACTGTACAGCTGAGTCTCTTGCAGATTTCTGTGTGGCTAACCTATGCAATCCCAGTGCTTAACCTTATTCTTAGACACCAGAGTGCTGTATTTCAGTAGAGGTCTAGCCTTGCCAGTAGAAATTTACTTCTGTGTTGCTGTGAAAAACAAAAACAAATTGTACCCTGTGTGTTTGGAAAAAAATAATTATACAAAAACGCCCAGTTCTGTGTTGGAGCAACAATGTATAATTCAATGTGTATCTTCTATTTTTATGAAATGACAAAAAAGCGTTAAATAAACATGTAAATGTGAATGTAACATGGGTTTGTGTGAGAATTCCTTGACAATACAAAGGGTTGCACAGTCTCTGAACTCGCTGGTGTTTACTGCTGTGCTGAGTGTCGCATACAGAAAGAATGCTTTTGTTTTGGTTTACAATAAGTGCTTTTTATCAGCCATTATATATCTTGGTTAAGATAAAAGGAAAAGAGCTGTTGTCAAGGGAAATTTCCTTCTTCTCTCCAACTTAAGTGTTACTTATAGTTATACAGACCATAAAAAGCCATCCAATTAAAGTGGTTACTTATCTGTTAATTATCTGTGGCAAACAAAACTATTAGTGCAAATACTTAAGCGTCTTTCACTGTGAATAGATGTACATGCCTTCATTAAGAAAAGAGATGCAGATAGCTTTGTTTTAGTTCATTATAGCTTTAAGGATAAGAAGACCAGCAACATAGCAAGAGAGATAATTAGGGCCCTTTATTTGTACTGTTATACAAATCCAATACCGCCTGCCTGTGTTGTTTGATGTAGTTTACAAAGCTCCCTGAGCACATCACTATAGCTTCATTCATCAGTTAGGCTGATAGGGTCTTTCAGTAATGCAGCAATATGACACTGATACAGCTCTTGTTGCTATCTGCAAGAGAAACCAATTACACATCACACTCCGGGGTTTGAGGAAACGAGAAAAACAGAACTTCAGCTCCACCTGAGGGTAACAATGAGGTATTATAGAGTAGAGATGATGGTGGTTTGAATGCAAATAACACTAATACTTCTTTACAATTCAGATAGCTTCCTGTTTGTGGCTGGTGGGAGGTAGGATATGTACTTCACAGTATTTGTACTTGTACTTTTGGATCCACCTAATTTGTCCAAATCCTTTTCCATGCAGCTTTGTTCGTTTGCACAGGCTTTTTACGATATTAAGCATTCTAAAACATCAGGAGAAATTCTGATTGTTGGTGGGGGATACAGCAGCCATTTTCTTCCCTTCTCAACTTCCACACAGGCTAGCAAATAAGGCTTGATACTCCAACCACCCACAGCGGGAAAGGTTGGGTGCAGGGTTTTTTCCAGAAAATATTTTACAACACAAAAAAGTCACCCAAGCAAGATATGCAACAAAGAAAAAGAGCTGAAAATGTCAACCTTTTTCTGTAAAGAGAAAGAGCAAAACCTCAGGCCTCTTTCTAACCATTCTCATTCACTAAAAATGCCTTCTGTAGGCAGGCTCAGGTGCTTGTATACAGTATGTTCCTGCTTATTCCATTGTTCATTTTCATGTACTGTTGCCTAGCTCGAGTAGATTTCATATATGAGCTGCCAGTAGATGCCTGGATTCCACCAGTCTGGTGTACTTCGGGTTGACTTCAATATTAAATAAGAGGTAAACCAAAGTCCCTACTTTTTCAGGCCAGTTATGGTTGTCTCAGTCTCGCTTGGAAATGCAAAACCCTGTCCCTTAAAAAAGTGCACTGAGGCAACAGCACATACTCACAGTTGTCTTTTCTCCGTGAAACATTCCAGTTATCAATTCAATTCAATTCAAGGTGCTTTATTAGCATGACCGATGGGTACAATGAGTGTTGCCAAAGCAAATGAAAGTAATGATATTTACATTAAACAAAACAAAAAAATAAAAGTAAAATAAAATCTATAGACATATTACAGACATTTACAACAAAGACATATTATAAAATATTGACATATACTGTAGGCAGCTGGAGCATTATTGGGAGGCAGACTGTTCCTCAGGCTGTGACAGGAGATCACATACTGGGCTGTCAGTTCAACTCCTCCCTCTCCCAGTAGGATTGGGACCCGTTGTGATTCTGGCAGGTGTGGGAACTCTGGGATTAGATTTCTGAATTTCGGGAAGAATGTTTCTCTAATCCCAGAGTATCTGTCACAGTGCAATAGGAAGTGCACCTCTGTCTCTATTTCTCCCCGCTGGCAGTGGGAGCACAGCCTGTCCTCTCTGGGCAGCCAGGTCTGCCTGTGTCGCCCAGTTTCTATGGCCAGGCTGTGGTCACTGAGCCTGTACTTCGTCAGGGTCTGTTTCTGTTTGTTGTTTCTTATCCTGGTCAAATATTCAGCTAGTGTGTATTGTCTGTTTAGGGTTCTGTAGCATTCCAGTTTAGGTTGTGTTTGAGTGTGTGTGTCCCAGTGTGTGAGATATTGCTGTTTGATCTGTGCTGTGATGTGGTTGAGTCTGGGTTGTGGTGCTCTAGCAGTGCTGTCCTGAGGCTGGTTAGTCGGTGTGGCTAATCTGTAGCATTCCAGTTTAGGTTGTGTTTGAGTGTGTGTGTCCCAGTGTGTGAGATATTGCTGTTTGATCTGTGCTGTGATGTGGTTGAGTCTGGGTTGTGGTGCTCTAGCAGTGCTGTCCTGAGGCTGGTTAGTCGGTGTGGCTCAGGTCAGTGAGCCTCAGGACCAGCTGGCTCAGGGGGCTCTGTTTTGGGTTCAGCTCTTGACTCAGCAGGGCTTTGTGGTGGTAGGAATTTTGGTCGCTGTTTTTTAGGTGTAGCCAATACTTTAATGTATTCTGTATGTTTATCAATAGTGGGTACTGGCCTAATTCGGCCCTGCACCCGTTGTTAGGTGGATCACTCTTATCACTCTTTTTATGAGTGATATTTGAGAGTTATCACTCTCAAAGAAGTAATAGTAGAAATGAAAGACGTAATTGCAAAGAAATAAGTGGTGCCCTCTTTCTGAGGACTTTGGATAGATCCCTTTTCTAAGTCCTAGAAAATACATGTTGGACAGCGAGTGAGGACGTCCCTGTACTCCGATTGCTTTCAGGAACGGCCAGGCAGTTTTCTTCGGGTCCTGTCCTATATCGGCTCCTGTGCCGTCTCTTTCGCTCAGTGTCCACGCGCACGCGCGCGCGCTTGCTTGTTCGCAGTGGGCTGCGCCCTCGCCTGCGCTGCTCCCGCAGGCTGTCACTAACCCCTCTTGTTCCAGGCGTCTGGCTCGCCTGCTCCCCTGTGCTGCCCAGGTAAGACTGCTGCCTGTCTGCTCACCGTGGCGCCCCCCCAGGCACCTGCATTCTTCCTCTCAGGCCTGGGCTGTTGGGCACTTTCCCGTGTTAATCCCAATGTTTCTCTGGGTGTTTTTTTTATGTTTTTACTCTGGAGAAACTGGGGTACAATAATGAGCATTTATGGATCAGAGGTGTTACTGTGAGACTTGAGAATGTGATTCCAACTGCAAAGCAATTTGCAGTATAATGGTGCACAAATCACGGGCACAAACTTTCAGGAAATCAATCCTTTCCAGGTAAAAGGACCTCAATAATTGTAAACTACTATACCTACAGTAAAATAGGAATGTCTTATTCTTTAGTGGAAATCCCTGTTTTCAAATGCAGGAGAATTTGGAAACACGCTTGCTTTTTTATACAGTAGGTAAAGAAAGTCTGTCAGCAAGGGAGCCTTGCAGTGGTCAGGTCACAGTAGATGCTGTAGGGACTCCATTTGTAGAAACAAGCTTATCTGTCTGTTGTAGCTATCTTTGTGCTATATATATTAGAAAATTATATATTGTGCTAGCGAACATCACAATTCGACTTTGGGATTAAGCTGTCTTTCTTTTCTGAAATGCAGAATCCACAGACCAAAATCTATTCTGACAGGCCTTTTGGTTTTGACTAAATTGTTAAAAGTAAAATAATTATAAGTACCTTGACTTCAATAACTCACTGGTGTCAATAAATTAGACCCACAATGGAGGTGCAGTGAGAGGTAATTAAGTGTCACTGATTACTGTATGATTGTTATACTTCGTGAAATAACTCAAGTAGGGAGCTGCGTCAGCATGCGTTGGCTGCAAAGGAACAAGTAAATGTTTATTTCATGCTGGAAAGAGAAGAAAGGAAACACAACGTTTCGACCAAGGAGCCTTCTTCAGGTGTGAGCAAATAACTTTATGAAAAAACGGTTGCTTCTTTGCATTATCTGCTGTGGTGTAATGATTAGAAAAAAAATTAAAATAAGGGAGTTAATAGTCACAACATGTATAGGGGTTTTTAAAAAAAGATAAAGATATCTCTTTGTAGAACCCACTCTGCATACTGAATTCTTGCATCTTTAAGTTCATTCTGCCATTTCTTTATTGGCAGATGTGCAGAGGGAGCCCAATGGCTATGGACTGCTGTGTGAAGGAAGCAGCCCAAACAGAAGGGTCGTCCTGGAGTTTGACAGCACTGGTCTGTCCCAGCCCTTCAGCTCGGGGTCGCTGCACTCCAGTGAGGAGGAAGAGGGAAGGGAGAGTGACGGAGAGGAAGATCACCATGACTGCAGTGGCTCCAGACCCCTCTTGATGGATTCTGATGAGGAAGTGGAGCAGCAGCAGCAGCAGCAGCAGCAGCAGCAACCACAATGGCAGGGGGCCAGACGGGAGTCTCTTGAGCTGCCCCCAGCCTCTCATCTTCCCCAGCCCACCAGGGAGACCATGTTGGCTCCTGACATCTTCTCGAAAACAGCCTTCCAAGCAGAGCAAGAGGAAGGCAGTGATGTTTTCAGCAATGCTCCTTTCCTCAGTCGCCCCTCTGTCCCTGCAGATCAGCCTGATGTCTTCCTCCAGGCTCCATTCGGGAAGAAGAAGGAAGGTGGCAACTCCTTTCCATCCCCCCAGCCTAGAGTGCAGCACCCTTTCCCACCTTACCCCAGCCACGGGACCCCAGAGCAGGCTGTCCTGGGCCAGACAGCTCCGAGGTCATTCCGCCCCCAGTCTCTGGCCAAGTATTCCCGGCACTATGAGGCCCCTGTAGCCCAGCAGCCTGTAGCTGCCCATCGTGTAGTTTCCAATGTGAGCCGGCAGGCTGGGGTAGGCTCAGTACCTGTGGCTCCAAGGCACTCCTGGACTTCAGAAGTGACCGCTGCTGATCCGTTCGTTTCAGCCCCTTTCCACCTTAAAGCTCCTAAGGAAAAGCCCTGAAGATATAGCAGGTAGCCAGGCTCCTTCACATGAACCCTTCTCCCTGGATCTTAGCCAACCAGAATACTGGGGAGCTGTACGTTCATACTGAAATTCAGTCCAGTTGTACTAGTGTATGATTCCTCACAAAAACTCATCTTTTCTTTATGAACAGGGTGTTAAGCTCATCATTATCATGAGGATAGCAGGGGCTATTAAAGACTCAAGGACGTGAAGGCGTCAACCCATCATCTACTTAGTGTTACATTGCTACAGGTTACAGATGAATTTTAAGAAGTGACTGGGAGTCAAAGCAAAAACCAGATGACCTTGCAGATTGGACAACTGTAATTTAAGCTTGGAACTAATGCTCTTAAAGCCAGGGTCTTGAACTCCTGACCTTGACAGCAATGGGCAATGTCTTCATGTTTTCATTCCTCACCTACCTCAGCTCTCCCTTTTCCTCAATGATCAAATTATTCACTTACCTGCTGTGCTTTTCTCCAGGTTTCAAGCCAGCAAAGACCTTAATTTTGGAGTTTTTGGTTCCCGTTCCTACAAAATGCTGCAATACGTACAAATAAGCAAGTACTAAAAACTTGGACCACTTAAGGAATTGTGGTAACTTGTGACATTAGGTGAGATTTATCTCATGTTACATTAATGTCCCAGATAGCGCCACTTAATTTTTCTTATGTTGTTCAGTTGAGTGATATGCAGTTTGACCTAAAACCAAAATCATTTTGTGTCCCCTCCCCTTCCGGAATAGAGTTTAACATCCCTGTATTTTCTCGCCCAGGAGAAGGTGTTACCTAAATACACACAGTACCTCCCTTTTCCAGATCAATCCCGATAGCCCTCTGGGCACACTATTGAAGTGAAGACTGGTAGGTGGTAGCGACTTCTGTATTCTTCAACACTTACAGGTGTTGGTTGCAGTCATTCTTGTTTTTCTAGCAGTCTAATAATCCTTCCCTACCTTGTTTTTGGGCTTCCAGTTTGTCTTGGGAATATTCTAGGATCCTTTTCCAAAAATGATTCTTGAACGCATTACTGATAGTCTCACGTCTTAACTTATTAGCTAAGTTTAGAGGCATTTGAGCACTGTATGTATAACATAAGTGTGAATTCTCAGTACTCCGTGCATAAATCTCAAGACCCTGTTCACATGGAGTCAGGTCAACACCAAGAGGAGCTGCTAGTCCATTGTCACTATGAATCGCTGAGTAATTACTGGACGTCTCTTGTATTTTACCACTTATGTGAGAACGTCCAGACAGGCTGTATGAATTGTTGTTGTAGTTTTTGTTTTGTTCTGAGGGGTGTTGTTTTTTTTCACTACGTGATCAGCTACAGTCTCCGTCTAAATGGATACGAAGTGTGCGGCACTAGAGCACACGTCCCCGTGTCATAGAATGGAAGGCTCTGTTTTTAGACGTTTGCTCTGTGCTACAGATACACTTGAATTCCTGGTTTACATTTGGGGTACGGTCGCCCTCCTAACTCCAACTTATGACTTGATTTTTGGGTTTGTTTTTAGCTGTGTGCATTGAAAGAAAAATCAACAATCCAAAATGCTGGCCTTGTCATAATTCAGTGTACCTTTTGCAGAGGAATCTCATTTTTATCATCCGTGCGATTATTGTGCAACAAAGTGCTGAAACTGAATGCTGCTGACGGGGTTGCAGGGGGACATGCAGTTACAATTCTGAATATGCAAGCAATTGGAACCTGAAGCTAAGCTGGTGTGATCTTGACCTGTAGGACTCTGAACACTATAGAGGAGCTCCGTAGCTTAACACTAGAATGTAAGCATGGCTACAAATGAGAGGAGGCCATTTGGATCACAGTACACGTTTGGTTCCTTATATCTTATTGTTTTGAGAATCTCATTTGTTGAAAGAAACCAGGTTTAGTTCCAGCTACCAGGGAATCTTGGTGTAAAGAAGTGCCTCATGTTTTCAGTCTTGAATGCAGTTCCTCGGAATTTACACTGGTATTTATTGAACTTAAAGCAGTCTGTTGCTTTGACTTGGCCATGTGGCTTTGAGGATCTGAGTTTGTGTTAGGTTTTCTCAAGTTCTACAACCTTCATTACTAGAGAGATTCAATTATTTCAAACTGTACACTGTTCCTTTTAGAACAGGTAGTATTCTGCTTACTCCTCAATGCATTGTGACCAATAGATTCAGTTCCCAATGGTCAGTATATCTCTGAGTATCTTCTTTTTGTGTTCATTGAATACCTTAATCTTGAAAAGAGAGCAGCAGATTCACAGAAGGTGATATTTCTGTTGCACTACTTTCAAAGTATTTGTGACTTCAGTGAAAGCATTACAGTGACATCCTAAAAAGACATTAGAATCTAGGCCTGTGAACCCTTGTACACTGGTTAAGAAGACTAGTTGGCTTATTTGGAGTAACCTAAAACGCATTCTGCTTCTATTTAACATGTACACTTAAAATGGTGTGGATTCATAGATCAGCTATTCATTGTATCAGTCATTTTTATATTACAAAATTCACTTAGGAGTTGAACTGGAAACTGTTCTTTGCTTGGAAATGCATCTAACATTGACCCTGGGTTTTGGTGAAAGAGATTTTGTGGATGTACCTTATCTTTCATCACATCCCTGGAGTCCTACGAATGAAACCGTTTGAAGTAAAAACCTAAAATTAGATAAGGTAAACAAAACAAAAACTCCACAAACTTAATCTCAAATTACAACCTTTTGAATTTCTCATTTAATCCTTATGGCTTTTTGTAATTTAGTTTTTCATAATGTAGGAAAACGTGTATAAAGTACATGCCTATGAATTCTCTCAGCTCATCCATACAGACAGAACTGTATTGAAGACAGGAAATGCAACTAGTAGGTAATACAGACTTCAGCTTGTCTTCTCCAGAAGACTCTCTTAGTAATTTTTTACAGTCTAAACCTACACCCTTCCCACTCCCTTAGTCAAAATTGTGAACAGTGGTGTGTGAGCTAGACTGTTGCATGTTACCTAACGTGCTACATCTCACAAAGGGCAGAACTCATGCCACAAGTCAGAAGTTTGCACTACTTCTTTCTCAACAATAAAACAATAAAACCCTGCAATTGAAACTCATTTTTAGAGTTTAGGGAAATGCGGATATATATGTACACTATATCCATATTCTCAAGACCTTTATTTTGCAACTGTGCTAATAACTATTGTTTAAAATGTCTGCATGTAAAATTATGAAGAGAAAAAGAGTGGAAAGAACACTCCTTTGACTTCCTGCCTTTGTTTAAAGTAATTTTTTATAGATTTGAGATTAAGCTAGTTTATTACACTTCTTTTTGGTAATATTAACATTAATGGAAGCTTTTTGTATTGGCAAATACACCTGATGTGCAAACTTGCCACAGTGGTATGTGGTGGATTGTTAATCGGTGAGTTAACAACGTGTTAAATGTATTCCTCGATCCAATGTGCCTTTTCTTGTCGTCTTACTTTCTCTTTCGCTCTTTGTGCAGGGGGCCTGTCCCCCCGTCTGCGTGGCCAGGCTCTGGTCAGGGGCTGGTGGGGTCTGCGGAAGACTATTCCATTCCCCTGTTCTAATTGTGAAGGCACTCTGTGGAGATACTTGATTTACCCAAAGCACTTGGCTGTTATCGAATGCTGTCATGACAAGCTATGTACAATTAAAGAAATAAAACATGAAATGAAAGGCAGTTATTGAACTTGGTACATCATTGTGTGTGTGTGTGTGTGTGTGTGTTAGGGGAGGAGGGCATTACTATATCTGTGAAGAACTGTGAGTTCAGTCTCTTACTGCAATGTTTATAAACAAAAGCAAATGCATGATCTTTAAACATTGCCAAAACTATTTTGTTTTAAGCCTGCTCTTACCCCATGCCCAGTTTCATCTCAGTGGTGTGTACAGTACAGTAATGAATTGTAACAGTAAGTCTTAAAGGAATGGAGGTCAATGGGAGGTCTCCACAATGAACAATAAGAAATGAAACAAAGTCTGTCAATCTTTTATACTTGGGTTTGTTCAACCGTTTGGAATACGCATTTCAAACCTACAAATTCACTCAGGAGAGTTACTCCAATTCACTTTTTGTTTGTAATAATGCTCTTTAAAGCCTTTTAGGTAATTGTTATGTTGAATTATCTTAGTATAAAGAAGCTGGATCAAATCAAGACTTCATGTGGCAAACTTAAAATGTAGTATGAGACGACACTAGCTCTGCAGATTCTAGATGGGTCTGGAGTAAAACGAGCAATTTGTAGTGCTGAAACTTTTGTAAATAACCTATATAGAGCTACATTTTAATGTAAATGTATATTTTGTGTAATACGATTTTTAAGTAACATCTTTTATTTCCATGTATATTTCTACGGCTTGTAAGAAAAAAAATTGTAAACCCGATTCACTTCCAGAACACCCACCAGAGCGACTTCCGCCCTTCAAGGAGAAAGGTACTGTGGGTAACAGTGCCACTCACAAAAATGGCGGCCTGCAGGTTTGTGGGACGAGTTCTGAAGTTGTCAGCGTTTAAACAGTTGCAGTAAGTTATAACCGTCTCTTGATTTTAAATTGCTAAACGTGCTTAACCTGACTTTTGTTTTTTTATTGTCAAGGCAGAAGATTGAAATGTAGCTAGTGCTGGTAGGCTTTTCAAGTCGTTAGTCCAGAGATCTGCCATGTTTTTCCATGATAAACAAGTTGGCACGATTTTATCTTATTTTGCACTACTGTTCTGCAACTGCAAGTTGTAACTTGCTGGGTGCTAGTGTGGCATTTTGATGCGTTTTACAAAAATAATTCGATTTTGTGTAACTAGTAAGATTAAACATAGTGAATCTCTGGGAAATGTAGGGTTCGCTGACCTTGCTCTCTTAGCAGGTTTACAATTTCTGACTGTTTCCTCACTTAACACTTGAAAGAACTGCCGTGGAGTTAAGTGCCAGAAGACACATCAACGCGGAGACTAGTTATAAACGTACATATTGTTATACAAGGGAATTAATGTCGATGGTGTTATTTTAAAAAAAAAACTTTCGCAAATGAAGAATCAAGTAGCTTTTTTAAATCACCCCAGAGTCTATAATCGGCACGAATAAAATTCCTATACGTTTAATGAAATGTTTTCCCAAGTAAGAAGATATCGTCTTGACTTGACCAGTTTGATAATGACCTGAGAAGATGACTTCCGTATTCCGTGTACTTTGCCAGTTTTACGTTCGGAACTGCGAACATAAAGGGTGTTATATTAGTGTTGTCTTAATTGGAATAACCAGTGTAGGAAACTGTTTTTTATTTCAATACATTACATATAATAATCGTCCAGTTACTCCATAGAAAGCTTGGGATTCGTTCAGTTTGGTGACACTAGGGGGCAGTTGTGAGCTGGTACAAAAGAATAAGATGGGTATATCGCACCGGACATTAACAAAGTGAAAGTACTTTGAATGCGTGGAAACTCGCGTTAAAAGTAAGTCGTTTTGTGCTACGTGTTACCAGGCTGCTGGAGCACCCAGGGAAAAGCCATGCAAACATGGGGAGAACATGTGAACTCTGTACAGAAGGTGCTCCCTGCCAGAATTAAATACAGGATCCAAGAGCTTTAGGCAGTGGCATTAACCTCCATCCCACCTAATTGGAAAGTTGTGATTTCCTTTGAGTAGATTTTTGTCCTCTCTCCCTAGACTTGCAGAAGCCTCTGTGAGGGTCTGCCGGTACTCAGGGCTGTGCTGTGCCATACAGCACACACACGCCCGGAGAAGGTGGACACAGCTGTCGGCTTCACACATTCCAGGTATGAGTGCCCCGGGAGACGCCATTTTCACTGGATTCATCATTGGCAGATGTTGCTGGAAGTCAGGATTGTTAGAGCAATTGTTAACAAGTGCGCAAGATTGGCTTGCAAATGTGCCACAGTAGTATGAATGGCTTTTGAAGGTATTTTCGTTTTTAAGTTATATGTTGTAACCAATAATCCATTGTGGAAAATGTGAAACTGGCTTAGCTTGCTCTAACAAATATGAAATACCCATCAGAAGGTGTTATTGCAGATAAACATATATAAACATTAAAACTCATACTGTATAAAATGTAAAACAGTGCACAAATTTGAGATCTTTAATGTTTTTTGCTACCTTGAGTCTAATCATCGATGAATGTGATACACTCTAGTGACTTTAAATGCTGCATAATCACTAAACTGCATTATTAATATGAATAAATTGTGCTCAGGTGATGTGGTTATTCATGATAATTGTCAATCCTGCTGAATAGAAACACAGGAAGGAAGGATTTCTCATTTTATGTGCTCCACTATGGTTTATACAAACACGTGTTTTATAGATTTAGGTTTGTGTTCATATCCAGATGCATTCATATATTGACTTTACCTACAGTCTTGATGGACAATGACTTTTGTCAAGAGAGGTAAGAAATGTTCTGTTCTTTTTTAGTAAGAAACATGTTCATTCAGACCCAGGACACACCCAACCCAAACAGCCTGAAGTTCCTGCCAGGCCGAATGGTGCTGGAGTCAGGGACCATGGACTTTGCAGGATATAAGCATGCCTACTGTTCCCCACTGGCCAGGTAATGAAATGTCCATGTTCATTATAACCCATACATATCTCAATTGCAATAATATATATCATTTTAAAATAAATGATCCTCCAAAATATTTTCTGCAGTTGTTCTCAGATGAACCGATTCTGCCTTAAAAATGCAGTTCATAATTTTGTAAAACGTGTAATTAAGTTATCATCTCTGAACAATATCCTGTTATTGATAGATGCTTCCATGCATTTAGTAAAAATGACCACAGCCTTCTAAAATATTTCTGAAAGTCATGTGTGGCTGTTTTTCTCTTAAAATTTTACATTCATTGGTTCTACTATTTTGATCCTTTTCTAGGGACTCCAGTTATAGGGGTTTGATTTCAAGTCATCTTAAAAAAAAAAAACTATTCTAATAAATGTACTGTCTGTGGTCTCCTTCATTCCCTGCAATTTCTTCCTCTTTCTGCTCTTTTCCAGGCAGCTCTTCAGAATCGAAGGTGTTAAGAGTGTATTTCTGGGGCCGGACTTCATCACAATCACCAAGGTAAAACAGTGACACCTAGAGGAAAGTTGAGGAAACTGTAAGCTCTAACTGTAACTGTATTAGGTGCATTCAGGTGACAGCAATTACTAAAGCTATGTCAGCTAGAACTGATTCTACACTGTGGAGTAAAACATTTCCTGCATTATAAGCAAGAGCTCTCCAAGGCATGGATCTTAGTGGTGTGACAAGATGTAGAATTGTTTTATTTGCACTCAGCCTACTTTTATGGGTGGTTAGAGGTTTTTAGAGGATTTTCTTTGGCTGCTTCTTTGTCTATAGACAAACAGGTCCTGCTCCCCTTACCTGTATCGTAAAAGCTTTGTGCTTTAATAGTTAATCAGAGAGAGTGATTTTTTTTTCCATCCCTGTACTGACACCCAGGAAGACACTGATCTGGAGTGGAAGGTGATGAAGCCTGACATCTACGCAGCCATCATGGATTTCTTCAGCTCAGGGCTGCCGGTGGTCAATGAGGACACCCCTCGTGCAGATACAGGTACCTGTCCCCTTGGAGAAGGTACTTCTGGTATTAAAAAGACCATCAAGCAATAAATGCTGTTTCCCAGCAATACTCGCTAATAACCTGACCTGATATCAAACTAACATACTGCCATGTTGCTCACACTAGTTACCCAGATGCATCCTCGGATTTTCTACTACTTTTGCCAACAGAAATTCTAATATCCAGAATAAATCCACACTGTGGGATCTGTACCTATTGTACATTCTCTTTCTTTGCTTTTGTAATTAACTGCATGAAGGGTTATGGCTATTTCACTGACATATTTCTGGTTGTGCCTGGTTAGTTTTGCTCCCCGCCTGCACCTGTATCCCTCGTTAAAGGGAGACAAAAGGTGGGATTTTGATGAGAAGATCTCCAGTGTTTAGGCTGATGCTCTCTCTAGTAGAGCTGCTACAGGGTCCCACTTAAAATTCAGATTTAAGATGTGTAAATTGCACAAGAGAACAATCAGTGGACACATCTTCTCATGAATCTAACACTGTTTGAATCCCTGTTTTTTTTTTCTCTGTGATTCTCGGTCTCTGCAGCACCCTCAGAAGAGGATGATGAAGTTGTCTCCATGATCAAAGAGCTTTTGGACACCCGCATCAGGTTCTGCCTAATTAACAGTACTGTTTTGGTGGTTGTTAATAAACTACAATGTGTATAGGAACAAGAAAAGTTTTATTCCACGCCAAAAAGGGAAGAAAGGAACCACAGCGTTTCGGCTGTGGAGCCTTCTTCGGGTGTGTCAGCATGCTCTTTTCAGCTTGGAATAAACCTTGACTTGTCCGTTTGCCGCCCACGCATGCTGTCGCAGCTACCTACTTGAAATACAATGTGTATATTCAAACTTCAATTCATTCTGCCTTCCTTGGATGGTGTGTGCCTTTGTTTTAATTATGCCTCCATTTCACAGCCTTATTGCTGTGGTTTAGCATGTCCAGTTCTCTGCACCTTCTCCCTAAAAACTACACACTTTTGTTGATTAATCATCTTGTGTACCTTAATCCACAGAATCAGTCAGAAACAACGTGAGACTCTGTAAACTCTGCTGTACGTTGAAGTGGCTCTTGCCGTTTCTTATTCTGTTCTTTTTCTCTCTTCTTTTCCTCCATTCCCAGGCCTACAGTTCAGGAAGACGGCGGCGATGTTCTTTACCGGGGTTTTGAGGACGGGATCGTGAAGCTCAAACTGCAGGGCTCCTGCACCAGCTGCCCCAGCTCTGTCATCACTCTTCGTAGTGGTATCCAGAACATGCTGCAGTTCTACATCCCAGAGGTGGAGGGAGTAGAGCAGGTAGGCACCGGGACAAACACAGGCACTGAAACTAACATGATGCACCCCCAGTGTTCATGTTTAGGCACAGATACTGAAACCGAAACATGCACATACACATGATCAATGATACAGATGTATGTTTTGTGGTCAAAAATAAAAAAAAAAAAACAATTGAAAGTCTTTTATTAAGCTGTTGGGCATCATACACCAGTATGGCCTTTATGTGCCATGGCATAGAATCTACCAGTGGCTAGAGTTCTACAAGACGGATGCAGCACTGTTCTTCCATGAGAAAGTCAGTCAACTCATACCTGGTTGATAGAAGAAGAAAATTCTCTCTCAAGCACCATTGCAGAATAAATGCTCGATTGGCTTCAGATCTGGTGAACTCAGAAGACCGTGACATCGAGATAGTAGTGTCATGCTCAGAAAACCTATGGACAACCCTATGTGCTCTTCATGGGGATTGTCATCCTGGAAGACACCCTTCCCAGCAGAACAGATATGCTGCAACATCAGGTCTAAGGGAATGAGTGTGCCCCATAACATTATTGAACTGCTAGCACCCTTCACGGCTGGAACCAAACACTCAGGGCTGTAGAGTTCTTCAGCTTGGCACCAGGTGTGCCGTCATTCATTGTTCAAGAACATAATAAAGGATGATTCATCTGTCCATATCACATTTCTCCTGCTACTCTGTAGACCATTGCCTGTGCTATTTGCACAGCTGGACTTTCAAACATGCATTGCAATGAGTGGTGTGTGATGAGCAGTTTGTTTACTGCAAGCTGTATAAATGGCTGACCCTGTGCTCTGACCCCAAGCTTCTCTCCCTGTCTGTGTGTCTCATGGAGAGCAAGTCGGGGTATGTGAAAAGACAAATTCCTAATACAAGAAATTGTATTTGGCCAATAAAGTGATCTTAAACCATTTCTTCACTAGCAGCCAGTGAATAACAAAGGCAGTGTCAGGCAATGACTGTACTTCATCTGTTTTTTTCTTGCAGGTAAAAGATGAAGAGGAAGAAATGGAACAGGGGACCAAGACCTGAGAATGAGTGTATCAGGCCCTGTCTAAGATGTGTGCATTGCCACTCTCCCCCTCAACCCTTTATGTTGGATCAAGCAGGTTCAGGAACTAGTCCACCATCCCAGTGTTTTAATGTAGCTTATTTAAGACGGAGTCTGTAGTTCTGGGAAGTGCGTATGTATAGCCAGACTCATGCTAAGTTTTAAGAAAAAAAACTCCATACTCCACCATGGAGACGTTAGGTCACTGAGTGACAGACAGTGTGTACTAGAAAGAGCTATAGCTTACCAACATCCCCCCACTCTGTGCTGCATTATTTTTGTGTCTGAAGAACAGGCTTTTGAAGGTTCTTTTTTAATCTTTAGGTTGAAAGTGTTCATTAGATCTCCTTGCATGCTTTATAAATTGAGACTTGATATTTATTATGGAAATAACTGCAAGGAAAGCAGGCCTAAATTGTGCAATATTGCCTCTCTCTCATTTGATTTGCAAAACAAACATCTGAAACCAGTTCTGTGTGCCATTGTTTTGGCTGCAGTGATTCACATGCCAGGACTCCTGCCCAAAATGCTTTTAAATGGCTTGTTCTGATATTTTCCTAATTTTTTCCATTTAAGTTAAAATAAGTAAAAATATAATAATAATCTGTATTTAAAATATACTGTTTCTTCATTTATATCAAATGGTCTTGGTATGTTATTGGGAAACAGATGTGTAAATACTATTTCTGTTAAAGATAAGAATTTGCTGATTAGATACTTGAAAATGTCACTTTTATTAACTTCTATTGTCAGAATGTGGTGATATTTTGTAAATGTGAAATGCTTCGTTTCATGACCAGTACCAGTTATTTCACATCAGAGCAGAGAAGAAATGTGTCTGATAAGAGTTTTTAATGAGAATTGTTACCTGTGAATTCAGACTAAAAGTCTGTGGAATAGTTAATATGGTTTTAAACTGATTTGCCCTTTATGTAAGGCTGTTTTGTGTAAAATGTTGTGTGAGAAATACTGAAATTGTAGGGATATTTCTTGAATTGGAAGTGTAACAAGAAATAAAAGTGCCATTGGAACCTCATTGTCTCATTTTTCTACAGAGAAATGTATTTGCGTTTCCTCAACAAGATCGCCAATAGTTAGCGATAAAAATGTACGCGTGTGTTAGTGTTACACGTGATACATCAAGTAAAAAGCACATCACTGAAAGAAAACTCCAAAAGAACATTAAGTGTGAACAAATGTTAGATCCCTTCTTGCCACCTAGTTTCTGTAAACTGTTTGCCTTTATTTTCATTACATTTTCATTTGCCAGTCAATGTTTTTAGAGGAAGGTAGAATGGTGACACTGGATGTTGGAACATGAGAGGTTACAAGCAAGGAGACTGCACTGCTGAGACCGTCTCCGGGGCGTTTCCATACATGAGAATCCTCGGGGAACAGGTCTCTCACCGGAGCATTATTTGAACAAGTAACGGGTTTATTCCATGCTGGAAAGAGAAAAAAAGGAAACACAGTGTTTTGGCTGTGGAGCCTTCTCTGGGTTTAAGAAAGATAGGGCAGTCAGCAAAGATAATATAGCCTGGGAAAACAAAAGCCAGGAGAGAGGAGGAGGCAGGAGCAGGGGAGAGGGCGAGAGAGGGGTGAAATGAAACCCCTTACAGCCAGAGAAGGCTCCACAGCCAAAACGTTGTTTTCATTTCTTTTGAGCATGGAATTAACCTATTACTTGTTCCTTTGCAGCATAAGCATGCTGACGCAGCTACCCCCCTGGAGAAATATTTGTACGCACAGACGAATCCTCCCCCCCCCCACACTTTATAATCCAAGCAGTTTGAAATTGCCTAACATGACTCCATGCCACACCGCAGCCCTGTGCTGAAATGCCCCACGTGTCCTGTGTAAAAAGTATTTGAGACATTTTGTGAACTACAATTTCAGATTTTGCATATATGGTAGATTCCAAATTGGATTATGGATTAAAAACAACTCATCGTAAAGTGAAAAAATAAATAATTAATCTTTATGAAGATGCCTCGGAACTGTTCGTGAAATCGTATGATATTAAGGAACAAGTAAAGGTTTATTCCATGCTGAAAAGAGAAGAAATGTTTCGGCTGTGGATCCTTTTTCGCGTGTGATATAAAGGCAGTGCCACAGAAGTAAGATAATACATTTATACAGCTGCACTCGTAAACCACGCATACAACTGCAAACATGACTGGCGTATTTAAAAATCCTGAATGGAACTTACACAAATCAACCCAGAGAACTGCTTTAGGACAAGCAAGGAAACTAAGCCACAGGAACACAGGCAGAAAAAGTACGTTCAGGACTAAAATCAGGGATCACTTTTCACAATTCGGCGCTTGATCCGAATGGAGTCTGGGATAAACTGCCCAGCCATGTTGTAATAGGCCACCAACGTGTCTGAGAAAAGGCTTTAAGCACGTACGCGTCTGTTTTTGATGTGACGACATCCTGCAGTCCAGGGCATCTCTGCTATAAAGAGAGACCTGAGTTGACACCTAGTGGGTGCTCTGTGTCTCTCCTGTGAGCTTGTAGGACCTTCTTTCGCCGACCTCCCTTTCTCTCCTTCGTAGAGGCGGATCTGCGCATCCTGCTGCCACGTCTAAACTGCTGTTGTCGCCAGGTAACGGGAGTGACGGCATTTGAACCAATCGGACTGGGCCATGTAGGTGGTTACCTGGATGGTGACCAATGGGATTAGAGATGAGGCGGGGCTTGTACAACAAGGCTTCTGAGGAGGAACTAGAATCGCCTTGGCAGCCAAGACGTAGACATGTGTGGTGAGTGAAATCTTCCTACTATTAGCGGTATATCTTTATTACTTTTATATTGAATTCTTAAATAATATTCTAGGCAGACGAGATACAACGTGCGAAAGATTACGTGTTCTGCTTTGATAGGAGTATGAAGTTACCTCTGCGGTCTTTCTACTGTATTGTCCCATAGGCATATTAAAATATCACCCAGCCTTACCCAAACAGTGTGGTTTAGATTATTGTGATCGATCACATCATTTGCGCGTCAAGTCGGATATGTTCCTGCCTTTGCTTGACGGATATAAGCTATAAAGAAATATATTGTTAGGAAAACATGGCCTGAGTACATCTCTTGCCTACCCTCGAATGATTAATACCTGTAACAATTCCGGAGCGGCACAGGTAGTAGGATTAGAATTATGCATCATATTACTACACGGGAAAAACCCGTAAGTATTTACACTTATAGTTTCTTTTACGACACTTTTTAACTAAATAGCCACTGTTTGTGGGTGTAGTCGATAGACACTTGGCTACTACCTTGTAGTACAAGTTGGAGTATCAGTCGCTGCTGTTTCATTTTCCAGCACGTAAATCTTCCGTTTTAATGTTCCTTTTCTGCAAACATGCTCTCGGTCATCATGTGCAGAAGGCCGGTTAACTATCTGGGCGGGACTGGACTGTGAGGGCCTTAAGGGAAAATCTTCTCTTTAGAGAAGTGTTTATCTGACAGACTGTAGCAGAGCGCACGATTTTTGTTTCCAAAGGATGAGTGAGATTGTGCAGGGAGACGTACTGTAGGAACTGCTGGCGGTGGTGGGTCACATAGCATTTTAGCCTTTACACAGCAACAAAATGTGATTTTAAAACGCTGGATTATATCGCCTTAATTTTCATTTTTCTTGCTTTTGGATACCATTTCCAGAGATGCAAATAAGATTAACAATCCATAGCAGTCTGGCTCATTGTTGTTCATATTAATTACTGGCATGTTTACTGCTTTTTCTGATGATGAAGAAAAACATCTGGATAACTGTTGTCCGTCTTAAAAACAATGATAAACTCAATGCTTTTGGAAGTTAATTATCTAGACTCCACATTACATTAAAGCTGAAATGGCTATGGTATAATATGAGTCTTATGTCTCTGTTGACATTAACACCTTGACATTGTTGCCATTACTTAGAAATAATCTGAATGCCATTCATAATGATATTTCTTCTCATCAACGTCCATTTTGAATTGGGTTAGGAAGGTGGAAGGTATTTCACTTTTGAGACTATTAAGCACACTATTAATTAACTGAGAATTATTTTGGAAGCTTCAACATTCTGTACTTTTTTGCACAATACAAGCATTGTAGAAATGTAAAAGCACACCTGAAATTACAGTCCTGCTGTAACTGAAAGCAATCATTTAACACTATCACACATTCTCTCAGTTGCGATCTGGATGTTTTACACAACTGGCTGATTGCAGATATATTTGTCTTCTTTAAGGTGGTGTATTTTAGAATTCTTCAGGACAAAGTTACACAGCAGGTCTGAACTCGGGTGTTAGACACTCATTGCCCTTGTGAATCCAGTAGAGTCCTGGGCAGAGTCCTGCTTGTCTAGGATTGAGCAAAACCTATTGCTTGGTTTATTTGTCTGTGTGCTGTGGTGAGAAATAGGTTCTGCAGTGGCAACCCCTACCACACCTCTTTCTCTGATGAGTGATTACATTCTATGCAAAAACAAGCTCTTGTTCCCATATCTCCATAGTGGGCAATGAAGCAGAAAATAGAGCTGAAATAAAGTTACGTGTTATTGTTTTATACTTATATACTTTGTTTTGTTCTTGATCTTAAAACGCCTAACATGAAAAACTGAAGCCGTGTAATACAGTACTTCATTCTTTGAATTTTGTGTGGCTTAAAGGCAACCAAACACTGAAATAACAATCCTCATGCTAGAGAAACAGACAGCAGTTTTAAACATGCCTAGTTTAGTAGAATCAGTGGTAGGATAATTTCCCCTCATGCTTTGAGAAACTAGTTTATTAATGCCGTAGCTGGTTTTTAAGATCAGCTGTATCTTGTCATAACAGAAGCAGGAAATGAACCTTAATGAGCTGTTAGGTTCGTTCTATGCAATAACCTACTCCTTAAGGATACCAACGAAGCCCTCAGGCAGTTTCTTGACTTCATCCCACTGTGTTACTATTTTCGGTGTACCTGTGGGACGAGTAGTGCTATATCCACAGCACTCGTTTCTTGTTGTTTAGATTAAAGATCCCAAGAATGACAATTCTCTACTGGGTCTAGCTAAAAAAACACAGTTACTTTAGAATATACAGTGCCAAGACAAGCCAGCTCCACCTTATATTGAAACAGCCCACTATCACATATAGCTGATGATTTGATCGGGTTCCGGGGTGATTTTGTAAAGCTGCTCTTTTCCCATAACGTGGCTTATTGTACTTTTGCAAACTGAACCCATTTGCCAGCAAAGAAATCAGTCAATGTTGCATAGGTTATAAACCAGGAGGAGTGTGACGGTTATTCATGAAAGCAGAAGCATAAAAAGCCCATGACCTGCTGTGTATAATCATAAGGAGTTTTATAAATGGACAAAAACAACTTGATGGAGGCATCCGTGCATGGGAATGGGGCGCTTGTGTTTTTTGGGATGCTCAGGAAGACCTTTGGACATATTCAGCACTTTATCACTAATTTTGTAAGGCACTTCTGCTTTTCCAGTCATCACATTTGATATCTTATAATGCAGGTAGAAACATTTAATCCGTAGGGCATGTACAGTTACTCTCTTCCAAGTGATGTGTTCTGAGCATTAATATCCTGATAGAAAATCAGGTGTTATTTTGAGCTAGGGAATGTCCCTCTCATTTGCTCTCTCCCTCTCTTCATCCCCCTCCTTTAAAGTTTCTCACTACAAAGGATAGCCTTGTTTTTAGAAACCTCACCCTCAGCCAGACCATCATAGCCCTATAGTCCAGCAGTCTCAGTGCCTAGCTGTTCTCAATGGAGGCCTTGTGCTTTGGTTTACTTAAAGGGAATGTGCCTGAATCAAATTTTAACCCCCACCACCCCACCACCCCACCACATGTGAGCAAATACAAGTGCAGATCAACGGGTTTTCCCTGAGCCATTGATTTGCTGAAATGTGCGTTATTCAGAATTGAAAGGGGACCCTGTTAAAGATGCTTTCAACAACACTAGAAACAACAGTCACACAGTCTTGCTGTTTTATTTCAGAAGGAGGAAACAGGGAGGTGTTCTAGCATCTTAAAAAAAAAAAAACCTGATCAGAACATATGCCAACACATTTGCATCTTACTTGATTCTCTCTGAACTCAGGATTTTGTATACCAGGAACTTGGGATCCCGGTCCAGACAGGTTCACATCACACTCCCATTGTAAAAGCATCGGTCTGTGTCTGTGCTGATACAGATGGTTAGGGAGAAGCTGCTGGAATGCGTTTTGCAGGACTGTCCTCAGTTATGAAATCGGACAGAAACAAAAGTACAGCGTCTTATAAAGTATTCAGACTCTGGCAGGGTTTTCACATCTTGTTTGAATGCTTGAAGTTCTGACACTTTGATTTAGCAATTAAGATGTGTTATGTACACAACCTACACCATGCAATCAAAGCTCAAAACAAAAGCAAAGCGGTAAATAGGTAATATGAAGGAAAAATGGAAATGTCATGATTGCATAGGTATTTAAGTAATTTGCTAAGGTAAAAATGAATTGATTTAGGTGCACAAAATGACTTTAAAGAGGGGGTGAGAGCACTTATCACCGTGCTTTAGTTTTTGCTGCCATTTACTGTAGTTTAAATTGTCTTTAGAAGTCTTCAGTTTGAGCATTCAGGATCTGAATGAAATATAATAAAGTTGTTTATTTATCATTTTGTAATCTCACAAAATGAGTCCCCACAGAAAGGGTCTGAGTACGTTTGCAAGTCACTGTAATTATCAATGCAGTCCTGAACTGGGAGCCTGCAAACAAAGGAGAGATGGACCAAATCCCGTCTTAAATTGAACAGTCCTAAATGTAGTAAAATTTTACTTTTTTTCACCAAACGTTAGCACCTCTAGTAAGTATCAGCTTTCTGCACGAATGTATTTTCCTGGTCTTGCATGGTGCACTATACAAAGGTACCACTAGGTCTTCTGGTTGTGTCTTTGTTGCGCATCATCCCTGTCAAGAGTGTTTATTTTAATACTGCAGGGCTGTTTCTGTATATACTTAGCTAGGGTATCCTATCTTTTTCTGATTAGCCAGAGGTGTGACAAATGGCTTGCAGTGTTCATATCTGTTGCGCTTTCTGAACATCAGCATTCGTCTTTCACAGCCCCAAGCTGAAATCCGCTTGCTTCAGCACGTCACCACTCCTGCTGTGTTTGCCATTTTTATTTCTGACTCCACCTGCTCCGAAACCCGCGTTTGACATCATTAAATCTTCCCACTTTCATTTGATATCGTGTAATGACATCAGCAGATCGTTAGTTCTGTTAGTCACTTTCCTTTAGTGCTTCTGATTGTTATATAGCATTTCTCTCAGTATAACGAGGCTGTAGTTATAAATTGTAACTTGTTTGCATCATGAAACTGAATGATAGAATGAGTGGTTAGGTGCTCCCGTGTTTAAGGAGAAATAAACCTTTTTCTAGCAGGTTCCAGGTTCAGGTTCAGTGAAAAGAAACTGTGGCCACTCTGCTGCACTGAGATGTGGGTGTGTTATTTACCCCAACTATAAATTGTTTATCCCTGGTTCCTGGCCTGGCAAGTAAGAATAACCTATTTAAATGTTAAGAACCAGATTTTGGCCTCCAGAGTTCCTGTACGAAGTCCCGCACCTCTCAGTACCATTTGTAATAGTGAAACTTACCGCTCAAACAGACCTTTCTGTTTCCCTGGGTTCCTATTTAGTCCTGCATTTAGCTTCCATTACCTCTCAATGACTTCCCGTTTGCTGAACTGGACAAGCTGAACATTGCTTCCAGTTCTAAGTGGCTGAGATGTTAACGTTCCGCCAGCGGCAAGGGGCTGTGGCCCTGGAGAACTGAGTTTGGAGGCTCGCTGTATGAACGACGTCTGTGTCTGTGGCGCCTGGTGTGTGCTGAAACGGATAAATATAGATTTTTGTGCAGTGTGAGTTTTGTACAGTAGGCGTTATTGTGAATAGAAGCAGTCACTCTTGTCTGTCCTGTACAGCCTGTCTTCCCTAAATGCTTCAATGCAAGAATGCAGACCCTTTACTTTTGGTTATATTTAACACCAGGATCAATGCTGGTGATGGTACGATGGGACAAAGCCAGAAGCGACTGAGCTATTATCATCAGTGGTTTAAAGAAAGGTGCAAAGCTGAAGTTCCTTAATTTTTCCTGGCATACCCTCTTTAGTTGTTGTTCAGTGAAGTTCTCAGGCAGCCTGAATGCCCTAAGCGTTTGCATTGTGTTCTATATGCTCCTTGTTTTGGCCCAAATTGACTTTCCCAAGCTGGGTTTCTAAGATAAATCATTAGTTTTAATTTCCTACCTCAATGCCGCTACCTTTTCAGTCCTGTAAACTCCTGAGAAAGCATTCATATCTGTGTGAACTGATTGCTTCCTCTTTCTTGTTTCTTGTTATCCTGATAAATAGCGCCCATATGTTATCAGCTTGTTTCATACAGAGCTTTCATGTTCTATTCAAATCATGTTTGGTTCTATGTAAAATACTTTTGTGTTCATGGAAACAAACTATCTGAAACCCTGATTTCTCAGAAATGGAGGAAGTGAAGTCGGCTCACTGGGGGAGGGAGGTTAATCTGGCAATGGAGAATATAGATGGATGCTATGTGATTGTGCATAACATCATGCTGGTCTCTTTTTAAGTAAGATGGTCATTTACATGCTATCTAGGAGGCTGTGGAAAAGTTTTAATGTTTTTTTTTCTGGTCTTTCACTTTGGGCTGAAAGGCGAAACTTTTACGCTTGATGTATTTACTGTTTTGTATTGAGCCAGTGCCTAAGGCATGTGGAGTTCACGTCAACCCAAAAGCGAGTGAGGAGTGAAAATACAGACACTTTTTTTTAAAGATACCTGTATTGGGATTTCTTGTTAAGATCATTTAAAAGGGCTCACGTAGAGCAGAAGTGTCAAACGCTGAGGAATTGAACACAGTTCATAATGTAATGGCTGCTGAAATGAGAAAAGAATACAGCTTGTTTTCATAATACACATATACAATATACAGTGTTTTAAGTAGAAAAATGTAAGAATACTGGAATATCCAGTTATTTGAAGTCTCATCCGAAAAGATTTCCACAATGGGCGATAAAGTTACACTGTCTCTGTGAATGGATAAAGACAAATGTTTTTCAGTTTTAACAACGGCTTATTTATAATCCTTCCTGACTGGAATTTTCTAGAGCTGCCCTGACTCTCCTGAGCATTGTGCAATGTCGATGTCCAACACCAGTCCTGGAAGACACCCGCGGTTTAAAAGAGGCTGCTCCAAATGAACACTTAATCGCTTAAAGGAACAAATAATTGAAGATTTTGGCCAACTCTCTGGCCAAGCTGGAGATTTATAGAGACTTTTGTAACTTTTGTGAGCCCTCCTCAGTGCTGCTCTGCTCCTCTGTAATCCCCTCTCTCCCTTCCTGTCGGTCAGGAATCTTTGCCTACCTGAACTACCACGTGCCGCGGACCCGCCGCGAGATCCTGGAGATCCTCCTGAAGGGGCTGCGGCGCCTGGAGTACCGAGGCTACGACTCGGCCGGTGAGGGAGCAGCCGAATCCGTTTGCTGTTTGTGTAGCCAGGAGTCACCGTGTGGTTTTGTAGGAGAGTGTGTGTGTGTGTGTAGATATGAGGTTTTTTTTGTGTTGGTCTCTGGTTGTCTCTTACATTTGTGAGCCAGCGACTCTACTGTATCTGCGGCGTGTTGTTATGAGTCTGTGTCCTTGCCTCCTGTCCATCAGGCGTGGGGATTGATGGTGGCAACAGCAAGGATTGGGAGACCAATGCCAAGTCCATCCACCTGATCAAGCAGCGTGGGAAGGTGAAGGCTCTGGACGAGGAGATCCACAGTAAGGGCCTCTCCGTCTCTGGCAGATGAAAAGAGATGCATTCACAAGCCTGCTTGTCTACAGTGTCACAGGGCCTCAACATATCACCAGCACTTTTGTTGCCTCATTTGGAATCGTAGGACATGGCGCTGCGCACACTTGGAAATGCTGTCTATTTTGTAACCTAAATTAAGTTACTCTGTACATTTTATTTTTATTGTGCTTTGAAATGTACTCATCAATTTCTGATTTTTTTCCAACCCCAAAGTATCAAATTAGCAGGGCGGTTCCCTTTTAAGTTCTTTAGCACCGGGGTCAATTAGGTAATTGGATCAAATAATTGAATATAGTACTGATTACTTTGCAGCAATTTAAAAAAAAGGAAGTGTTGAGCTTACCTGCAATTTCTCCAATTTACCTAAAGAATGGACCACTCTTTTGTGATTGTCAGTTTTCTGCTTGTGGATAAATATAGAGTGGCTAAATATAACCGCATAACAGATCTCAACTCACCTCACTTTAATGGGATTCAGCAATCTATAATTACAAAAATCAGGATTTATTTGGGAAGATTCAGATGCTAAATTGCTCAAACTTTCTCACAAGAAAAACAACAAACAGTTTTCTAATTTTTTTAACCAGAACGATTCATGCAAAATCGAAAGCACCTTTAAATAATAAGGATCTGTTCATTATTTGTTTTTCCTCTTGGCTAAGAATATCTGATCTTCCAGTTTGGTATGTCCTGTCCTGAATTGAGTAAGGGCTGTCCAGTGTTCAGAAGGCCGTCGGACAGAGCGAAGGTGCTGGCGGTTTCTCGCAGTGTCTGTGTTTTTTTTTTCTGGTCTGCAGAGCAGGAGGATATTGATCTGGATGTGGAGTTTGATGTCCACGTGGGAATCGCGCACACCCGCTGGGCCACTCACGGCGTCCCCAGCCCTGTCAACAGCCACCCGCAGAGATCCGACAAGGACAATGGTGTGTAGACGCTACATTCACACTCCTGGGCTCGGTACGAAGCTCATCAAACACGAGAAACATCGGGATCTGTCCGTTTCTTTTCAAAAAAGTGTGTCAGCTGATCATGATGGATGATTTGGGAGCTGAACCAATACAAACAATTTTTGGTCATTGGTAAACATGGAGATCTGATGATTGAGACGTGCACATGACAGCTCCAAAGTACTGCTGCCAGTCACAATGCTAATAGCTTCTGCAGAAGTCACAGGAGGTGGGATGCCATGACAGGTGCTGGTTACTCCTAAAGGTCCCATTGATTTGCTTAGTGCAGGCTTCGAGTACGGTAAATAAAATATTTTTTTTATTTATTAAAAAATAAGTAAAAGACAGTAATATGTTGTTGCATTTTTTCATTACCAGAATTTATTGTCATCCACAATGGCATTATCACCAACTACAAAGACCTGAGGAAGTTTTTGGTGAGTCAGAAATGATTGAATTATTATAGCTTCAAATAGCCTGTATTTCTTTTCCATGATCTCACATTAGCCACCCTACTCGGAAGTCCAGATAAAAATGTTCCATTATTGTAGACAGACCCTGGTGCCCTGTTGTGCTGCAATATGAATGTCTGCTCTGTGGAGCTGTCCAAGCAACAACTGCAGTACAACAACACAGACCACTTTCCTGTGCTGTAATCTCAAATGGCAGCTGTTGACATGAGCCTCTTTTTCTTATTTGTTATATAACTGAATAGAAATCCTGAGAAAAGGGGCTTCCGGCACAAGTTTGGAGTGATAGCTCTGTCTGAATGTCCTGATCTCCTAGATAAGGAATCTTCCAGCTTCTGGAGAGTTGTGTGCCTGAACACACAACACACAGTCTTTTTGATCCATTCAGTTATAGTGCTTCCATGCAGCCCACACCTTAATTGTTACATTCAACCTGCCAAATATTAAATAAATAATTTAGCTGTTCGGGGACATGGATACGAGGAGGTTGTGGGTAAATAGGCCCAGATCCATGGTATTTTTAACGGTGGTGGTGTGGGGTTCCCTGTGCTTTTAATTACGGCAGCATGTTGTCTCACTGGATACCTCATCATTCGCAGGAGAGTAAGGGCTACGAGTTTGAATCGGAAACGGACACAGAGACCATTGCCAAGCTGGTCAAGTACATGTACGACAACCGGGAGAGCGATGACATCAGTTTCCCCACCCTGGTGGAAAGAGTCACGCAGCAGCTGGTATAGTGCTACAGAGGAGGGGGTGGGAGCTGGGTGGGAAACTGGGGTATTGCTTCCTTGATGTTTGTATGTTGGCTTTCGTTTTATGGTATCTTATTCACGTTGGCCTGAATTATTTGTTCAGCGATGTGTAGAGGAATATGATGGCAGTCCGAAGCCCACAAGTCTGAAAATTGATCAGACAAAAATATGTTTTTTAAATGTTTGAGTTGTAAGCCCTTTGTGCTCAGAAGTCATAGAGAGTTCACTCAAAATCCTTGAGCGCTCATAAGCTTGTTATCTTCTATTTCAGCATCCAAAAAATATTGCGCAACCTACATTCAGCAGCATAAAACTACAAATATAAGTGTTTTACTGATGTACCTTGTGTTGCTTTCCCTGTTCCAGTGTATTCACAGCAGAGGAAAGAAATGCTGTGAAAGAATGCCCTACACGACACAGAAAAACCACAGGTGTCAAATGTACAACAGTGGCAAATCACATTATATTGCAGTGATGCGGTCCGGTGGAGCCTCAGTCAGCATTTCATGCAAGAGTTGAGCTTGGGTCTGTGTCTTACAGGAGGGGGCCTTCGCACTGGTCTTCAAGAGTGTCCACTTCCCCGGAGAGGCAGTGGGCACCAGGTACGCACACCTGGCATCTCTCTTACCCTTGCAGCACAGTTTAATTCACCACCAAATTCACTTCCTGATTTTTTTAGACACTCATCTGTTATTTTTCTGTTTCTCTACCCTTATCTGCAATTTCTAATCCCTTTTCAATCTGACTCACTGCTGCAGTTCTGGATGGCTGAAGACGTTTCGGGTTAATCGCTTGTTTTGAAAAGGTCGTGTCGGCGGTATTATTAACTTTCACAAGTTTCAACACCTTCATCTGTCGCCTTTGCCGATTAAAGGAGACCATTGTAGATGACGGTTGAATCTGCAGAATGTGAATGGGATAACAGTGTTGGTGTCTGGTGCTGGAGCTGAGAGTCAGCGGTGCTTTTTGCACAAACGCTAAGCAACTCTGTCCTTTCTGTGCAGGCGAGGGGGTCCCCTGCTGATCGGTGTCCGCAGTGACCACAAGCTGTCCACTGACCACATCCCTATCCTCTACCGCTCAGGTAAACCCAGGCACGGGGAAAGGAGCATCTCCTGCTTTTCCGCACAACATTCACGCTTTGATCCGTAGCCTCTCCGACTCTCTGCCGCGTTCCGAACAGTCGGGCTCGCTGTGTTAGGCTCGGTAGTTCGTCGTCAGCAAAAGCTGCCGAGTGTGTACCTGCGATTATAAGAGTAACGCTGGTGCTGATCAGCAGTTTGCGCTTTCTCTCCAGCGGGAAAAGATAAGAAAGGCTGCAGCACCCTGCCGCGCATAGACAGAGACACCTGTCTCTTCCCCGTGGACGAGAAGGCAGTGGAATATTACTTTGCTTCTGATGCCAGGTCAGTCTGTCCGTCCACCCTCCCCTCTCATCGCTTTGGGTGTCCCAGGGGAACGTCTTCATCAGGAGGTCTCCCTCTCTGATAAGGCAGTTTTTACAACAGCATGACCGTGTGGCGTAATAATTCACTTTCCATTTTTATCTCCCATGCCGCCCTGAATGAACGTTGCCAATTGGGAAAAGGGAATGTGCTGTGTTTCCTGTCATGCCTGTTTGGTGCTTATCGTACCGCTGTGCATTCATGTAAAGTCATATCAGTCCAATTGAACAAGTGTGGCTTGGTGCCAGAGGGCAGGTCTATATGAAAAGTCTGTATGATCCGAGGTTTTGTTTACGGGGGGGGGGGGGTTCTCTGGTTGTTCTCGGCAGCGCGGTGATCGAGCACACCAACCGGGTCATCTTCCTGGAGGACGACGACGTGGCGGCAGTGACGGACGGGCGGCTCTCCATCCACCGCATCAAGCGCACGGCCGGGGACCACCCCGCCCGCGCCATCCAGACCCTGCAGATGGAGCTGCAGCAGATCATGAAGGGTAGGGGTCAGCGCGGGGGAGGAGGCAGCCCCACCGCTTCTGTGCCTGGAATAATGACGTTTATCTTGTATAGCGCCTTTTAAGAGTAGCTTTTCAAAGCGCTTCACAAGAAAAGCAAAAAAACAAAGTTAACACAGAGAGGAGGTAACAAAATTAGCCCCATGAGCGCAAGGGATCGGAAATGCAGAAGAAGATACAAGAAGCAGAGACAGACCCCAATTAAATAAAAGGTTTTGAGTCTGCGCTCTGATATCCTTGGGGATAGGATTCCAGAGCTCTGGGGGGTAGCAGGAGAAGGGGACCAGGAAGATAAGTCAGATGGGTGCTGAGGTGCCAAACCACGTGGAGCCTTGTAGGTGAACATGAGGACTTTGAAATCGATTAGGGAGTTCCCTCAATCAGAAAACACTTTGTTCTGAGATCTCGGGGAACTCCTGGTCACTGATGGTCTTTAACAATCCTGTTTTTCCTGTATGGAAGGGCAGCATTTAAAAAGAGAAGGGGGCATTATCCCTAGTCTAACAGCTAAATTCCAGCCCTGGGATTGACAACCTGTCTTTTCGGTTCCTCCCTTTGAAATCTCGTGTATTGGGCTGCTCGGATGCTGCTGTTCCGTACTCCAGAGAGAGCTGCACCCTCATATTTTTCTATGAGGTGGCACGTCATATTTTTAAAGCTACTTGGGAACCTTCAAGATGAAAGCTCTATCTGTGGGGCTTAAGATACATTTTCCGACATGTTTACCATGAGAATGTAGAGAGACCATACTGCCTTAACCTCCACTAAGGTACTCACGTGGGAAGTGTTTATATGATATACATGTTCATGAGCACTGATATTAAATATGGACTGGCCTTCCAGCCTCTAGCTTAAAACTTTTCTAGTTCACAATTGCGAGCTGGATTCCTAAATGATCAAGTCCTGCCTCTGTGAATACAGAGTGTCAATATCATTAGGTCCCATTGAGTTTTCAATTGCAATACAGGATCTACATTTAGTTAGCGTTGAGTTTTGAAAGCCTTGCCTCCACGCGTCGTCATCAGGGATGCTGTCAGTCCCTGCCAGCAGTTCCTTTCTTTCCACACACAGCGTGAGATCACACTAGCAGAGGTCACTTGACCACACAAACACACATGACGCTCCCCTGGGCTCGAGCGCTGGCGCGTTGCCTGTCCGTTGTGTGTCAGGAATGCCCAGACTGCATTCCTCTGTCAGACCGGAGGGAGACAAGCTTGTTCACAAAACCACTGTGGGCAAGAAAGCCATATCGCGCTGGGTTTGCTCAGTAATTCTGAAGCTGTGATGTATAATCAGCAGGACACAAATGGGTGAGTGCCACACCACAATCGTTACTACTTACGACATACCCATCTGGAGAGACTGCAGTATTAAATATTAATGACTTGTAGGTAGTGCCTGTTAAAACTGGAGCTGAATGAACATTCCACTTGTTTGAAAAAGACTTGTGATAAGCCTTAAATCTCACCCTGTGTAACAGTGGAATTGTCTGAGAAAAATCCTACGTTGATTAAAAGGTGTTGGTTTGGTCTGGCTTTCGAAGACGTAAGTTTAATTTCAGATCGTGGGTGGGAGTGAAGTGCCCACTCAGCATCATAGTCGTCTCTTCTATTGTGGGACAGCATCTTTGTATCTGGAGGAATTTTAAGTTTATCTAGCAACAGCGTCTTCCTTGAATCCAGGTGTAGACTTGGTGGGGTCACAATTGGTAAGTGTTAATTTTCTCTCTGGCCACCAGAGGTCACTATTGTGCTGTGTTTCCAACAGCCACTGCAATATATTATTTTTAATATTACTCAAATACTTTCTTTTTGTAGTCAACTTTAGTGGGGTGGAGACATGACCCTGTAGCCAGCTGCCACACAAATAATAGTTTTAAGCATTAGATTTATCAATAGTACCAAATGTCTTGCTTGTAAAATGGTAATGAAACATCTACAGAACAGATCATATTTTGACTATGTGAAAGGCTACACCTGAAATTCATTGGTGATTTCTGTTCGCACTCAGATAGTATAATTCAGGTTCTACACACAAACACTTTGACATTGTCAGGTGAGCAAGAGTCCTTTATAAATGCAAGATGCTTTTTTCTCCCTGTTTTCCCTGCAGGAAACTTCAGCTCCTTCATGCAGAAGGAGATCTTTGAGCAGCCTGAGTCTGTGGTTAACACAATGAGAGGGCGAGTCAACTTTGATGACAACACAGGTAAGATCTTTGAAGCTCTAAATGCAATAGCAATATTTTATGATTCGGTATCTAATATTACATTGTTAGTACATTTAGTCAGTCACAATTTTGCATAATTCTGTTTACATGCTATTTAAAAGCATCATTGTCTTTTGCTGTTTTAAATCATGAAAGATTAGCTGTAACTTTTCTGTGGCATCCTGTAAGAAACCTATAAGAGTTATCCAATAAATCTCAAAATCTGAAGTTAAATATCCATCCTGTTGTGGCCGGCAATCGTTCACTTCCCCTCATGTCTTTGCCTTTTCAACTCTGAAAATCTTAAGTGCAAGAAAGAATCTGGTTGGACAAAAAAAATAAAATGCATAATGTCACGCAGGCTCACACTCGTAAACCCTTTTCTGTTAAAATAAGCTTACCATTACACTCTTGGAAAGGTAAAAGCAAAGTGCTAACATTTGATTTGAAACGCATGTCTTTTGAATGACGTGTTGTGTGGCAGGCAGCACAGTGGGGCAGTGATTTGCATTGCTACCTCACAGCACTGAGTGCATCTGTACAAAGATCCGTAATTTGCCCTGTAATGGGCTGGTGCCCCTCGAGGGTGCTCTGGCTCCACCACTACCCTGTACTGGATAAAGTGGTGAGAAAATGGATAGATGTGTGGAGCACTGAGTCCTTGCGTCCGTACCAGCCGAATTCCTGATTTAGAAGTGTTTGGAGTGTGGGAGTGGGGGCTGAGAGGAGCCGCTTGCTGTTGCCACCATGTGGGGAAGAAAAAACAGGAAGCTCTGACGGTGTCTGACGGTGTCTGACGGTGTCTGACGGTGCGTGGTTTTGGCAGTGATACTGGGCGGCCTGAAAGATCACATCAAAGAGATCCAGAGGTGCCGGCGGCTCATCCTCATCGCCTGTGGGACCAGCTATCATGCGGGAGTGGCAGTGAGTACTTCTTCTCTCACCAGGCCGAGCATGATTAAAACTGTATGATTAAATACCAACTTTGTATTTAATTTGGTACATGACACCAACTAGTACTTGTCCAATGCTACTGCGCGTTCTTAAAAATAACACTGCTTATGACAACAGTGACGATCCCGAAAGTTCATCTTGTGCAGACTGACAGCTCAAATTCCTCAGATTATGAGGATCTTTTAAGTTAGTCATTGAGGATCATTTTAGTCCACTTCAGACCTAATACCTAAGGCTAACTGCAGAGTTTACATAGGTACAGTATATATATATGAACTCCTGTGGGAGGGAAAACCAGAATTTGCATTTGTTATTGAGATTTACAGCTGCATTCAATCACAAGAACAAAGTACCAGAAGTTTGGGGTGAGAATCAAAACTGGGAGATTTGTAGCAGTGGCAAAGTTCCCTCATTGCTGGTGCTGCAGAACCATCAGTGAGATGCAGATGTGACCAAGCAGAGTCTGTGGTCTCTGTCAACTTCAGACTCGCCAGGTGTTGGAGGAGCTGACGGAGCTGCCCGTCATGGTGGAGCTGGCCAGTGACTTCCTGGACAGGAACACCCCCGTCTTCCGGGACGATGTCTGCTTCTTCATCAGCCAATCAGGTGAGAGACGCCCTCTTCTCGCCGACTCCCGCCACACCCCCAGCCATCGCATCAGCCAATCAGACATAAGCTGTCCTCGCCATACTCTCAAAAGCAAGCCATCCAGGTACCTGAATATCAAGTTAGATCCTTTAAAAAAGATTCAAATCTCTCTTCTTGCCCTTAAGACATGCAGAGTGTAAAATTATTTCCTTTCTCTTTCCTTGGGACCTTTTTAACATTTAATGGCAGATAGTTTGGCAATAGATAAGCCTGTTTGACATGGCATAACATCTCTTGAAAGAACAGAACTTGTGCAAACCTTAAGACGTATTTAAACATGCTCATTTTGTCCAGTTCTTTGTCTGATGGTTAATTTCATCAGAAAAATGTGTTGGTTACATATTATATACCACGTGTTCATGCCAGCAGAGAGAGTACTGCACATTTATAGACCTTCCCATCCACAAAAGTGTCAGCCTATGCTAAGTGGAGATGAAAGTTTTCTGTTCTGTTCTTCCTTCTACACTGTGTTTTGTGTGCAGCTGTCTCTCATTGTTTCCGATTTAGGATGTTTATACTCTGAAAACGCTTTTCAGAGCTAAAGAAGAGGATCTAAGTGTTCTGCTGGCTCAGAGTGTCGGTACTGAAGCTTGTGCAACACTTATTTGGTTATCGTTTGCCATTCCTGGCAATCCGGTTTGAGGAATCTGGACCAGTAACAATCAATGAGCAGGAAAACAACTTGAGAGGATTACACAAAAATGCACAATAAGTCCGATATGAAATGTGGCCGATATGACCTGCCTCTTGGAATAGAGTGGCCCATGACTCCTGATTAAAGTAGTCTGGCAGGGGAGCAGGCTTTGCTAGAAAGATCTTGATGGCATGTACAGAACTGTTTCCATCAGTGACCTACTTTGAAGAATCATTAGTCCTTTCTAACTCTTTTCTCCTCCCTGGTGGACGAGGGCCAGTTCCGAAGTGGCTCGTGTTCAGCAGTTCTGTGAAAAGCTGCTTTCCTTGTTTTGTTTGGAAAGCTTGCCCAGTATGTGTCTCCATATATATGAGCAGCTATCCTGGCTATGTGCCGTCAGGCTGTGCCAGTGGTCTAATTACTGACAGGCCACTGAGAGTTTCTGCCGATACTTGGAGCACTGCAGCCAACAAATGCTCTATTGCCACTGCCACCAGCTATACCTGCATTCAGCTATAGTTTGCTTTGTTGAAGACACAGGCAGCTTGTACCATGTGGAAAGTGTTGCTTAATCTAAACACTGTCTTCATGTTTCTGGCTGAAATCTGAGAGATGCATACCTTTTCAACACACACAGACATTACCCTGTAGGCGTCTTTTAATTACTAGTGTTATACCCTTTCTATGCCATTTTCTATGTTTTTTTTTGCCCCAGAGCACATATTTGGCCTCCAGTTCCTGAAAGAAGTTGAAAATATTTAAGTGGCCACACGAAAAGAAATGGTTTTTGGAGAAATTTCAGAAAATTAAAGTTTTGAAACTTGATTGGAATTGGGAAAAATGGAGCCAATCTTTCCACTCAAGGAGAAACTCTTTCTGAATGCTTGTTGCACTCATCCATCCTCCTGTAGACTTGCTGTCCACGCAAATCGAAGTAAATTGGCTGCTGAGCGTTGTTGTGGTGCCCAAACTCATCCCAGAAAGCCAATTAACCTTTTCAAAGGCCTTTGAAAGGATTTGAGATTTGCTGCATGTTTTGTTATTTCCTACATGTGTGAATGTCTCTGTGAGGCAGTCCGTCAGGCATGCTTTCTCTAGGTCTGAGTAACCGTGTGTGTTGTCTTCCAGGAGAGACGGCGGATAGCCTGATGGCCCTGCGCTACTGCAAAGAGCGGAGTGCCCTGACAGTGGGCATCACCAACACTGTGGGCAGCTCCATCTCGCGGGAGACCGACTGCGGGGTGCACATCAACGCAGGGCCAGAGATAGGGGTGGCCAGCACCAAGGTGAGTGACAAAAGGCGAGAGAGTGGACAGGAGTCTGGATGCAAGGGCATGGTCACTACACCTCAAAGTCTTAATTGGAGATTAAGACATAGGGGCCATGTGAAAAACTGCCAAGCCTTTTCCAGCATGCTAGCCTATTGCACTTTTTTATTGGAAGTACCTGCTACTGTATGTACAAAATGCAGTGATCTGCTGCATTTTTAATGAAAGCCCTGAATGAAAGAGTGCATGGGTATTGGAGTAAGGAATAGAGCAGGAGATGGGGGGGGGGGGGGGGGGGGAGATGAGTGAGAGGAGAAATGATTGTGAGGTGTATGTCAGCCATGGTCTGGATACAGAGGCCAGAAATCCCATGATCAGAGGGAGAGGTACAGTGAGTCAAGATGGAGAGAGAGACTGAATGAAGAAGGGAAGAGCAGCTGTTTACATGATATGATTCTGATTGGATTCATTCAAAATGGATGAAAGGGAATTTTCATTCAGGTTTAACAGAAGCAGTTGTGTCATTTGGTATTTCACACCAGCACATTCTGTAGCTTTTTATTCATTTTGTGGATGGAACCCAAGGTCTGGAAAACAAAAAGTTTCATCATGGGAAAAGTGCTTTTTATATGGCACGCCAAGGCACACTAGTTCTGAAGTTAAATATAATCCACTCTCTTAACCTATATAACATCTGCAAATAAGAAAGTTCAGAAATAAAAACCTAGAGAGAGACGTCTACACGGAATACATATGATAGCTAGACCTCCTGTGTGTTTTTGGAGCAGTGAGGGACTCTGGAGTCAGCATCTGAGCTGCTCATTCCCCTGTGGCAGCGATTGATTCCAATGGTTCTGAGGGCCAGGATGGCTGTAGCCTGTAATGAGATTCCTGGGAGAAGGTGGGAAATGGACTTGGACTCATTAAAGTGGTGGTGGCTTAGAGCTCACGACTGTCAAAACCTTCAACCCCCTGCTGAAACATTAGAAATGGTCTCTGTCCTCCAATTTAAACATTGGTTTGGGAATATTGGAGAGGACCAGCTGGCAAGGTGGAGAGGCAGCTGAGCTAATGTGAGTATTGAGAAGCATTTTCATCGTGTGTAGCTACATACCGTCAGCTTTCTCTCTTTAATAGAATCTACCCTTTCAATTAAAATATAGATTTCATATCAGTTCTTCTCTGAAGCTGAGGTTATCTACATCATATCCTTTGTTATTTCCATGCTTATGCTTTTCCATTGCTTAGGTCTTATAACCTTAAACATAGATTAATTCATCAAGATTAATCACGTGAATAAAGTAAGGTTGCCAAGCTTTCACAGGGAGTCGCACTTGGACTGCTCCATATTTGCCATATGTTTGGAGATTAATAAGCAAGTGAATGCATGATATAACTTTACAGCCACCCTGTGCTTCATTACATATTTCCCAGAACAATTTTACATAATATTGTCAGAAAGATTGCAAACAAGAGGAGGCTGTCTGGCTCAGCTAGCCCGTTTGGTATTTAGTAATGAATTGATCCAAGGATATCCAAGCCCTCCTCCCTCCCCACCCCCACTTTAGTCATAAAATAAAATAAATAAATGCCTTTTCTCTTTAAACAAATTCTAAGAAAGAAAAATGGCAAAGGAGCTCCAACTACCACAAAAACATACTTTGATAGCTAATGTTTTTCACAAAAATGGCTATTGTCCTAAACTGCTGACATAAAAAGTGTCTATGGTACTCTCAGACTTGAATTTTTCAATTAGGAAATCCAACTAAGCTGCAGGGGTTTTGTGAAGTATCAGCAGCTCTTCTATCAGTACACCTGGTACTCCGTCAGCTTGGGGACTTGATGGGTTGTGGAGCAATGAAAAGAATGCTTGTGCATTGCAGAACACAACAGCTCAACCCAATGCTACTCGCTTCAAGTCCAAGGACATAATCCTGGACATTTCAGAAGGTTTTCTGCTTATCGTCATCAGCCTGGTGTTCCGCTCCTGACGTCTGGCATTTTCTTATCTGCTGTTGTGCATGAGGTCTACTACTGTTGTGCAAACTCTGCACACTGATTTTGATAGAGCGGGCTAACTGTTCCATCAAAATAAACTTCAGACACAACATTTCCAGAAGGATTGCTTGGAATTGTAAGGAGAAAACAGTCAAGTTAAAATTTCATGAATTGTTTAAGCAATATTTTAGAGAGCGTAGACTGTACAAGCCCAGAGTGAAATGCTGAGAGATCTTTAAAGACCACGTAGTCAGTTGAAGGTCTTCTATTTTTTGGATGTTTCTCATCCCTGATGAGTCCAGGTTATAAGGTAGCATTGGGACAACAAACACTTCTTTGAAATGTTTGTTAGATGATAAAAAGACTACTCAGTAATTATTTCAGTTCGTGACCCTAACTTCCATCATCAGCCTCTTTAATGTTAATTCTCATTAACATAAAAAAAAGCTGAAGGATTTCAGCTTTTGATGCTGTGGAATGTTTTTACAAAGATCCTGAATTTATATGGCCTTATCTGCAAAAGTCATAAGCTTAAAAATGGTTATTGCTGCTTTCAAATTCTTTAAGGAGACTGACAGAAAGGTTAATAACTCAATATAGATGAAGAGCCTCATTTTTGGAGAGCATAATGTATATTATGAAAGATAATGTATTCTGTTGTTTTCTGAGAGACACTTATTTAGTGTTTCATGTTTTTGGTGTTTTATTTTTTCAGCACTTAATAGTAACGCAGGGATTAGTTTACTTTAAAAGGGCTAGAATGTTGATAAAAGAATATCCTGTCGTAAACAAATTGACCGTGCTGACTGCTGTTATTTTTCTGTGGTGTGCTGCTTGCAACAACCAGAGCGCTGCTTGATTTAAAAATTCTGAGACGCTGCAATGTCTTGATTTTTCCCAGCTAAAAACACTAATATTTATGGAACAAGGCCTGAATGGCTTTACACTTCACATCACAGCCACAGTGTTCCTCACCTTGTAAACAGTGCCTTGCAAAAGTATTCAGACCCTTCCTATGGTTTCCCATTTTGTGAAATTACACACATGTCCCAGTGTTGCCAGTACTTTGTTCCGTCTATCCTCCCAGCAGTCTTGCCAGTCCCTTCTAATGAGAAGCAGATATATAACGTAACACTGTAACACTTTGCAATTTTCTGCCACCACAATGCTTAAGATGGTGTTGACTGACTGATTAGATGCACTATTTTGAGTTTGCGTCAGATGTAACACTTTGCAATTTGACCAGAAATGATCATTTTGTCTTGTCTGACCACAAAACCTTTTACCACATGTTCGCAATATCACAAAAGTGCTTTGTTGCAAACTCCATGCAATATTTCAGATGGATTTTCCACTTTGCCATACAGGCTAGCTTTGTGGAGTGACGGGGATATTGATGACTTATGTGCATTTTCTGCAATCTCAGCCCTTGAACTCTGTCGCTGTTGGTCTCACAGTTGGATCCCTAACCATTTTCCTTCTTGCCCATCTGCTCAGTTTGGAGGGATCAATTTCACCAAGCTCAAAGGATATTCAGTGTGTTTGTTAAACCCTTCTCCTGATCTTTGCTTTTCTACAACTTTATCTCAGAGTTGTTTTGGAAGCTCTCTGGTCTTCATAGTTGAATACTCTCCCAAAATTTGCTACCCGACCAAGGGACCTTACAAAGACTGGTATACTACTACTTCACACAGAGAACACTCAACTAATTGTTGGGCTCATTAAATTTTGTGCACCTATATTAATTTAGGTTTGCCACAGCAAAGAGTTTGATTACTTATGCATGACTTTTCCACTTTTCTTTAATATTAATTGTCTAGATACAACACTGGAATTTGAAACATGGCTGTACAGTTGCTCAGCAGTGTCAGCTGGTTTTTGTCCACTGCTGTGTGTGGCACCCCCTGCTGGTGCATAACTGAGTCTGGGAACAATTGTGTAGTTTTCTCTCCCAGCTTGCATGAGCAGTTTGAAGTAACCCCCCCCCCCCCCCCCCTTCCCATTTCTGAGTCCTGATCACACTTCACCTCTATCCAGATGTTGCACATGTGGATGAATATGAAACCAAGCCAGGAGAGATTATACAGAGTTTTAACCCAAGTCCCCACCCAAAATGATATTAACTGTTATCCAAGTGAGGAATGATCTGTTGAAAGGCGTGCTGGATTAGCACGATAATGGCAGGATTGTCTGCGTGTAGAGGGCTGCAAGTTAAGTGCATTGTCTATATCATCAGTGTTTACATTTTTATGGCCTACTGTGTATGTTTAATTTCTGCCAGCATCGGTATTCATGTCTCTTGGTATATCGTGAAGGGCTTGAGGTTGGTTTTGATGGGAGGTGCTCTGTGGAGTTTGTCTGTACAGTGAAATACAGCTAGTTGGAGTCTGTGCAGTGGCACACAGTCACGCAGTAGTAACACAATCACAACCAGCCTTTCTCTATAATAGCTTTAGTCCTGTCTCTGACAGATGCAGAGCGAAAATTGAAACCATCCACTTTCTCATTCTGAAGGTTACACTGCTGAAACAGTTTAAGCATCAGCAGAAAGATGCTAAGCAGTAGACGCAATGATAGTCAATCAAAGCACACACAGAATGGACATGTGGAGAGAGAATTAAGGCAAATTATTTATTGTTTCTCCAAATGAACCACTGGCTCAATTATTGAAACAATTGTGGCAACACTTCTGTTTTATTTTTTCACATGTTCTTCATCTTCAGATCCCAAAACAATAAATCACATAACATCCATGGGTTTGTGGCAGAGCAGATTTAAGGCCGTCTGTTGCCTGTCTTGAGATGGGGAAGATAAATTGTCTTGCTGTCTTGGTCCTAAGACTGAATAAGTTTAAAACTGTACATTACAGGAATGGACTGTATGTACTATATGAGAGGACCGAAAAAAACTAATCTATCTTGACAATTCTTGAAATGAAAGTGATGTCTATCTAATGAGTCAGGGATGCCTGCCAAGTCTACAGAAGAGGGTGTAGTCAGTTTTAATGTTTTTTTTTCTAGATATTATTCGTGATGTCGCAGTGATGGGTTTAATTGCACAGGTGGTGATTAGATATGACTTTGGGGAATAGAGAAAACTCCCATTACACTGCCCTTTGATCCTTTCGATCCATTTCTCATTTTATGAGCTGTAGTTTCTTGTGTCTCAGCCAACACCAGCTGCACAATATTTAAAGCTTTTTGAGTAAAACCATTGTCCAAGCTGTGAAGTTAAAATATTGTTACTCAATGAAGGAGCGGTGGATGCTTGATTAGTTAAGCTCAGATGCCAATTGTAGTAATTAGGACAGTAAGCAAATTAAATAAGGTCAAATGTAAAGTTGAAAATCAGGTCCTGACACCAGCTTGGCTTGTCTAGAAAATAAATTCATAAAACACCCCACTTGTTATGTAATGTTTAGTCATGTGGGTTCTTTCTTCTTGCTACAGTGTAGTTTTCCAGTAAAACAATGGGCAATAATTTAAACTATACAAACATCTATTTACACAAACTAATGGGCAGAATCTTCTTTTGGCAGAATTCCACAATTTACATAGAAAGAAAAGATCTGGCAAACACAATAGCAACGAATTGGTAAGATAATTGGCAAGTCAGGATGGACCAGATTTTTGGATGAAAGAATCATCACTTCTGTGTTGTTTGAGCATGGGTCTCGTGTTTGGGCTATTTTGTATCCTCTGGTACTGCAGCTCTTGTTAGAATAGTAAAACTGATGGATCCCAAAGTATGTGGAGATTTTTGTTTTCAAGAAACCCTTTTCCCTCTGCTCTGACCTTCAGTTAGGTCACAAGTGGACGTTCCAGCAAGATAATGACCCGTGCGTGCTCCAGATCTGCTGTCAAATGTTTAAGGAAGCATAAAATTGAGTCTTGGTTGGGCATCACACTCTCGAGGTCTAAATCTGATGCGCCATTTGTGCCATGAAGTGGTTCACAAGCGCAAATTTGAATAAGCTGGAGAAGGTCTGCCTGGTCGGATGGTGAAAAATTCTTACTGAGAAGCACTTGAGCCTTTTAAAAGGCTACAGGACTCACCTTCTCTGTGGTCAAAACCAAAGTAGGACTGACAAAATACTGATTGCAGGGGGGCGAATAATGTTCAGACGATCTTGGACATATGTGTTTTGTGGCAGCATGGTGGTGCAGTATTTAGAATTGCAGCCATGCAGCCCTGGGACCCTGTGTCCAGTTCCTGGGGTGTTCTCTGCATGGGGTTTGTATGTTCACATGGGTCTGTCACGGACGTCCAAAGGGACTAACCGTGGAGAGGCAGGAGAGCGGAAAAGACCCATATGCGTAGCGGCAAGACGGGAAAAAGGCCCAGGCTCGTTACTGCAAAGAGTTCAGGAGTGCCGTATAAAAACCTATGCCCTCAGGTAGCGGACGTGGGGCGACCTGGTGCTAGGCGGGTCTCAGGACATCCGAACGTCAATGCTGAGCGAGGGCAGAGTGCAAGACCCGGAAATATATAGCCCAGGGGAAAGAGAGGGACCGGTAGGACAACAGGCAGGAAACTAGGGACAGGACAGAGAAGGAGCGCCCTCTGGCTGCAGAGGGCGTGACAGGGTCTCCTCCAGGTGCTCCGATTTCCTCCAAAGACAGGCTGCTACTTTAATTGGCTTCTGGGAAAATTGGCCCTGGTGTGAATGAGTGCATGTTTGTATTTGTAGGTGCCCTGTAATAGACTGGCACCCTGTCCAGGGTGTGTCACACCTTGCACCCAGCATTTCCTTGAATTGGATAAGCAGTTATTGAAAGTGATGCGACAATGAGGTGATATTTGTTTTGTAATATCGAGTACCGATAGCCTCACTTTTTACATTTTAATTTATTTATTTAACGAATGACGTGTGTTTGTATTTGTGTGTTGCACTGTATCAGGAGTACGAATAGGAATCCAACTGTGCTGTGAGGCTCTGATGCCAGTTTGTGGTAGAGTTCATTTATTTTTATGATTGTTTTCGGTCGGGAGGGAGGTGTTGGAGACTGGATCTAGAGAGCTTTGCGTGAATGGCTGTCAGTGTTTTCTTAATTATATACAGAGCTGAGATCATCCTAGTTTTTTTTAGAAGTTGGTTAATTTGATTGCCAAACTTGGAGTGTTTAAGACCAATACAGACCAAGAGAGGTTGAAGTTATTGCGTCATGAATCGTGCAGAGAGCAGAATTCTGTTTATTTAAAAATGCAGGTGTCTGAGAATTTTGCAGTAGAAGTAGCCCCAAATATCAAGTTGTTACATTTGTTTTTCCTTGGTCTGTGGGTGCAGTTCAGCAGTTTTACTGTCTTCCTCTAATTCATGCATTTCAATACTCAGAAGCTGCAACTTGTTCTACGTGCAGATAATGGCTAACACATGACAACAGAAATAGTCTCCCTGGAGAATAGAGATGAATCTCACTTCAAGGACCGTGGAATGTCAGAGAAAATAAAAGAATTGTTTTGCTTCTTGTTCTGCAACACAGTGTGCAAGCTGGGGATATTGTAGTTGCAAATGAAATGTTGAACAAAATTAAAAAAGGGTTTGGTGATGAAGTATTGCATAAAAGTTCCCTCCAGAAATATGTGTAGGATTTTCCTGGAGCAGCTGACTGTTTTCTTAGCGTCTAGTCTGGGATGGAGCTGTTTGTGTGTCTCTCTGCCAGACTGAGCTCCTGGTGCCAGTACTTTGTCCTTCTTTTGTATGTTATGCCTTGGAAAAGAGGCCCATCTGACACAGAATAACATATAGCTCCCAAGACCGGAACCTGTCTTTCAGTCAGCCTTTTTTGTGTTATTGACAGAGAAGGCTTTCCCAACGGGCACTAGAAAAAGTGAGTACTAGGTGGTCTCCTTGATCAGTACAGTGGTTTATTAGGCATGTCCCTGAGAGCCTTGCTTTGCCACTAAGTGCTGCAATGAGCAAGTTATTTATCCCTTCTTGCTGAGTGCTTTTGGACAGTGTCCTGTTACACGTAGCATTAAGGCACAGTCTGTTAATCCACAGCTCACCTTGTAATCTCGGTCACTTTGGATAACAGCGTCTGCTAAATTACTAATAGCTCATTGCTCCTAGACCTTCACTGCTGGGCAGTCACGACAGTACAGGACTCGTGGGAGCTGCACTCTAATAACAGATAACACAAGTCTCTTGGAATGAAAGGCCCTATATCCATGCAAGTTGTAATATTGCCAATTAATATTCTAAACTAAAATTGAATTCCACTTTTGGAACCTGCATGTGTTTTTGTGTTTTTCTTGGACCATGTTGGCACTGGTATTTTGGCATCTTGACCATTTTTCCATGGTGTTTGTCAGCTATGCTTTGTGGGTAGTCCATTTAATCCTGTAGCTGCCTCTTTGCCCTTGGCAATCACTGGGTAAATCTGCAGAATGTGTCAGTTTGTGTCTAACAGTTTAAGATCCGAGAGTGTCATAATGTCAATGCTGTATGTGTATGAATAACAGAAACGGCAGATCTGCATGTACACCAGCCCTTTGCAAATACTGTGAGTCTGCTGAAATGTCTTATGTTTACACAACTAGCCACAGGTTTTACTAGGTTCCTGGTGACAGGATCTAAAGCCATTTTTGGGTTATTAGGCCTCTTGCTCCCCTCTCACCACATTGTTTTGTGTGTGTGTGTGTGTTCCAGGCCTACACCAGTCAGTTTGTGGCTCTCATCATGTTCGCCCTGCTGATGTGTGATGACCGCATCTCCATGCAGCCCCGCCGCAGAGAGATCATCCAGGGCCTCCGAGTGCTGCCAGGTAAAAAAACTACCTTTGGCTGATTTTCAAGCCAAAAGCCCAGAGGTTTGACAGCCTGTTTTGATTAAAGATTTCATGGTGCTATTGGGGATACCCAAGAGTGGGGGTATTAAAAGCCATTTCAGCCTCTCTAAGATTGACTTATAACTTATCCCTGTAATAACAATAATTATACTTCTGCTTCTAAAATAGTTCATATTATTATATAATTAAATGCACTCATTCAGGCTGAGCTCTGTAGTCCAAACAGGTTTGACTCTAGGCTTACAGGTACTGGGTCAGTACCGTCAGAGGTAACAATCCCACAACAGTCTTTAATCTAATTGAATTACTAACAGAGGTATAAAATTGATGCTTGAGCATAATAAATGATACCTCTCTGACTTAAGACTTTTGCACCTCAAATATATGGGCTCCAGGCATTTTATCTGTCTAGATAAATGTGGGCTCTCCAGCTCTTGCTGTTAATGTGATTTTTTTAATGTAATCCTTTGCACTTTTTGGCTTGCTAATGGAATGTGCCTTATGAATGATGGGAACAGAAGCAATTAGAGAGGATCTGTTTAGATTACCCATTCATTTTTAGAAAGGCTGTCAACACGCATTAAAAACCAGCAAGGACTGGAAACGGCACAGATGTTTTGACGTCCAGCTTCAGTAGAAGCAGTTAATAGGCTTTTTGGCAATGAGCTGCACAGCAAGACAATAGAATGACTATTTCTGTCCAGCCATTTCTCGGTGTGATTGGTTCAAGTTAACTTGTTTCAAGCAAGTGCTGGTCTTGGGTGTTAGGAAAGGAAGGCTCTGCTTCCAGGAACGTTCTTTCTAGAGACTGGGTTTGTAAGGGGAAACCTGGATGATGGATCTTTTATAAATGCATAGGAAATTGTCTTGATCTAGTGAGCTAGGCTGATTGAACATGGTGCCTTTGACTTCAGTTGTATTACGCTGGAACCCATGTATGCCAGAAGTTCTTGTCATCAGCTTTGCTTTTTCCTTGCTGTTCCTAGCCGAAGCGCAGGCTTGTTCATTCTTTCCCCTGGTGTGTTTTAGATCTGATCAAAGAGGTCCTGAGCCTGGACGAGGAGATCCACAAGCTGGCCACGGAGCTGTACCAGCAGAAGAGTGTCCTCATCATGGGCCGAGGGTACCACTACGCCACCTGTCTGGAGGGAGCTCTGGTCAGTGCCTTCAGGCTTTTGTGCTTTGGATTTCTTTTGTTTCTGAATGATAATCCAACAAGCAGAGGTGCACTTTCTCCTGATGCTATTAGACAGCGGGATTGGAGTGCTACGATGGTCCTAGTCCTTCTGAGGTGCCTCTCTGCCTTCCAACAGAGCTGGTTTCCTGGTCTTTCTTACTGCCTGTCTGATTGCTAAAGCAGAGCTGCTCATTCTCCGGGCTTCTTCTCTCACAGGCGGACCAGGCAGCTTTCATTAGTCGGTGGAGTGTGTACAGTGTCTTTTGCTGTTCGTGCATCAGTTGAAACCATGTCTTTTTGGATAGTTTTTTATATAGATTTGTACTGAACACATTTAGGCAATTTTAATTCACCTCCTTCAAAGCAAACACTGAGTACCTGGGATTTTATGAAATCACATTGTTATCCTAAGGAACTGCCAGTCAACACACCTATGTGCTCCCTGTTGACCCATTGAGCCATTGACTTAACACTTACAGTTTAATTAACATTGTGGTTCAGTACACATTCCTCACCCCTTTCTGTCCGGAGTCCTGTTTCCCTTGTAGGAAGTGCCTGAAACTAATAAAAAAAGCTACAGAAAACGTGTTCTGTGTTATGTAAGAGAATCAATAAAATGATTGCTGTGGTGCAAGTGATTGTAAATATTATGTATTTAGAAAAATGGTTTGGAAAGATTTGTTTTTGTGATATCCTGTATTGAAAATCTTACATTTTTCCTATTGTTTTATTTATTATAAATTCAGTCCTGAATGTATAGTTTATTTTTGGGTAGAAACCAAATATCAGTTTCTCAAGGGCACAAATAAATTTGGCACAAAGTGCATGTCATGAAAGAAATCTAGGATCCAACTTGAAATCATAAATTTAGAGATGAGTCTGATTATTCCAGATTACAATGCAACACATTACCAAGTGTACAAGACAACTATATTTTCAGTCCTGCTCTTGATTTTATTCCAAGTTAAAGCAAAAAATAAAGAAATTGGCATGTTTTGTTAAATTTGTATGAATTGATTTGATCCTAGAGCCAGGACTATCCAGGAGGGTCTAGAACATTTCCTGTTGTTGTGCTTCTTCCCAGTGTGCTACACAGCTCTCACACTGGCACCATTTTAAGTTACTTCAGTACTTCACTAGTGGGCATTGTTTTCTGGAGCCATGTGTGTGAAATGCCATGCTCAGGGCTGGTACCACACAAGCTTAGAACCAGCTGCCTTGCAGTTACAAGTCCAGAGCTCCAGCCATTATCTCACTGATGCCTTTCTCTGCATGTCTGAAAAGATTTTACAAAACTAAATCATTTTGGTGTTTTTTTTTCCCGAAAATGTCTGAAAATCTTCCATGTGTGGTTTTAATCAGAGCTCTGAATTACAAACAGGAAATAATTAAGGCAACACTCAAGTGTCTATTATTTTTAATACTTTTTTGTACGTAAATAATTCTGCTTCGTAGAACGTCCACTTGATGCAACAGTAATGATCTCCTGCTGTGTTGTTTTTACACGGAAATGTTTCATCGCCCCAGACCATCCCATTTCACCCTTCCAGGAACCTCTTCTAAACCCCTCAGGAGGTGCCAGTGCTTGGAAATCCGTAGGGGGCATTGAATCTGACACTGCGCAAACAGATACAGAGCCCTCCAGAATTATTCATATAGCCCACAAAATAGGAATGAAAGCCATCTTGTAACGGAATGAGTAACAGATAGGATAATGTGCACTGGATAAAAAAAAATCTACAAGTTTTATGGTTTCATCACAATAGCATTGCACAGAATAAAACCATAATTGAATTCCAGAAAACATGAAGGTCACATTTATTCAGACCCCAAAGTATTCCTTTAAATAAAATCCAATAATAACATTCTGCCCAATGGGAGTACATATCCGGAATTATAGTTTATCTATATATATACTTTCCCATTTCCCTGGGGCATAAAAAGAGCTAACCCAATCATTCTGTGAATCAGAGAGCTCTGTGACTGTACACAAATGGTCATTTATCAGATCACTTTATTGCCCATATACAATTTCTTGTATTAGGAATTTGTGTTTTCGCATACCCCAGCTTGCTCTCCATGAGACACACAGATAGGGAGAGAAGCTTGGGGTCTGAGCGCAGGGTCAGCCATTTATATGGAGTAGGATTCCTCTGCCTGCTGTGGGATTTGAACCGGCAACCTTCTTGCCACAGGCGCAGATCCTTAGCCACAGAGCCACCCACCACCTTAGGTAGGGGTTATATGGCTATATAACATCCACAAAAAGCAATTTTTTTTAGTGGTAGTTATAGAGAAGTCCATCTTGCCATCATGTGAGACGTAGTTTGGGAGACGACAATCCAAAGGCAATGGTTGAACATTTCCTCAACAAACTGGCATCTTGAGGGTACAACGTGTCAAACTGCTGTTGGATGTTGCCTGCAAGTTCTGTTGATGACCTACAAAAAGAGGCTGCTCTAATTTCCCAAATTATATCTCCATGATAACTAGAAACTACCTTTTGGTCGGATGAAATGCATTTTGGTCACCCGTTCATTAATGTTATGTTTGGTATAAAAAAAACATGGCACTCATGTTGTGAAAGTATTTGTTCCCACAGTGAAATATTGTTGGGTGTGTATTATGTTTTGGGATGATTTTGCATCTATGGATACTGGAGACCTTATAAAGACATGTGAAATAATGAAGTCCAACACATACGAGTACATTTTGACCAAACATCTGCTAAAATGATTCCAAGTGACAAAGAAATGGTTAAAAGCACACAAAATAAATGTTCTGGATTGGCCATCTCAAACTCCAGACCTCCCTCTTGTTGAACGTTTGGAGTTTGAACTCAAGAATGCAGCTCACAAACAGGAATCAAAGGTCTAGAGCAATGTTGCCTAGAGGAGTGGTCAAGGATCCCACCTCAGAACTGCCAGAATCTCCTGGAATACTACCAGGAGTCTTCTTGTCAGTTTACTCCCTGTCACAAGAGGATCTACTAAATACTGACTCTTGGGGGTGTGAATAAATATTAACCTTGTGTTTCCTGGTCTTAAATATTGACAATGTGACCTTTTGCTCTTCTGCTTATCTTGCTTGTTTGGACCTTAATCTAGGAGGTAAATCAACCAAGAATCTTACCGAGCCTTTCTTGAATGTTCCTAGGGAGTTCGTTTTAACAAAACAGTGGAAGCGATTTGCTCCAAGCATGCCTGATGACATTTGACTGAAGTATGCCCCTTTTTCAGCGCTTAACGAGCTTGAAATGTACTTCCTCTTCTCCCACATGTAGAAAATAAAAGAGATCACATACATGCACTCGGAGGGGATTCTGGCAGGGGAGCTGAAGCACGGGCCCCTGGCGCTGGTGGACAAGCTGATGCCTGTCATCATGATAATCATGAGAGACCACACCTACACCAAGTGTCAGAACGCACTGCAGCAAGTGGTGGCCAGACAGGTGAGAGGGAGTGCTTTTCATTTAAGCAAACTGTTTTCAGCTGTTTGTTTTTTACCCCATTCGTATCTGTAGTTATGATGAACAATAATCTCAGTTTCTGAAATTTCTTAAGGTCATCTCCCTTTCTTTCCGGTATGGATTCATTGCCAGACAGGATGCTGAGAATTTTTTCGAAAGCTTTAGGAGGTGATAATTCAAAGATGCTCTTGACTTTGAACTGCAGTAGCTATACAACGTTTCCCAGAAAATGTGCAAGATATTTACCTTGCTCTCACAATACTTCAGTCTGCTTTTCGGTGCTGTGCCAGCCAGAATTGAGTAAACCTGGAATACATTTCTGTGATTTTCTTGCACACCATATTTAAAAACCATGGCATTTCTACAAGCTATTGGAATGGCTGCAACCCCGTTTGTGATTGTTGTTATAGGGCCGACCCATTGTCATCTGTGACAAGGACGATTATGAGACCATCAAGAACTCCAGCCGGACCATCAAGGTGCCACACTGCGTGGACTGCCTCCAGGGCGTCCTCAGCGTCATTCCCCTGCAGCTGCTGTCCTTTCACCTGGCTGTGCTACGGGGCTATGATGTGAGTGATACAGGCCTCCTCCTCCCTGCCTTGACTGTCCCCTCCACTTGTAGCCCAAGTTCCGTTTCCCAAGATCTGGTGCTTAGATCATTTTCAAGAACATGGCACACTGGAACCATGTATCTGAGGTGGTTATGCAGATATCCAGCAAAATGTAGAAATCATATCCCAGAATAAAGCCAGCCAGCAGACATATCACCCTGCCACTCACAACTGGCAACCCACTGAAGTTAAGCAGGTGTGAGCCTGGTCAGTACCTGGATGGGAGACCTCCTAGGAAAGGCTAAGGTTGCTGCTGGAAGAGGTGTTAGTGGGGCCAGCAGGTGGTGCTTACCCTGCAATCTATGTGGGTCCTAATGCCCCAGTATAGTGACAGGGACATGATACTGTAAAAAGGCGCTGTCCATCGGATGAGACGTAAAACTGAGGTCCTGACTCTCTGAGGTCATTAAAAATCCCAGGCCGTTTCTTGGAGGTGGCCGAATTTACCATTGGCCCTTACCAATCATGGCCTCCTAATAACTTCCATCTCTGAATTGCACAGTGGTGGTGATGGAGGAGAGTCCCCATTACCTGTAAAGTGCTTTGAGTAGAGTGTCCAGAAAGCGGTATAGAAGTGTAAAGAATTATTTATTATTATTCATTAGAAATGGCAAGAAAATTCCTAAATCTGTAATAACGCTCTTTCTGAAAAGCAGATTCTGAAAATATCTTTTTCGTGTCAGGAGGCTGTACTGAGGAGTTCGATTCTTATTTAATTTTTGTTTTTGGACAGAAATTTCCCTTTAAAATTAACAATAAAAAGCCATGTTTTTTCAGTTGATTTGGAACCTCATCATTAATTAGATTCCCACTCTTAAAACATCTCCTGCCAAAGAAAACTCATAAATTTGATTTTCAAACCGTAAAAAAATACTTAACCACTCTTTTAAGTTACATTTCCTATGAAAAATATTTCAAGTTTTTTTTTTGTTCTGACATCGAACAATATTTTTTACAAAGTTGCTAGGTCAGAAAAAAAGGAAGAGTTATCTTCAAAATAGGAAATGTTTGCATAACATAAGAAAAATAAACTTACTTAGGTTGCGTGTGTTACAGAACTACTGTATTATTAACAGGTTTAAGTTAAAAAAGCACTCGCCAGTGACCTCACACGAGAGTGTGAAGTGAAGTTTGAGCCCTGCTCTCCACGGTGAGGTGTTCTCAGTCAATGCTGTGAAGTGTGGTGTCACAGAAAGCCCACAAGGTGATCTGCATTCTGGGCCCGTGGCCTCCTGTACAGAAAGCACAGATAACCAAACTGAAGCCAAGATGTACTATACACTCTGAGCCTATGGGTGTTATTCGTGATAACTGCGTTCCTGTTCAGGGTGGCCATAAAGCATTTCAGAATGCCAAAATGGAAAAGCTAGCCACAGCTATCTTAATGTCCCAGGGCAGTGCCAGCCTGGAGTGACTAGTTGTATTGAGTAGTAATTGGCTACACCAAATCACAGCCATTCATTAGTACATAATTTCCATGTGGGTGGTATTAAAGCAGCATATGCAGAAACCTCAAGACTGGGCAAAATGCCTCTTAAAAATAAATATTCAATCAACCATGTAATGTCTGTGCTCTGTGGATTACATTGAGTTCAGATACAGTACAGTGAAGGTGCTGGGAGAAGATTGATACACTTATACGCTTTTTCGAGCTTAGTGACCATTTTTCCAAGAAGAAAATGTGTACTAATTCTTTATAAACATCAGGACTCAACAAATGATTCAATTTCTAAAAACGCTATGCAGTGATCCAAAACTAGTTGCGTAATTTTGGACTTTTCGGTTTGCTCTGTGGCTTCTGTGGATTGTACCCTTCAATGCAGTACATCAGAGCTCACTGCTTTAGAAATGTCAATCTGTTGACACCAAAGGCTCCACATATTGCAAATCCCAGTGCAAATGATACCAGGATCACCTCTGAAAGAAGACCAGTGTAGCTTCAGATTAAATCAACAAAAAATCCTGACAATGAAACAGTTAGATCACCAATTACTGAAACGTTGAGAGAAAGGAATCCTTCCCATTTGGCTTGAATAAATATGGTGAAAACATTGGAACTTTGGAACAAGGTTATAGAAGGGTCAGTAAGTACATCTGCTTGAAATGTACTGTAGATAAGAGGGTTCCTTTTACTGCGCAGCTGTTTCAGTGACTGCGCACACAGACGTACACACTCAAACAGACGTGTATGAACTCTCAGTGGGCGCCGGTTCACAGGAGTGTCATCTAATGCCTAAAACTGAGGTGCGAGTTAGTCTGATCATGCAGTACGGTATGTAAAGCTGAGAGAGGCCAGTGTGAGGGGTCAAAGCGATTGGGTTAAACAAAGCTTATTCCTAAGATGCCGGTGCTTACATCTTTTGAGCTGCTCTTGGGTACATCTGCAGTCCTTGAAACAAGCTGGTCCTGTCTTGTGGAATGACGTATGATACAATGATCAGCGCACACAGAATTATTCCCACCATAGGATTATTATTTCCAATGTCCCTTAAGAAGCAGAGCTACTTTGTCATGGTGTTACTGGAATTGCTAGACAGGATGAGGATATGATATTGGGGAGTTGTTGTTTTTTACAGCTCAAGGTTAACTGCTTAGATAAGCATCCATCCCCTTAAGTTATGAAAAGCAGACTCCCAACATGTTGAGGCACTGAGAGCAGTGGAAGAGTTGAAATGAATCTTTTCATCTGGCCAAGTAAGGGTTCAGTTGTATAACTGAGAGTTCAGCTGGAACCAAGACCAGCAGGTGTGAGGAACCGAGAATCCCATTTCACCATGGTGATGAAGAGTTCATAAATGTAGTTTAACACCTCCATTTGTATGATAGGGTACAGTGATAAACTTCTGGAAACTCATCCTAAAGTGTAGCAAAGCACAGGAAAGCATAATAAAACAAATAATAAATCTGTGGTATAATCATTGCAAAACTGTGTAAAGACAACACAAATACAAGCTCCTTAAATGTTCATATTGATTTAAATCTACTTCTTTGCTCGTGTGGTAGAATGAAAAGTGTTTTGCAATGCAATCAAGTGGCTGATTCTAAGTAATTTCTGTCAATTTTTCAGCCAGTGTGGCTAGATGGTACCGTTGTTTGAGCTGGAGGGCACACAGATGGGGGCAGGTGACTCTTTGCTCCTGGGTGTGTGTAGCGGGTGCAGCCCGGCTCGCTCACCATGTGGACTTTTTCTCCCTGCAGGTGGACTGCCCCAGAAACCTGGCCAAGTCTGTGACTGTGGAATGAATCCCTCGGCCTGGAGGGACATGGCTCTACTGACACATCGTTTACTCAATAGCAGCTGAAAAAAAGAGACAAAATTCAATCAAACAAAAACACATTATTTTAGATGAGGTTTCAGATTTTCTATGCGTGTTGTACAGTACCACATCCATTTCTGTGTAGTGTAGTGCTCCCCCAGGTAGTATATACATTGAATCTTTCCTCTTTCTTCTGCATTGTTCTGTAAAACTGGAGAACCTTTCTGAATCGTGAGCATAGAATTTAATATTTTTTTATTTTATGTCTTTATCAGATTTGTTGTTGTTCAGACTGGCAAGGTGTGGGACAATTTCATTACAGGCACCTTTAGACCTGTGAAGCAGTTTGCTTTCGGTTACACTACTCATTTGGAGATTGTGTTTCGTAGTTAAATGTGTTTCTGCCTCCACTCTGTACATGAAACATGAAGGAATGGGTGGGTGTTGAGCGAATGTGAAGGAATGTACTATGAATCAATGTATGTAGGCATCTACCCTGGCCTGTTTTAAAACAGAGTACCCCAGTCTGGGCCAAGGGGAGTCCTGAAGCAAGCGTTTCCTGGGGTGGGCTGGGCTCTGAGGCTGGCAGGGCTATAGGCTTTCAATTGGTAAAGGCTTCTTCGCCCTGAAAGCGAAGACCTAGGATTCAGATTTTAGTGTGTTCTGGGTAGGAGCCACTAGCATAAGAATTTAATCAAAGTTATGGAGCTGTTGGGAACTTCACAGTGTATTGATCCAAGCACTTCATGCCAATTCCCAATGGATCCTAATGATCTCCTGCCCAGTTACAGTTTTGTCACTTATTCCACTACTCTGTGTAAAGAAGTGCCTCCTGTCTTCAATTCCAAATCCACTTTCATAAATTACTGTAGTTCTTGCTGAAGGTTGTCTTTGCCAACCCTCTAAGAAGAGCTTGACTCACATGTCACAGGCTCCTTTCCTCCGCAAGAGTGAACGCGTCTGTTATCTTGTTTGTACCTTTCAAAACCGTGAACAATCAGGCCCTTTCTCCATCCACACGAAGAAATCTGTAAGCCCATGCATCATGCGGGTTGTTTTTTTGTACACCAAAGGGGGAAATAATCATCCTTAATTATCTTTCCTATTAAACCTCCCAAAGCTGACTATATGATAAAACCCAGAACACAGCTAAAGGAGAGAGGGAACAAACTGATGCGTGGAGCTTTTGGACACAAACTGCGAATATTTTTTCCTCCCTCGTGTCTGCATGTTGGTGTTCACGTTTAACGATCCAGATGTAAATGAAAACATGCAATGAATATGTGGGTGTATAAAAGCTAAAGTGAATACTTTTGTTTTCCTTTGGATGTTACTTATGAAGATTTGGGGTTTATTTGGAATTGCAAAAATCAAATTTTGCACTAGAGCCAAAACATTTTGCAAGTCAAATCATTCCCTTCAGTTCCTGCGGTACACTCTGTGTGGCATTTGTATGTTCTCCCCGTATTTCTGTGGGTTTCCTCCAGGTGCTCTGGTTTCCTCCCACAGTCCAAAGATATGCTGGTAGGTTCTGGAAGAAATTGGCCCTGGTTTCAACATGGCATGTTTGGTAAATTGCTAGCCTATCAGGCATGGGTTTCGATTTTATTTAATTTGCTGTGACCCAGCTTAGTTAGCCGAGTAAGAAGCATACTTATACCAGCATCGTCAGACGGCTAGAATAGGAAACTCAAGGGCAAAGTCCCAGTGGGTGTTACTTGCTGGTTTCTGTAGCGCCCTACAGGCTGCACGTAGGAGCTCAGGAGCTCAGGGCCTGGTAATCATTCTGATCAGGATGCACTGGGAGCAGTTGCTGTGAGTGATCTGCCAAGATTATTTTGCACTGATATTTAGTACAGGCTTGAGTATAACAACAAGACCACCCCCTTTCTGAAATGTCACAGTCTTGATACTGTTTTTCCACCTTGAAACTCAGAAGGCTTCCTCATCGGAGTCTCTGGTTTACTCTGGAAGTAGAAATGAAGGAAGAGAGGCTGTCACAAAGCCAGCCCACACCTTGCCGCCCTGTATGAGATTTTAATGTAGTTGTTGGACCAAATCCCTGTCACAGAGTTCCTGATCTTTGTGACACCCCTTCCCCATCGCCCATCTTTCACCCTCCCTCTCAGCGACTCGAATCGTTTGCTGGTTAGGTTCGCTTGCAGGAGCGCTTGGAGTGGGGGTACACATTTTAACAGTCTCCTTAACTCATGGGATCTTAAAGACAATTTAAATTAGGTGCTGGGGGAGAAAAAAGACAATTGGATGGCATGTGTCAAATTTTGCTAATGCAATTGCTAAAGAGGCATGTTCTCTTTGTTACTTTATGTGAATGTTGCCTAGTTCTGTAGACACAAGCAGGGTTCTACATGGGCTAGTCAGCCAATTCAGGTGCAGCGCAATGAAAACCTGTATTAGGATCATCAGAACGTGGCTCATGCCGATTCATTTTGTGGGTAGTTACTACAGAGCATGGACGTTTGTGTCCCATGCTAAACAAAATAATGAAACGATATGCACTATCAATGTGTATTTATTGCTTACTTACTTGCCTTTTAAGCAGCAATCGGCCATCATGAGGCAACCTGTTTTATTTCTCTCATTTAGTGATGCCGGTGGGTAGCAAAAGGAGTTGGAATGAAGCTGGAGAATCAGTTCATATTAACGCACTTGCTCATGCAACGCGTGCAATTGAACTCAACTTTAATTTTCTTTTTTCCATTATGGTCTCCTTAAGAAAATGCCTCCACTTCAATTCTGTCCAAAGGCAAGCAGATCAGCAGACAATCAAAACTGGAAATAAAGGGTCTTAGAGATCTGACTGTGCTATTTCTCTCAGTTGAACTTTGCCTGCGCATCCTACCTGAATTGCATGTGTTGGACCAGTGTAGAAGTCTGCATGCTGCTCTGAAGCTGGCACTGGGGGGTTTGGCTAGATCTTAAATGCTGTATAAAGGACACTAATTATGCGTAGAACTGGACATAACAAAGGAGTTTTCTTAACCAAAGCTTTTGAATGCTGGTCTGTATCTTACGAAACGGACACGAAAGCCTTGTAGTACATCGAGGTGGATGCAGCCTGTTTTGTTTTCACTGGCTGTTTTTAAATAGATCATAATTCCATGTTTAGAAATGTGTTTTCTCCTTTCCAAACTTATGTATGTATGCTGTCCTGACAAAATGCAGTTCCTTGTAACTACTAATAGAGGCTTGGGTACTGTCTTGTGGTTCACCCCTCAGAGAAGAATGTCTATTCAGTTGTGACAAGGGAAGTGGTGTTATTTATGGTGAGGGTTGAATGCAATAAAACTGTTGAATTTCTTTCTGTTTTGCCTTTGAGTGATGGGTCCGCCTGTGTGGACAAGTGCAAGTGCATCTCTCTAGCCAACATGCATAGAAAAAAAAATTCAAATACTGCAGATAATATATCTAATAAACTAATGTCATCGAAAAGAAACATTCAAGAGCCACATAAGGACTCTTAAACTCGCATCCTGAAGGATTTATTTGTTACTTTTCATACAGTATCGTGGTTTTATCAGCAGGAAAATGGGTTATATAGACATCATTAAAAGCTTGTGACCAAGGAATTTTTTCCCCTCCTTTCCAAAGGCATATCAAATAAAAGGTTGATATTTTGCTGTAGAGCAATACATTTTGAAAATGCCTGAGGTAGTGTGGTGATGCAAGCTTTTAACAATGCCGGGAGAGGGTGGCGTTACAGACCAGGGAGTGTAGGGACAGCAGCCACTTGAGTAGTATGGTTTGAGCCTTAAAACTGTGCTGGATAAGACCACTCCAGTTCACTCATCTCCAGGCCGTGCTTCTGTCTCCCGTGTGCCACAGCTCTCTGTCTCCTTGTTGCCATGCCATACAGTGATTCTTCAGCCATGCAAGTCCTTTTTCGCCCCAGGTGTGACCACAGAGTGTTTTGCTCTCGCTGTCATCTAGTCCCCCTATTGTCTGAAAGGGACTTTGCACCTCTCCTGTGTTTTATGGTCTTTTTGTTGATGAAGAGGGCATCATCACACAAACTAATAGGCATCATTTCAAAACTCCATTGTGATGAAGTTAATAACGGCAAAAGATGAAATCATGGAATTTGCAGAAGCTCGAAAATTCAAATGGCTCGCGAGTCTTGACTAAAACATTATGCTGTGATTGAAATTGGGTTAAGCTGAATGTTGTAAATGTCATATTGGACAGAGCCACAGTGTTCATCTGTTACACCCTCCATGCCTCTGCAGTGCTGATTCTAAGAAACATCAGTTAATGTTAAATACAGCTGAATTTCAGATTTTTAAGAAATGTACAGCATCTAAACATTTTTCAACTAGAACATTATTTGATGTACAGTAAGTGAATTGTCTCATGCTCCCAGACGTTTTGTAATTTTTCATTCATTACTGTGGGATATTTTGGAATGGAAGGCTGCGTTTTAAGACCGGATTCGGCTACATTTCATTTCAAGCCTTTTGAACGAGGCTGGTGAGCTGATGCTTCCTTGCTCCGTCTTGATGATGCAGCACGGTGGTTATTTATTTTCTCGGCTTGGCATGGCATTCAGTCGTCTTTCTCCTCTGGCACCTCCTTGTCTTTCAGCTCTGCAGTCTGCCACATCTGGACTTATGGCGGACTGGCTAGTGCACGCACAGCTGCCCAGATGTTCCCCGATAGGCAGGGCACATGACCCTGAAGTCCAGGGATGGGAGCAAGTTGTGGAATGAAGCAGTAACCGGGAGGAATCCCAGGGAGGCTGTAGGCAGAGATGAATTACAAATGAAGATAGCACAGGGGCTGAATTATTCGTCCTCCCCTGCGGACTTTCAATTTGAGAGAGGAAGTTGAGCATTTTTTCCCCCTTTGTGTCGGGGAAAGTCTATTAATAATACAACTGGCAGCTTTATGTAAGTATGCCAGTAAAGAGAAGTAGCAAAACTCTGCCTTTCTAAATCAAAACTAAACCATAGTTATAGGACATACAAGAGGTCTGGTACTAGTAGAAATGCGAATAATGTTATTTAACTACACATTTGGCACAGATCTCACCCAAAACAAAATAATGCTTAATTTTATTTATTGTTAATGTATCTTTATTTTCTGCAAATAATTTTCTAATTAACAAGAAAACTTGGTCAATACTGTATAATGGTTTCCATATGTTTGAATCACAGAATCCTTTACAGCTACAAATATGTGAAATCGAGTAATCACAAGCTCGTGAGCACACACAGGTCTTCAAAATACTGTACGGCTGAAGGGAAAAAAAATCTATAAAGAATTAAAAATGTTACCCTTCTGACCACAGCTTAATGATACTCGAATCTCTTCAGAAACCTAACATAGCTTGGTAATTTAATTTTGAGATTTTTTTACAATGTAAACACAGAAATGCAGCTCTTCGTAACATAAAAGGACATTTTTCATTTTTTTTTCTTAATGCATAAAACATGTTTTTTTCTGATTCAAAGAGAGACAGACTTTTAACACTTGACTGGGTTCGTTTCTGGGGCCGTGTGAGGTGAGGATGAGATCGCTGTAGCCGAGCCCTGGACTGCTTGGTGTTCACAACTTGGTGAAATGTGCTGCTCAGCAGGTTCAGCTCTGACAGTAGTAGTGGAGGAAGCCCCTGCAACTACAGTCCTCCTAAATAAATTCCAGTCAATTCAAAAACACTTTTCTTACAGTTGAACATTTAGTGTCCACCCCTGTTCATAGGATTAGAATGGGATTTTTAAAATAAGCTTTTAAGAAACTAAAACATGGATTTGTTATAAAAAAAAACAACATGGAAGCAAGGAAGCAGTTGTACGGTATCTTGTTCACCTTCCTCCTGTTCATAGGAAAATGTAATGTGATACGGAGCCACCATTGTGTCCTCCTTTTACTAAGCAATCTGTGTGGGTTTCCTGATACAGACAGATGTACTATTGTCTTGCCCAAGTTAATTAAAATATGTGATTATCCCTTTAAGTGCTGTACATTGTAGTGAAAATGGACACATTAGTATCTGGTACTGTGTTTATTATTTTTAAGGGCATAGTACCTCTTTTATTTCAGATAAGGAATAAAATCTGAGCATTTGTGAATTCATGTCTTGTCTAGAATTTACCCTGTCTGTTGGATTCTAGGGTGATCACGTATGTATACTGTAGCAAGCCAATAACCTGTTTCTCTTTGACAAGGAATGTTCCGGTTGTTGATCACGTATCTATTAATTTCGATTTGCTTGTGCTGGAGAGAAAAGGAGAAAGTCTGTTTTCTTGCTGAACGCCAGCATTTCTGCAAGCAGGGTGTGTTCATGAGAGCTGCCATCCCAGAGGTCTGGATCATGAAGCTTTATTGCAGTTGGAGTCCAAGTATCTGTTACTGTCCAACAATGACAGCACTGAAAGCTGTGTGCGAGAATGACTTTTCTCTGAAGGATGCTCAAACTCTTATTAAAAAAAAAATAGCAATTGCAGATGTTCACACATGAAGAAAGGAGATTTCATTCTTTTTTACTTACAAAAACATTATTAGTTTCTGTTTTTTCTGTTTGTGTTTCAATTGAAGGTGGTGTGTTGCTTCATCCAGTTATTTATAAAAATCCCTCCCTCCTTGTGTCCTTGCTGACAGTGCTGTGGCTGGTGTGATACAAGGCCAAAATGATCTGATTGCTGTTATTTTAATTCACTAAAATTGAATTCATTAAAATTCGCTAGAATTCGCTAAATTCTGAAAAGCTCTCTGAAAGGAAGTTCAAGGTGGCTGCAAGTCAGATGGTGTCTGTTTTTTTTGTTTCTTTTGATTTGAAGCTTGCCAGGGCAGCACTGGTGGGCTGTATGCTGCCCCCTGCTTGAGCTGTGTTCATAGTGAAGGAGTGGAAATGAAGTCAGCAGTAAGTATGGCACAGGTGTGAAGATTGTCTGCTGTTTCATGAGCAATAATGACCTGTTTTAGATTTCCTTTTTCATACCTGCTCAACTTATAGTCCCCAGTCTGTGATTTACCCCTCATGCCACAAGGGCTTTGGGAATATACCCCTTGTTTTCCGAGGGACGCCACCAGGATGATGTAGACTGTGCTCATTCTATATGGGCACTATCCCAGCTGTCACAATGTTAAAGTTATCATGAAATCTTTATTTGCAGCATACAGTATATGTACATTGGGCAAAGGCACCTCCTCTATTTGGAGAGGTTTTAAAGGCCTGTAACAAGTAGACCTTGGAGATCTATAAAAGTCCACATTCTTCAAGAGCAGCAATAAAGACAGGAATTTCTGAGCAGTCACTACCTGTAAACACACACATTACTCTTTACTGTACTGTGAACTCCAAGGCATGGTCCTGCAGCAAAGAGGAGGCCCCCACTGTTCCCTTGCATTCCATGTTTCAGGTTTAACCAGTTAAAGATATTGCCTGCCATGTTATTGCCATCTGGATGATGCAGTTGATAGTGTTTTTTTCTTTAGCATACAAAAAACATCACTTAGACCAACAGATTTACCAAGTACTTAGGAAAGTGATGCATGCCAGTGTAATTTGTACGATGCCTCAGGACAAACTATTCAAAAATTTGGAAAATGTCAAGCCTGCCTGTGGAAATATGAGTCTAGCGGGGTTCCTGGAGGTTTTTCTGAAGACCAGCAGCCAAGTGTCTGAAATAATGGCTTTGACTATGAAGTGGCTGAGCGCCAGCTTCCCTCACCAAGTCTGTGGATCCTTTATGTGGCTTTCTGTGCTGCATTTGTCTCTGCATTTCCCTTTTCTTCTACCAATCCATAGAACATGCAGCAGGGGGCTCCACTGGGGACACCTCAGAGCTCTGAGCTCCTGTTCAGGAGAATACAATAACCAATTATCGGCTAGTTCAAAGTCCTTGTTGGTTTAGTTTTCACACAGCTCATAACTTTGAAGTGCAGTCATAGTGTTTGACTCTGGGCTCCTTTGACAGCAAGAGAAGAAAAGTCTTTAAGGCAAGTGTTCAGAGTGAGACAGGCATCAAGTGTGATTCTCAGTGTCATTCTTTAATAGGGACACAGTTTGCATAATTATAAAGCATGCAAGGGACAAAGCAAAATGTCTCAAATGCAACATGGTAGGTGAAAGTGAAAATAAAGTCAAGAGTGTCTAACTTTATGTTAGTAAATGGCCCCAATTCTGTTAAAGGCAAACAAGGTTTCTGAAATAGCAGTAGTAAACCTCAGGACTAGCAGTCCACGCCATCGCAGGACTTATAGGACTTTGAATCTCATAATAATTCATGAATTGATCCTGATTAGTTACTTAATCCAGGTGCTGAAGTTCACTTTGAGTTTGCTCACCTTTGACTAGGTTGACTAGTTTTGACTCTTTTGCTCCCGACAAGTCAAATAGTGGTTAGGACTTTGACATTACTTTTGCCCTGACTGGGCATGTCCACTTATGTTTTGTTAATGATAGCCACTTAGGAATTAATGCAGATGTCCTTGACAATTCCTGGGCGTGCTTGTCATTAACATCAGCCTCGGTGATTGCTGTGCTGTGGCAGTGTCCCTTGTCTACAAATGACATCACAGCCATCTGCTGCACCTTCTAGGGTTTAAGCACAAAATCCACACACTGTCCTTCTGCTGTTCACGCCATGTGCACACATTTGACATCCAGCCCCTGCAGGTGTGCTGCCATTTCAGTCTTATTCGCTGAGGAGATGCTTTAACTGAAAGCAACTAATGATGATTGGAGAGGATGAAGGAGCATCAAATACTGCTATTGCAGGGTTGGTGACAAATCTTTTTGCATCTCATCCAGAAAGGATCAAATGCAAAGAGAACTAATTAAAAGCTGCTCAGTACAACACATGTTGAGAGCTGGACTAAGCTGGGAATCTTAAGCAAACCCTGTGCCTTACCAATTCTCCACCACCTGTATTAGAATTCACCACTATATGCCTTTTATTACTGTGTTTAAGGCTTCTGGCATAAAGTTTCTATTTTTAATGTAACTGGAGGCAAGTAGAGAAGATGGAAGCAGGTATTGAAATATGTTGCATCCTTTGTTTCCTGTGAGTTGTTTCTTATGCTTTAATTCCCGTTATCCTGCTTTCCAGAAAAATCAGAATTCATAGTTTGATTGCTCATTTTGCTTATTTTACAATACATATTAGCAGGGACAGTGCAGGGGGGAAATAAATCAGCAACCTTTGTATGTTTGGAAAGTCATTTTTTTTGGAAAATCTGGCTAGCAAATCCAAAATGACAACAGGGGACTGTCAAAATGTGCATGTATTGAATAAGAAATTAAATAAAAAAAAACAATAGGATCAGATCAATTTTCCTGTGGAAAATAACCCAGCTATGGTCTTTAAATTAGTAGCAAGCTGCAAGGATTTTACTGTTGTGTTTTGGCTGTATGTGTTATGTGTGATGGTCTGCTAAAAACATTTCAGTTTCTTTCTTTGTCCGAGGATTGCATTTGTTACGGAATACTTTTTAGTTTTCTTAGCTATAATAAATTCAGTCTCTGCTCAGATTTGAAAGAGAACAGATTTTTTTGCAAAGGAAATGCTTTTGGTTTCCCGTCTCTTATAGGACAATTGTATGAACAAGCCTGTTCTTCTGTAAACTGCATTTTTAAAGCATAGAACCTGCAGGATTTTCTGCTCTTGAACTGATTTGGAACTGTCGGAAGCTGATTAGCCTGAGTTGTGTGCTGTGTTTTTGTCCTAGATATGCACAACCTCGGGCACAGAGACATTGTGCAATATGAGATTTCAAAAACCAAATTTACACTTCATTTCATTAAGCCTTCCAGTTAGCATTACGCTTGATACGAACACTTATTATTATTGACTGTGACCCAGAGAGATCCTATAAAATTTACATGGTTTTGTACTGCTGAAGTGACTTCTTGGATGAGGTCAGTCACTGGCACTGATTGGACCCTGTTGTCTCTGGGCTATACTACTCATCCTGCACTCTGAGACAAAGGCTTCTTCAAGGTTTTAAAATATGGATTCACTTTCAGAGTAGTTCTATGCACTTTAATATGCACTGAGGGATAGGGATCACTATTTTCTTTAATTATTACATGCTGTTTTTTGTACTGACCTTCCTGATGTTTCACCTGTGTAAGGTGAACAGTGTATAACTAGGGGGCAAGAAAGCGAGAGGGCCCAGCTGGGAGTAACTCATACAGTAAATCAACAAAACAAAACTAATCTGCCTAAAATTCTCTGCCTAGGCCTCATTCTGCACGTGTATGTGTGTGTTTTTTTTGTGTGCACATGTATCACTGTTGGAACTTTGATTTGTCTGGGTTCTGTATGCCTGTGTCCATACAGTATTTGGATTTTTATTCCAGGTGCAAAAACGTTACTGCCGAGAAAGGGGCTATTGCACAAATTCTTATGCACAGCATGATTCCATGCCGTAGGTCTCCAACCCCAAGTCTCGTTAATTTCATAAGTCACCTGTTTCTGAAGATTGGCAACACCTGTAAGATACAGTATTGATTAATCGAGCATATAATTTGTTCTATTAAGAAAACTGGTTCTTGAGGGCAGAAGAGTACTTAAATGTTTTTCCAAATTCCTTAAATACTTGTTTAATCGATCACAATCACATTGTTCCATATAATTAAAAAAATGGTTATTTAATGATTACCTATAAAATTTGCATTAGGACATTCCAGCTCAAATACCATCACTCACTTAAAGGTGAATGAAACTGGTCATCATTATCATTATAAACTAATTAAATTGAAAACTAATTGGCTTGTGATACATGATGATAAAAGTCTGGTTTTTCAACTCACAGAACCTTAGTTTTACATGTCATCTGAAGAATAATATATCAACGAGGGCTACCTGTGATTGGAACAGACTGAATACTTTGTATCTAAGCAGCTGCTTAGCACTGTTTGAGAGATTAAGGCATTCCTGTCTTGGTGACAGGATGGGAAAAAGGCATCAAATCTGCCAGCTCATATCTTACATTTTCTCTTTTGGACTCTCTTGGCTGATGCTGTTGTTTTTTCACTCTTAGAGGTAGTGGCTGTGCAGTTGCACTTTTAGACCTCAGAAATGTGGGCTGGATCCCTGTAAGAGTAGCTTTATTGTTATTTATTTTCACAGTGCGCAAATATCCCTAAGCATTTCTCATCACAATATCCATATCCCACACAGACTCCACTGCCCAATGAGAGATTATTCTGCCCTGCAGATACCCCCCAAAATGACACAATTGTGACTAGAAATGTCATAACATTAACAAAAGCAAGAACAGCCCTATGTGTGTGGAGTTTACAGATAGGCACAGGAGAGAGAGATCGCTGTGCTTCTGCAACGTTTTTGGTTTAGTTTTTGTAACTGTCATTGGTACTCCTACAGTACCTGTAGGACTCTGAACTGGAATTCTGGGATTTCTGCAGCAGTGAAGGATTGTACAAGAAAGGCATCAGGCGAGGGAAACGGTATATTGAGGGATGTGGAAGCATGGTCAATGCATGCGCTGCTTTTATGGCTGTGCTTATCTTAACCTGTACTTTGCTGTGAATTCTCCCCTGCTGCAGTCATGCACCGCAATCGGGAGAGATGCTTGCTTGGAGCACATGTTAGGTCTGTTAAACCCAGTCGCTTGTTCAAGCCAACTTGTGTCACTGGAGCGATTTATAATGGGGATTCCCCAAGAAGTGGTGCACAATTGAGCAAGCGTCACAAGAGGGGTGTCCTTAGAGGGGTCAGCCCAGCTTTCTATGTACTTGTTGCACAACAGTAACTCTCGGGACGCGCTTGGCACCTGCTCTTCCAGTCAGTACTAACTCTATTCCAAGGCACTGTGCAACCACAAGTGTGACAAAAGCCAAATGGCTCTAACAAGTCTTTGTTAGTTTTGCCTTGTCCAACCCAGGTCTTTTCCCTCTGTTCTTCATGGTCTTCCAAGATTCTGTGATTTCCAAATTTGTACTTCAAAAACATGTGAGAGGTGTTGTAACCCTTCCTCCCCGGACTCTCTCACACACATAGTGGCCCTATTATAATAAACACACTTTAATAGAATAATATCTAACATATAACATTTAACACACCTGAAGAAGGCTCCACAGCTAAAACGTTGTTTCTTTTCTTTTCAGCATGGAATAAACCTTTACGTGTTCCTAATATCCAACATTGCTGTTATTGGAAGTAAGATAATGGAAGTAATTCTCTTTATTAAGCAGCCTTCACCTAAGCGTAGCAATGATGTATCCTTCTGGTTTTCACTTCTTATGTTGTAGTAGGACACTAAAGACATATTTACAACTCATTTTTAAGCCTATGTAAAGCCATGTTGAACACTGTCTGGATCAATATCATGCATCAGACTATATATTCCTCACACTAAGTAAATATTGCTCTACGAAGGTGTCATATCCTGGTATGCTAAATATGAGCAGCACAAATGGGGATCAGTTTTTTCATGTCTTTTTCCTGCTTCTGAAAGATCTGCATTCACTTTTCATTTGCATATTAAGAAAGGGTCACTTTTGATGCTTCAGCTGCATCTTGACCTGTAGGGAACTCTTCACAGAGCTGATTCGTATTTAGGATTTCCTACACTTATAGATTCTGTCACGTTTTAAAGGCTGGAGAAACAGGTCTCTCTTTCTTAGGAAGGCCAGTGGGTTCCAGCTTCACATTATCAGGAAAGGAATGGAACCACAAGACAACTCAATATGCAGAAGTACAGGAAAGTCATACTGCACTTTGGTCTGGTAGTAAATTGTTTAGTTTGGAAGTAAAAAAAAACATAAGAATGTAAGAATGCTTACAAATGTTAGATGGCCATTTGGCCCATCCAGCCTGTTGTTTTTTTTGCCTCTAATGGATTTCATCCTGCTGTTTCTTGAAAAAAGTCTATTCTAGCCCCATGCCTGGTAGAGAATTCACATCGGCAAAAACTTCAGATCACTTTACATAAACCTTCACTGGCCAGTTTTGCATTATTAAACTTTTCTTCCACTGGCTTCTACAGCTATTTTTCTACAGCAGGAAAGTACAAATATTATTATTGTGATTATTATTATTTTATTATTAGATTTAGCAGACACTTTTATACAACACAATTTACATTCAAAATAACCTATTTAAAAGCAGTAAATTAATCCAATAAGTATGCTATTGTAATATAATGCAGAATTTATCAACAAATGAAATATTAAATCTAGGGTATGTAAAAATGTACTTTACTTAATTTTGAGCAATTAACAATATAACAGTATGACTTATTAAAGTAAAGTGTGCCTCTTATAATACAGAACTGCTGGTCTCCTTAGTCCAATGCTTAATTCAGGTTGCTGAAAGCAGTTCACATCTTTTCCTTTCTAATCTGAATCCTGGCTTCCCCAGGTCTGTCCTGGCTGACTCCTCGCCCAAGATACTGTAAGTACAGCACTCATCTTCTCCTGGTGCTGGCTAATGCCTGCCCCGCACTCTCCAGCAACCGTGATATGTGCTTTCTTTCTGTTGACCTTCAGCCCGACATCCAGCAGGTCCTGAATTGCTGGCAGAATTGCAAATAAATTCTTTGCACAGTTCAAGATTTGGTTTTTAAATGACATCAGAAATAGGCTTGTGGATTGAGATAAGAGCCCTAAAAATGATCGCAGAATTTTCAGAAAAATCAGCAGCAGTGTCTGCGGTTCTTTCCACAGTATTGCAAGCAATCGTGCTCAATGTGCAACATTAGATGGTTATTTTTTAACCTTAAACCTGTGCTGAGTAGTTTAAAGAGTGTAATAGAAGATGGAAAGTGAAATATTCTACGGTTGAGGTCATAATATTTTGGCTTCTGACCGACTTTAACCCTGGACCTTTTACGAAACAGCCCATTCCAAAGAGCGTAAGCCTTCGAAGAGAAACATTAGCTGCGAGCTGTCCTTGAAACATTTGTTGCCCCACTTTTACAGTCCACCAGCAATTAACTGAAAGCCTCAGATTATGTCATATACAATTAATACTGGCGCATGGTCATGACTGCCAGCCCAGATTTCCTGAGGATTAGAAGATCACTAATATTTTCCATGATACCTCACTCCACTTGTATTTGACATAATTCAATGTATAGCCATCTGGAGGCACTTATTGTGAGCCACACTGGCTTGGAGGGAGCATGCAAATTGTGAATTATCCGGCTTTTTTCTGCACAAGTCGATGTTCTCCAGCAGTCTATGCTCCTTTTTGTCACTCCCTTGAGCTTGGCTATAAAACTGTCCCTTCATACAAAATAAAAGGGTTCATTTCTAGTACTCGTATTTGCTTTTAACATTATTTCTTACTTGTCTTATAATAGTCATCATAATAATTTTATAGCCCCGCCTTGAATGCATTGCTTGCCAGGAGAGTCTCCATCTCCTCTGCAACCCAGGATTGGATCAAGCAGTTAGAAAATGGATGGATCACTTCACGAAAGCTGAAACAGTTGCTCCAAGATCAATGCCACTCTGTGAGAAATGGACACATCTCAGTATTGCACTCCTCAAGTATTTCAAGGGGCACATTTCAGCGTGTGGCCACACCAATTTCTGTCCCAGTCTGACTCCCCTGAGAATGTGCACTGACACGTTTCTAAAATCTTTCTGGAAAATAGCAAAGGTTAGCAAAATGAGGAGCACCTGTATTGAAGAGTGCAATATATTTCAATCCTTGCAGGGATTGAAATTGAAAATGGAAAAGTTTGGAAAAAATGAACAATGAAACATTTTGGTTTTTTTTCAAAACTACCTCTTCAAAGATTAAGTGATTTGAAAATAAGCTTAAGAACAGTTTTTCGGTATCTTGGCTATTTGACTATTGCCCATATGCTCTTTCCTTCCCATTAGTTCCCATTTACAAGCCACTACTGAACTGTAAAGTTCTTGGCAAAGGCTTCTTCACCTTGTTATGTTGTAGTATGTAACATTTCAAAGAAAAAAATGCCTGTGGTCTGACCTGCATTATATTTTCAGTTTCTTTGCGAAATGACACATCCTGCATTTGCTGTCTGTTTTGGTGGAGTTGTCTCTGATTAGCCCTGAATGACATCTCCAGCAAACATACCTTCTAAAAAGACATCTTGAAGCAGGTTTTTAGGAGCCTGTCAATCACAATAAGGAGAGTAATTTTGCGCCGATAACATATGGGATTGTTTTCAGTTGTGAAGCCTTGATCCATCTAAGTAACTGTTATTTTCACTTGCTTTTCATATATCTTCAGATATATTATTTAATAATCCATCTGCAAAGTGGGTAAACACCACAAAAAACACCTTCACTCGTTATACTACCAACAAACTGTGGGTGTATCTGATACATGGCCATTCCTACTGTGAGTGTGCCTGATTCAGAGTTATTTGCACTATGGGCATGTCTGGTACAGAACCATGCCTCGTGTGGGCGTGTCTGATATAGGGTCATTCCCACTGTGGGCAGGTCTGTTACAGGGTCTTCCCCACTGTGGGAGTGTCCAGTACAGGGTCTTCTCCACTGAGGGCATGTCCAGTACAGGGTCATTCTCACTATGGGCATGTTTGGTACAGGGTCATTCCCAATACAGAGTCATTCCCACCTGTGTCAGTCATCAGCTGATACACTAGTAAGAGCTGTATAGTCTGAAATAATTGCATCTTGAGGAGAGGCTGCATACAATTCTGTATACAAGTGATCCTTGAATTAGAGCATGTCTGACATACAGGAATAAAAGAAAGAAAATTAAATAAAAGTCTAAACAAACAAGCAGGTTAATTAAATCATCAGTCAGCACTGGAAAATTAGAGATCAGCTGGTATGAAAAATAAAAGATACAGTGTTACTTCAGGACCAGAGCTGAGAACTCCTGGTCTTGAAAAACCTTTTCTATTTCAGACCTAGGTGGAGTGGAGGGCTGCTCATTATTTTCTAGTGGTTGTAGAAGCATTGTCGAATGAAAATTACACAGGTGGTGTTCATAATTAAATTAACATTTAATTGTATTGTATTTTTTAACAATTAATTATTTGATACATTAATAAAATTAAAATAAAATAAAGCTTTAATAATAATATTATGCCAACTGTGTAATTTTATTATGAAGGGTTAATTGTAAAAAGGAGGGCATTGGCTGATACCCAAGGGCAATATCACTGAGAACTGTGTCCACATGATTCAGGGTTCAGGATTCAACGAGGAGCAACCAGCAATAAAAGAACAGAAGAAAAGAACCCAACAGGAGTTGGTTCAGGCGAACGCTGTGCACCAGACTCTCAGCTCACAGCTGTTAATCGTGCGCCAGGTTTATCCTGCGGAATCTGCTGACTGTCTGGTCTCTCTGCAAGCCTCTTCTTTTCTTTCTCTTTGCTATCTTTTTCTGTCTCAGAAACTGGTCTCCATTTGTCTGCTTTCATTAATCTCTCCCTGGAATGTTTAAATCCCACGTTAAAGCTTAGCTATCCTAATACAGGAAGAAAACTGTAATCCTTCAGTATGAAGGCATCTGGTTGAAAGAGAAATATTATCAATAGAACTACAACAGATCTGCTATACTGTATGTAGCCACATTTTTACTGTCCATATGGATTTTGCACTTCAATTTAATGCTCTTCCACAAAGTGCTGTCTTTACATCGCAAATGACTTTACACTATGCACAGTTTTATAGACATTATATGTTTCAAGAGAGTATTTATGACTGCAAAGGAACAGGTTTATTCCATGCTGAAAGCCAAAGAATAGAGACACAACGTTTTGGCCGTGGAGCCTTCTTCAACCTGAAGACAACTCGACACACCTGAGGAAGGCTCCAATCCAATTCAGGGTCACAGAAGAGACAGGCAAAGGGTGATGGGCGCAAGGCAGGGTACACCCTGGACGTGACGCCAGTCTATTACAGGGCACACACAGTCTCGTACACACTCGCAACACGACCAATTTTTCCCAGGAGCCAATTAACCTACCAGTATAACTTTGGACTGTGGGAGGAATCTGGAGCACCCAGAGGAAACCCACATAAACACGATTTCCTCCCACAATCCCAAAGCATACTGGTAAGTTCTTATCATGTAATTTATCTGCCAGCTGTGTAGTTTTGTATTGCAAAATGGAGCAATTTATCAATAAGATTTTGTACATGATTTCCTGCAGTGCATTATCTTACAGCTGTGCAATAAAAATTCTCTTTTGAAAACATTGTTTTCCTGGACTACCTTACTGTACATCGGAGAATCTGAAAGTTTCCTGAGAAGAAGACCTAAACCTCTATAAAGTGAATGGCAAAGTACATACAGCCTTAGAGGTAACTGGAGTTGAAGAAACAATTTTGGGGGTTGAATTTTTGGGTTGTTCTTTTCTTTCCCCTCCTGTCCCATGGCCTGGGGGTGGGAAGCAGACCTGCACTGGATTCACAGGTTTTGAGAGTTGAGATTTTAACCACGTGAAAAAATTGTGTCTTACCTATTTGGTAGCTTTGAGCTTTTCTGCAGCTGCTGTCAAGGAGCCAGAGACCACAATATGGTTTTGGATTTTTCCTGGTGATTTGTTTTTAATATTTTGAGAAGAATCCTGTTAGGACCTTGTAACAATCAGCCTATTAAAAATTTGCTGGAGGCGATAACTGATACAGAGAAAACTTTTGATTCTGAATTGACAAAAGATGGAGATTGAGATGATTGTGCTGCAAAATGTTTAGAACAGGTTCCTTTCATCTGCAGAACTGCCCTTCTGCTTGAAACTTGCGGAGGATTACTGGAGAATCTATAGTCTAGTGCTGGTCTTAACGTCACACTTTGGGCTGACTTCCTTAGGCTCATTCATGATTTTGTATCAGCTCATTAAATTTCCTCTAATGTGTTTGTTCTTTGTTATGCTTTGTGACAGGCTGAAAAGATTTAGTACCTTTATCTTGACTGGATGTCTGATAAGGACATGAAATACACACACTGACTAGACCCTTTTTTATAGCATTAGTCTGTCAGATGGTTTTCCCACACTGATACATTGTTTGTTTTTCACCAGGAAAAATTAGAATATATAAATTCATACAACCCCCTTCTGATCCTTCAGAATACACACATACAGTGAAAAAGAGAATCCGCAAGGATCAGTAAACAGGTTCAGGGTTTACTTATAGAATCTTTAATATAAAGCAATGGTTACATAGGAAGTGAGGGGGTACTATACATCGTGATATAGTACAGAAAGAGGTTCAGCTTGGTTTACACAGCTCTTTCTGGGCCCTGGCAGTCTGAAACAGTACTTTTTTTATTTTTTCCAAAAACATACTTCAACACCGAAATGGGGAAAAAAACTGTTTGGGAGCAATACAGCGAATCGATGAAATTAACTCAAACCTTCAGTATTTGATATAGATTTAAATAATTTGAAAAAAAAAACTAATTACTTTTATGTTGTTCTTTCCAGCCCTTTTCTGTAATACAGAGCAACACTCAGTGGCAAGATACACTGGATTGATCAGTGTTGTCTCTTTAAGAGTTACCATATACATTTCGAAGTTCTGGAAAGTGTATACTGTATATTACTCCTGTTCTAGTTGTGCTACACTGGCTTCCAGTGAATTACCAACATTTACAATATTTTAACTGTAAGGCAAAGAAGGAAATTCAGGGCAGTGTTTCAGATAACATCCATCCTTCCTGATGTCCTACCACAGTTCTCAAGATGATCAAGATATATAACAACAGGAAAGAATGCATTCAGCATTATTTCCTACAGGTCATATACAGAAGTTACTTGTTATTTCAAATTATGGAAATGGAGAGCCTAAATTTTAAAATATAGGACATCTGTCTTAATTATAATTGGAGTACTTTTAAGCATTAAAAAATTTGAAAATATTTATTTTGTTATATAGTCTTTGAGTCTTTAATTTGAAATATTTAATGACTGGGAAGGCTCTATGGTTACACTTTCAGTAGAGCAGAATGCTGTTCTGTTCTCCTGGAAATATGACGACTCATATGTGCTGTAGTTGCTAGAGGTAAAGATGTTTCTTGTGAAAGGTTTTTAAAATTTGAATCTTTTTTTTACAGAAAGCAGGGTGAATGTTACATTCAGGCAAAAGTTACAGAGCAAACTTTGGAACTTAGAATATTAGAATAAACAGATTCGAGCCTCCTAATTTTGTAAGTAGTTTGGGATTTTCCAGTAAAGAGAAAAAGTGAAAGTGCTTCCGATACTGAAAGAGACAGGGTGATATACAATAGGAACAAAATGTGATGAACGCACACCAGCCTGAAAATGAAGATATCTAGTCTGTCACTGTACAGTGACACTAATTTAGCACATATTTACTGTTGAGAGCTATTGTCAAGTTCAGACAGAAGAATATGACATAAGCCGTGACTTACCAAAGCTGAGACCAGCACAGGTGTAAACAGCCATGCAGTAAAGAGTTCACAATAGACTATGATTTTTTATGTTGTTTTTTTTTTAAAAAAAAGCATTTTTGCACAACTTTATTGTGGTATCCCACTTCCCTTTAAGGGGGGGGGGGGGCAAAACAACAAGCCTTTCTGGTTTGAATTAAGCTTCATCGTGAGACATTAAAATCTGGCTGTCCCAGCAGGGTGAAATGAGAAAGATGTCATTTGGAAATGATCAAAGTCAAGACTGCCGAACGACACAGGCGGAAATGTGAGTGTGTGTGTGCAGCCATGAGAGGAAACGCTGGTTAGTCCTGCTGCTTGATATACAATTAAATGTTGCTTTATAATGGCTGCTTTAGGGATAGGAATGCCCAGGGGTTAGGTATGATTAAATACAAAAAAAAATCAAAGAACTGTATTTTTTCCCCCTTAATTTTCTCGGGGCGATTTCTGTGTGATTTTAACTTTTATAGTGCTGTGGGAGACTCTGTGATTATCCAACGCTGTTTGACTCCCTTGTTTTACAAACCTCTAACCCACGCTGACTGCTCAGCACATTGCTGTCAGGGCTGATACAGAAAATGCCTGCTATCCAGAAAGGGGCAAGAGACACAAACATTCCAGTACCAGCACATCGGGTTTGAACTCGGAACGAAGATCTGTTTCTGCAATGACTTCTGGTTACTTGGAGGGATCTTGCCACTCAGCCCAAAGCTATTCCAGCCTACTCCATTGCAGTATTTTAGAGCAACCGGCTCGTCTTTGATAATTAGCAGGATCAATAGATCAATTAAGGTGTTGGTGGTGTAAAAGCTCTGTAATGGAGTAGATGGGCTCCCGGTTTTATAGCACCGCTAGGAGTATAGAGGAGGCTCACTAGTTCACAGCAAGCATTTTCTAAAGTGTTGTTTGTTGCACATATCTTATTTTAGTGATTTATTACAAGACAAGTTATTTAACTAATGCAGCCAAAGCAGATTTGCACACACAATACAAAGCACCGCTGACAGCAAAGAGAGAAATGCAAGATAGAAATAAACATGCACCAAGAAGAGAGGAAAGGAAAATGGATATTTGTATAAAATGCCTTTTAATCCTTCCCTTTTTTTAACATTCCTAACTGGTTTCTCTTTATGATTCTGCAGATTCGTTTCTTGCTTGTTTTTTTAAACAAACTACCATATCCACAGTATAAAACATCTGCATGATTGGAGAAGTCAAGTTTTCTTAACCCCTCAAAGGTTCTGTCTTATGCAGTATAATGACAAGCACCTCTTTGGCATCTAACGAGGTTTAACACCCTCAGGTTTCAGTCACCCTGCAGAAATGCCGAAATCCTAGCTGCTGGTTTTCTTAAGGTTTCGTTCATATAACATCATGGGGTATGTAAGCTGTGTAAACCAAACTTTCGTCACCACCAACTCCCAGATAGTTGTACCGTACGTGTTTTAAAAAAACTGACTAAAGAAAGTAATGGAAAACCAAAACAACAATAACAATAACAACAACAAAAGACGTGTTTTAAACAAGCACAGCTTGATACAACAATAAAAATTGCCATGTGATACCATTGGCTTTATAATAATTTATAACATTGAAGACAATCAAGATGACAGACCCCAGCCCTACTGAACCTGGCAGAGTGGATCGATTCTGTGGTTAGCATGTGGTAAAATATATACAGCTATACACCCTTCACAACAGATCACTCGAACTCCTGGCTGTTACCATTTATTGCAATCAATCTTTAAATACGGAGCGAGTTGAAACGAACGCTCTTGGGAGTTTGTGATTGGAACACAAATAAGGGTGACCCCCTGCTTTGATCATGATTAACACTAATCAACAAAGTGATTAGTGATTTAAAGGAAAACGTAGAGGAATGATAAGGTACAGTATATATAATATATAAAAGGGTTCATTAAATGCTATAACTTGAACACACACAAAGAAGAGAAATACCACATACATACAAAAAAACACATTCTGATTCTGCACGTGCTCAGCCTTTTGAAAAACATTTGGCTTTTTCTCTGATCTTCATTTTCATCACTGTCCCCTCCCTTTTACCATCACGGATGCAAACAGCCCTTCCTTCTACACTTCGGCAGTTTCTATTAAAGAAATTTTGGCAACTCAAAGGCGTGGCTGGGATCAGCAGCGCATTTCCAGTTCATGCGACGTGTGTCTTATCCCTATGTCTTGCACAGGAAATTGTGTCCCTGCTCTGACTGCTCTTTTATCCATGCCCTCTAGAATGTGTTCTAGATCCAGACCATCATAATCAAAAAAAAGCTTAAGAAAAGAATTCTTAAAGCTGGGAGTGTGATAAAGGATGTGTAAAAAGATTTCACAACTCAACAATTTTCAAGTTAGTTCCTTTACAGCTGTGCTGTGTTTTGACAGCTCAAGACTTGAAGGCTTGCATATGCATTTATTTGCTTGACCATGCATCTCAATCCCAGTTCATGTCTACTGCCTCTCCCTTTTCTTTCATTAGTGCATTTTTAAACGGACTGCTATTGTACCCAAACCTTTGCATTGTATAAGACACCTTTCCAGCAAAACATCAGCTCTCGCATCACCATAAGAATCTGCACTTCTACTCTCCCGGGTTTGGAACCAAGAGTCCTGCACTTTTCCTGTTGCATGCCCTCTTGTAACTATACTTCAGCATTCTGTGTTGAAGTTTGTGCCAAGGCGCTTTGCCATGTTAGGCAACTTGAAGTCAAACAAGTGCTGAATGGTTGAAAGGTACAAGGGGAAACAACTTGGTGTTGCTCATGTCTGTTGGATTCTTCACTGTGGCTTTGTGCACTGCTAATTTTCTTCCTGGCTTTCAACACAGAACCATGGAGAAGTAAAAAAAATTGGGTAGGCATCAGGTAGGAAGTTAAAGAGGGAATTTGAACAAGGAAATTCAAATTCCGCACATATCTTAGAATCAGGATTACCTGAAGTGGCACAGATCCGGGTGCCAATCTGAAGAGTGAATTAAAGAACAATTATACAACATAAGAATCTCATCTTGAGGCATTTCCTCAATGAGTTACACATTCAAAATGTACCATCTAAAACACCAAAACCTTAAGTTCCTTCTTTAAAGATTCCTCTGTCTCCTTTTTCAGAACTAAATTATAATGCCCTTACAACCTTTTCAGGCACATACTGTACTCTGATTATCCTGTCTAGCAATCCAGTTGCCGTAGAATATTTCATTTTCTGATAAGTATAAGTTACATTTATGATGCACCAAATCTTTAAAGACACAAGACCATTAATAATCGGTAAACCATAATTAGATTAATAGGGGCTCTTATTTTCATCACAGTGAAATCCTTCTCCAGCATGGTTGTTGGTAGCCATTTTCATTTTGCAGAGCAGACCCAGAATCTGGTAGAATTTGGTATTCCACAGCTTGGCTACAGCAAGGCAAAGAGGTATAAGATGATTACAGTTTACTTGTTTTGTAGGGGCCCACACAGCAGCAGTGCTCCCTGCTGGTGAAAGATAGGTTGTGCAAGGACTGTGCCACTGGTAGCTGGTGGTGTGTACTTCCTTGGTGTTGTTTTGGAGAAGAGGATTCTGGGAGACGTCAGAGCTGTCATCATTTCACACCTCTTCCGTGCAAAACTGGGGGGCTTTGGCCACTGGTTGATATTTTGTTCCAGGGAGTATTGAAATAAAAATGAAATACATTGATATAAGCTGGAAAACAATCAAAAAAAGGTGGAAGTGCCTCAGCTGTAATGTGATAGTGTCTAAAGAGCAGGTAGCGAGCAGTCTCGCTTATAGTGGTTTGACAGGAAAGGTGAAGAAAGCAGTCTGGGAAAATGGGCTTCCTGTTGCAACTGTGTTGTTTCCACTTGACAGTTCTGGGGAAGCAGAGTTCCTTCACCTCTTGCTGAAAGTGTGGCTCTGGAGCCTAGAGAGAGGGGCGTGGTGGTGGGCGGGCAGGGGGAGGAGCCCGACACGGGGGAGGGGCTTGAGGGGGAGGGGGCAGGGCAGCAGTAGGTGAATGGGGAGTGGAGGGTGTGGAGGTGGGCAGGTCTGGGGAAGATGGTAGATGCAAGGAGGTTGGAGGCAGGGCTCGGGTTGGGGGAGGAGTGTAGGGGGGAGGGGGAGGTGTTTGGGAGGTGAGGGGCAAGGGAGGGAGAGTAGAGGTAGGGGAAGGGGTAGGGGAGGCTGGAGGGCTGTGTGGAGGGGGAGGCAGCATACCCTGGGGCGGAGGAGGGGTGCTGCCTCTTGGAGGGGTGTAAATAGGGGAGGAGTGGTTGTTGTAAATGGGGTAACGGGGAGGAGAGCTGGATTTCACTCGGGTGAAGTTGATGCATCGACCCTGCAATGACAAAAGAGGCAGAAACATGAGTGTAGACAATGTATCAGCTTTTTTTCTTACCATCAAGTTTAAAAAAATCCTTAAATATCAGTAAATGGAACTGCAGGAACTGAACCAGATACAGTTTTGCCAAGTATTTTTTTTAATTGTCTATAAGGACCCTGATAAAGAAGTATGACAAAAATATAGCAACAATTATTAATGCACTCTACCAAAAAGTATAGCTGATTAATTGACTGTAAAAAAAATTATCTTCTCAAATTGCTGATCCACCCAAAGACACAGATATAATTCCTCCAGGCAAGAACAATTCAAAAGAGCCCCGAGCATTTGGAAATTACATGGTGTGATATGTTTATAATTCCAGCTCCAGATTGAAGCCTGGCGTAGCTGTACAGAAAGTCCACATAGACTGGGCTGAACTGGGGCAGTGAGTTCATGAAAACAGAGGATAAGAGACAAGATGCCAAAAAAATCTGTGCTGAGGCTCTGTAGTTTATCTTCACAAACAGTATTTCAGATTCCATGATTACAGCTCTGAAACACATCTCTCTTCCTGATACATAAGTAGCTGCAGATAAGAACTTGAACATTCTGAGGTCTTTTTTTGCAATATGGTTACCAAAAGCAAAGCATAAACAGAAACAAAGAATTTTCCTGGACAGTACAACGATTCTAGCAAAATGCTGACAGTGTAAAAATTTTTTTAGTTTAAGGTGTATACTTCAGATTTCTAAACCATTCAGTACATTGTCATTGCTCACACCTCGCCTGCATGTAGATGCAGAGTCAGATAAAAACTATTGTACGTATTGCACATTCTAAGATTTTGGATTAATTAGTTGCAATTCAAGACGTTTGGGCAGATCCTGACCTTTGTTTTTGATACTCAGAAGCAAGGGTCACCCACTCCTTACTGATCTCATTTTACAAGGTGGAAATACTGTAGGAGCACAACGTTTTACAGAAGGACTGGGACTTGCTGGAGCCATGTCAGTCTCTGCTAAGTCCAGTGAGATTGCAGCTGTCTGTTGTTCTCAGCACTAACCCTGCCAGAAAGGGAATGTGTCGGGGTGATACGGGGACACCAGCTTGAAGACAGCCCAGCCTGGCTGTGAGAAGCTGCGTGGTTTTTAACAATGTGACAGTGATGTCTTTCTGTGTGTCGTAATATGTGGAGCTCTCAAAGCGTGCAGTGGCTGACAGAAGCATACAGTAAGTAAGAACCAGCCTAGACCCCTCTGCAGAGAGAGTCTTTCTCTTCCTCCAGGGCCGATGTCCAGCTGATACCTTCCCTGAGAGCAAGAATGCATGAAACAAACTGCTGCCTACTCCTTCTGTTCAACTGAATCTGCGGATCCTTTTTTGGAGATGGTAGAGGTTGGTGGGGGATTTATACTTAAAGCGCAGCTTTTTTTTTAACACTGTCAGCTGGACTTGACTCCTGAAAGTTAGCCAGATGGTTGAAACAATCAGTTTCCTGCCTGTCAGGGAGAACTTATTACACATTATAGCTTTGCCAGATGTCCTTATAAAATCTTTTGAGCAGCATTTAAGGTACTTAAAGTGGCAGCAGTGCATATTGCCTGTATTTCCTTCTTATTTATACAGTATAGAGATTTTATATAATGTCTAATCAGTGGACAGGGAATTTTCAGGGTGGCATGCATATGTTGGCCCCTGTAAACTTTCTTGAAGTTTTTTTTTTGCTGGAATAGATAATTAGTACTGTAATGAAAAAAATAACTAGAGAAAAAGTATAGAGACTCAAACATAGCAAATACTGCAGTAAACACAGCATGGGAATAAAGTAAATGACCTATTTAATATTGTCGGCTAGACTAATGAAAATTAAGTGGACGTAACAAACTGTTTCCTCTCCCTTAGACAAATCGTATCTGTTGGCTTAAGTCTGGGCAGGGTGAATCTTACACATCTTTCATTTTAGTTTGATAGTACTGCTTTTATAACAGTGTGAATTTAAGTGAGCTTCTGCCTCTTTTGTCCATTAATTTTGCTTTTTGTCCCTTGGTACCCAGATGCAAGATCATCAGAACATCTCCACAGGAAATATTTGTCTTTAATTTATTATTTGCTTATATGGTATGTTTAAACTGTTCCAGATACAGATAAGAGCAGTGATCTGTTTTTAGTCTGCTGGTCACTGGAGTAGTGAAGAACATGCTGCACAGTACTTTTCTAAATTCCAGAACAGAATCTGCATACAACCTCCATATGTATGCTTCATTAAAACTGCAAAATAAGTGTTTTTTTTTATCAAAAGAGGTTGCATACAGTAACTAAATAAATAAGTATATAAAGTCAGTTCAATTGTGATAAACACATTGAAACAGTGAGTAAAGACAATTTTACAAAAGAACTACTTCTGCCACATTGTTAACCTTTGTGTATTATCAGTTTATAGCAGAGCCTTGGGGAATTGTTTTGAGGTTTATTTAAGCAACATTAATTCCAATCACTCTCCTTTATTGCTCCTTGTAGATCCTGAAGAGAAACACAAAACATTTCATTTGGGAAATATAAAGCTGTCTGATGTTTTGGGTACGTTTTATAAGAACTCCAGTGAGTGATGTTCCTTTGCTACCAATGCACAGCAACGTTTCCAGCAGTTCATAGGAATTGCACTTCAACTGTCATCATCCCAAAAGTCTGTCCATGAAGCTCAACAAAGAAATGTGCAAAAACAAAATCACTAAAATAATAATAGTGGTCTTGGAAACCAGTACCAGGGTAACAAACCGCAGAGCTGTGAAAGAGTGGAAGAAATTTGAACTTATTACATAGCACACATGCATGTGCTGTCAGACAGGTACTTGCAAAGATGATTGCACTCTTTCCACACTGATCAGAATCGGTATCAACAGAGCTTCGGTGTCACCCAGAAGAACGATCAATAGGTCTGTCTTCACGAATTTTGCATATTTATGATGGTGCCTGCTTTGTCTAAAAGGTTGTTGCAGGACAAAAAAGTAGAGATCCTCCTGTTGATCTCCATCCAGCTTGGCCCCCCACCACTCACATAATCTCATCCACAGTCTGGGAAACACCCCACAAGCGATCTGATGCCTTTGGAGCTGATCCTCCTCTCTGAGGCTTTTATCTGATAAATCACACGGCCCACAGGAGTGGAGTGGGGGAAGTCTTATCTGAGAACTAACTGGTGTAGCAGGAATGTACATAGGCAATTACACTTTGTCAAAACACTGCATTCTAATGCATTGTCTGGCGCAGTTAAATGGTTTACTGGAATTGTTTGCCTTCGCCACCTAAAAGATACTACCAAGAAGATAAACATGGATTTTTGAAAAGTGTATAATAAGTGGATTCTGCCGAAAAATGACCCACTTCAGAAAATATGGAAACACACTCTAACCACACTGTACTGTAGGTTTTTCATGACTTTCTTAAGTTGAGAAAAAGCTGTTTACACAATTTTGCACTAAGCCTGTTGTAATGTACTGAGACTGAGACTGTTCATGACATTCTGCCAGTGCAGGAGTGTCGACAGAATACCATGTGCTGGGATGTGCCGACAATACACTTCCCTGACAGTGAGCCGTTCACATTTTTTCTTAATGGTGAGGTGCTCATACACAGTGCCCTGCTGCTGCTGGTAATTAATGTACACTCAATGGGCACAATGTTAGGATTTCCTGATGAAAAGCTATCTTGTTCCAAGGCATGAACTCTCCCCAGCTCCCAGTGCTTTTGGAAACTGGTGAAACTGGCAGAATGTGCAGTTCATTTCCCAAAAACACACTCTTGCTCTCATCGCTACCTCCCGTGAGAAGACGGGGATGACACTGAGCAACAAAGGTAGAGTCTGGTGGGATACAGTACATGCCACACTGTTTAATCCATGCTTGCTTCTCACAGAGCCCCAGGCTTCGAACGATTCTTTATTAATGTAGAACAGTGCTATGCACACTGTCATTTATGTATGAGAGCAATCAAACCTTTTGTTCATATTCCTGCAATTGATTTAATAAAAAGTACAGTATGTTTCTTTCAAATTACTTACATTCAGATAATGTTCACTTCAGATATTGAAGGCCATAAAGAATTTCTCATGTGAATTTGAAACCCCTAAACTAAAGCATTACTATTTTCTGTCTAGGACATTTGTGCTGTAGCTGCACGTGATTCTATAAGCTTTGTGTAAAAGTGAGAAACCTTGAAAGTCCGCTGTACTGTATATGTCTGAAACTTACGGCTGGAACTGTTTTTTTTTCAGTAGTTTTATGATAAAGCAAAAACTAAATGGCTGCTTTTCAGACTGTTGTAAAACAACAGTTATATAAATGAATATGTTGCTCCCCAAAGACTTTTCCCCAAAGACATTTACTGTATGAGAAGAGTGCTGATAAAGTCAGCTTGTTCTTAAGATTAGCTTCCACTCCAAATAAGCATCTATCCAGGATGGCCTGCAGAGACACACATGAAACAAGATGTAGTGTAGCACATACGATAATTGAAATAACAGGAAAAAAGAGCTTCCATGATAAACTTCCTGTTACAGCTGACTTGCAGAATGGAGGGTTTAGTATCATGATGGAACCAGGGGCTCCGTGATGTGATCAAGGTAAATGATTGTATTTCAGCAGAGGAATTACAGAAGTTCTGCCAGTAAAAGCCCAATCTACTGCTGGTTAACATCTCACTCCATAGACGAGGAATAATATGGGAAACTTGCCCATAGTTCATCCTGAGAGGAAAATCAGCCCCCAAAACGAATGTTACCTCAGAGCTCCGTCTGAAAGGGATTAAGAGGTATGGCTTGGGAGCCATTACTAATACTAAGTAGTGGTAGCTTTGTAAAATATGGTCTCTATTTTTGCAGCTGTGTTACAACACAATGTAATTTCATACCCAAACCATGTACAGCAAGCTTACATTTGTCTCTGCAGGGCCTGCACTCTTGCAGTCTCCAGTGGCCCGTCTGTATGAAAGACAGGCTTTCCAGTATGGTGCTGTGCCAACAGAAATAAACCACATGTCCCGGTGATGGACACAAGACACAAAAGTGGTCTGAGGGGGAAATGAGGAGGGCTTCAAAGTGAATACTTTCCAAAAGAAGTTCACAAGATAAAACAACATCCAGGAATCAAATGCCTTATGGATGCTTATTGAGAAATTAAGCATAATAAGGTTTGGCTTAGCTCACTTTGTTAAGGAACAGCCTCCTGGTCATAGCACAGTGAGCTGGAAAGGTGGAGGTGGGGTGGAGGAGGGTTGCACGAGACAAAATGCAAAAATGAGATGTTAGTGTGTCATATATAAAGCTAACATCAGGAATGATTACAGTTCACTGGGTGAGATTGGCTTGTTTGTTATTATCCCTCGTGAACTTCCAATGGGTCAGCTAATGCCTGTCCAGCATTCAGGCCCTACTTGTCAACAGGCACTGCAGAAACTGCAGGTAGGATAGATGTGATAAGCACATCACTTCTCTAACCAGTGGTAGCTGTTAGCTAGCAGTTTTATCTTAATGCCAATTCACTGTTAGTGGAAGAGAATGGGATGATGCAATCTCAATAAGTCATAGATGAATTCATGGGCTTGGCTGATGTATTCAATTATTTTTATATGTGGTATCAACAACATCTCTCTCACTCACACCTGAAGAAAACTCAACACCAGAAACGCTGTGTCTGTGCATTCTACTTTTCAGCATGGAATGAACCTTTACTTGTTCCATTGCAGCCAACACACACTGACACAGCTCCCCAAACAAATCTGCATTAAATAATATTGCCTCAGAAAAAGCAGAAGTGTTACAAGTACAATAAGCGTTTAAGATAAGCAAAACTCCAGGACCAGAAGGTATGCTAGCAGTTGTACCTAAGGAAATGGGAAACGTTCTTAACATAACTCTTCCAACTGTCACTCAAGAGAACAGTAATACCCATTTACTGGAAAATGGCTAATGTACCATCCATTTATAAAAAAAACGCAGTGTAGATTATGTGTCATGTAGAGAAGTACAGAGTATTACATAAACCATAAATATAATGGATAACACCAAATCTAAATAAAAAGACTCAGGTGTTTATATTGACACCCTTTACAGTACTGTATATCTTCATGTCTATGTTAGGAAACAAAAGTAGGACAATTTTAGAACATGTAAAAGCTGGAATTCAAACTAGTAAGACCTAATTTAAAATACAGTATGGTGCATAATTCACAAAAAAACAAAGTACAAAAAGTATCATAACTCTGGGTGTATCACAACTCTGTCCAAAGAAGAGTGACTACTGTAGGTATATTGTCAGGTCTAAATGTACTGTATGTCCTACAAAGAAAACAGATGCTTTCATGGGCAGAGAAGACTATGAGTGGACTAAATCAAGGATTCATCATCTTTGGTATTGAAAAAGTGACTCTAGTGGAGTTCCTCAGAAACAACAATGAAATTGAACCAAAGGTCTAAAGTAGTAACTACAAAGAAGTACCATAAAGACAGAAAAAAGTCATACTTTACTCAAGGTGATCATGGGTGTCTGCCAGCCATGTTGTTAAAGTTGATATCTTGGCTTTAAAAAAAAATAACTAGAAGAGATCAGATAATGTAGCCACCAGCCATGAAACAAGCTAGATAAACCAAAAAAAAAATCTTCACAAAATCCTCACATTACATTATTACAGTCCTTCTGTCATTATATCCTTATGAAGAGCTTGCCAAATAATGTACAAGGAAAATAACAAGCAAGATAGTTTAAGAAATCAATGTGTTTTGTATGCTCTTCATTTTTCTTAATCTGACCAATCCATGACTTCAGATCCTGTAAAGACACTTAAAAGCCATATTTTTAGAAAACAACCATTCACTATTTTCTTGAGATCTAAAGAAGGCAAACTCTGAAACCTTCGGAAACAGATTGGTCATTATCTGGCTGTGAAGAAAAGAGATTTTTTTCTGAAAGTTAGATAGTACAGCTATGCCAAAGACCTGTTAGGAAATATGCTTCAAAAAATCAAAACAGCATGGTAAACCCTCCAATGTCCATGTCACATCAGTGAGGTTAACTGTTTGCGTTTGTTTTTGATTCTTGATCTTGTGCGTTGCATCAGGGTTTAAAAGGTTGGAAGTCTATTGTGCAATAACAGAGTTTGCCAAGTTTTTCAGCAAGCTTAATCTGTGATCCAGACACTAAAGCATGTATCAAACTCTGTTATGGCCTGTCTACCTTGTGTATGTTGGCATCACTACAAACTGTCATGCTTGCTTTGTGACTTCATCTTCATTCCCTGAAAGTGTGACATTGTACAGGCCTTCTCTGTTTTCTGGTCTCACCGTTCTCTGTTTATTATGAGTTATCGCATTATCTTCTGTATCACAAACAGGCACCATTCACTTCAAAGCAACGCATGGTGAAAGGTAAGCTCAGGACAGACAGTATTGTGATAGTCAACCTTCACAAGTACAGAACTGTAGGGTTTTTTTTAAGGTCGTGGAATGCGTTCAGTCACCAGATTGTCCCTGTTTCTGAATTTCTTCATAGAAAATTCTGAGATTCAGCCCAGTCTTGGTTAATTGCAGTAAAATGTGCAGCTAGTCGAATTGCAGAAGGGAAAGACCATTGAGCTACACACCTTTCTGCATAATTAAAGGATTTTGTTCTTCTGATTCTCAGCAGAAGCAAAACTGCTCATTTTGAAAATTTATCACAACTAAACTGTGAAGTATTGTTGCAGTATTCCCATGCATTGAGCTTGCTTTGCCATGGTCTCCCATGTGACCATACAGTACCTCTCAATCCTCAAATCTACAATATCTTACCCTTCCATTACCATTCATCCATTTTCTAACTGCATTATCCATTACAGGCACATGGGAGAGCCTATCCCAGCAAGTGAGTGCTCATTCTCTCTTTATGGAGCTCTCAGCTCCAGGAAATACCTGTTTTACAGCTGAAAAACTCATGGGGTGAGTGCCATCGGCACTGGAGATGGGGGGGGGGGGGGGTTCCATTTAACATCCTGAAAACAGATGCTGCAAAGCCTATGGAAAGACCCCAGTCAGAGGGCTGCATCTTTCCTTTGGCCAGACTTGCTTTGCAGTCCCACACTGGGGTTTAAAACAACAGAGGCTCAGCAAACTCTGCTTACACATTCAAATTGCTTCCTCTGCTGTTCATATTTAGGATGCTGTGTCTTTCCAGACTTGCCTGAATGAAATTTCATGAGTCAGGGTTGTTGATACTGCCCAGATTTTTGTTTTCCATGCTAATGGACCATTCTAGAGATCCATATCAGGGCTGCAGCAATGGGTGTAGAAGATATACAGTAAGTAGCACTTTCTTCCCCCTCCACACAAACACACAAGATACCCAATTACTCCACTGAATGGTTATTTTTCAGTGGAATAGGACTTAAATGAAAAAACCTAAAGGCAATTAAGATTACAAGTTCATGTACTATACAACAGAGTATAGCACAAGAAATTAATTGAATGGAAAATAAAGAATTCCTTGGTTTTTACCCGCAGCCACAACAGACAGCAAATAAAGCAAATGACAGGGTGAGGCACACTGATTGCAGTTGCAGCACAGCTCTGCTAGGCTGTCCGATCTCAGAACACTTACACTAAGTTGACAAAAGCATGGCGAGTCAAGGTTCAGGGCTGGTTAGGAATCACGGCGGTTTTGAGACTCTGCTGTAGACTTTGCCAGTGAAAGACTAATGAATGACTTCATGGCCTCTGATCCCCCCTGCCATCTAAAGACACTTTGTTTAAAGGCTCCTTTCTTGTGGTATTAAAGCTGGCTCTTGGTCTTGCTCATGATGACAGATTTTCTCCTGTTCCTTTTTCCTATCTTGATGTCTCCTTCTCTCCATTCCCACTCTCTCCTTATTCCTTTCTTCTCCCATCGACAGACCTTTCATTTTCTCATTTCCTTTGCTGTTTCCATCTCCTATTTTCCTTCCTCCTTGTTTTCTTATTGTCCCTTTCCTCTCTCCTCCCATGTCTCCCTGCCCACTTTCATTGTGTCTCCATCTCTCAGACCCCTTTCTTCTCTCTCTCACATCTCTTTCACTCCCCCATTTCCCTCTCCTGCTGCCATGAATTTTCTCCCCCACCCTCTCCGTATTCTGCCTCTCTTCCTCTCTCTGCCACATTTATGGTCTCTGTACTACAGAGCCCACATTAAAGACATTCCCCAATCAGATACACAACATGTGAATCTCAGGCACCAAAGAACAGAGCACAGCTTCATTAACCCAGACCTAATTAACCCAGGACATCCTTTCATGTGGCCAACACCCTGTTACCTGCTGCTTAGAAGGAGTTTCAGATGAGACTCCCTGGCTACTTATAATTTCCCCTTCGACTAACGAAAGGTATTGAGACACATTAGACTGGATTGCTAAGGCATGGTGGTACACATGGACCTTCAGCTCTCAACGAGCTCAGCATGAACCTTTATTTAGGCTAGGGATGTGCTGTAACGTGTCTAGCTTCAATGGAGGTGGTGGCCAGTCCTGTTTGTTAATGCAAGTTTAAAAGTGAAAAGAACATATGGACAATCTGAGATTTACCAAAACCAATCTTGTATACATCTGAAAAAGAGCACAAGGGGCAGTCCCCCCCCCCACCCCCCACCAAGAGCTGTCAACAGGATCCCTGCCACATCCCCATGATATTCCCCCAGCGTGGTTGTGAAGCCCTTGCATTGTGTAGTAGCTGGAATAGGGAAAGAACCTAACTGAGTGCTGCTAATGACTTAAACACACTGAGCAAATTCCTGGAGTCAGGCGCAATGCAAGCAGACCTACAGCTCAACAGCGAGGTTTGAATGCCAGCTCATAACTTCCCATCAGCCTCTTCTCTGCATGCACGTTATTGCAAACAGCTGTGCTCAAGGTTTTAAGTAGATCCAACCTCCCATCCCACTCTTTTCCTAACATCTGAGCTCCTGTTTAACGTCAGAGAGTTTGGGATGGGTGCTACCATTATCAAGAAAAAAAGGGGAAGCTGAAGTTCTAATATTGTGTTTTATTTACAGTATTCATTAATGCCAGGCCTTGCCCTCTCTTCACTCATATGCAGAAGCCAAAGCCCCAAGCTCGCTCACAGGACCAAAAGCTTGTGGTTGCACTTCTTTTTTTAGTTAAATTGCCTACAAAATCTGGGGAGGTTAGAAAATGAAAGCTTTACTGTTGACAGAATCCTTTTTGTTGTTGTTTTTTTTCAAATAAACCTAAAGTCTTTGTTGTATCTTGAGGATGGCCTAACTCTTTAATTTGAAAAACATTTGTGTCTGACGTTTGAGAGGCTACATGATGGTGCGTGTACTGCCATGTCACATCAGGCGAGGCCTGGAATTCTGCTTACCCCTGAAACTGCTGCTGGTTTTCACACATTTTAGTACTCAAGAGTTTGGCTTTGGCAGTGCTCTTTCGTATTTTAACAGCATGTATTTTGAAACCTAGACTTAAAATCTGAACATGTATCCTTCACCAGAGGATCATACGCGTTTCCAAAGTTTTATCCCACTGAATATCTATTAATCTGAACAGGTTTCTCACATGAAGAGCTGTTGACAGGCTGTAAAAAGGGCAGACACTAGGTAACAGTTTCATGCACTCTCAGCTAGTACCGGGCTATTATTACTTAGCCAAAACATGCCGGGAGCTTTCAAAATGCAGCTTGATGTTGTGACAGAATCACATAAAAGTCTGCAACTGTGTGATTTCCCCTCAGTCCCAGCTGTCAGTTACTTCACTGAATTTATTTGCTGTCTTTAGACTGTGGTGATCTTTAGCCACTGATTGAAACCAACTATGAAACTTAATGACTGGAGGTCTGCAAGGCTGGAGACAGGAAAATGACAGGACCTAGTGGGGTGAAAGGCCTTGTCTGTGTTCATTTAGTTCAGTGCCTCTGATATACACAACCGCACATCCTTTCTTTTTGTTTTGCACTGAGAAGAGTTTTGGAATCGAAGGAAAAGAAACGGCAGAGATTCTTGCAGAAATCATGCTTGATTAAACTATGCCACCAGAGAGCAATGCCAGAGCACGAAATGTCTAATGATCTAAAATGCTCCGTTAGGCTGTGGAAAGCATGACACAGCCCAGAAAAGCAGTTTGTTGCCATAAAGCAGGCTCTGCACAATTCAAGACAATCTCACTGCTTGAACCGCACACTCCGGTTCCCTCTTCTTAAATCCCGGGGTGCTTCCAGAGGAGTCTTTCACAGTGTTTCTTTAGGAGGCACCCCAATACTTCACTCCATCTGAACAGTGATCCCAATACTATTGCACAAACATACAAACAGGGCTTTTGAAATCCTAGATCTGTTGCCAACTAGGGACTTTGCCTGAATGTTGAGCTTCTGAAAAAGTAAAGGAGGTTGCATGTGACATGGTTCCACAAGTCCAAGGGGAACAAAAAGGCGGTGGTAGGAGGTTCAGGATATACTGTATGTGTCAGGAATGATGCTGTGCACACAGATGTGCATGCATCAATATGCAACAGGCCTGCCCTTACACCTGCGCATACATAGGTTACAAATAAGAGATCATCGGGAAACAGCGTACAGTTATCTTTTCAACTGATGTGAAACTCAAATAGACACACAGATGTATTAACGAGCAAGCCCTTCAAAAGGATGACCTACCACAAAATCATTTCCTTTCTGCTTGTATTTGCTAAGCAGTGCTGCAGAAGTTGGTTTCTGTCCTACACATTGTCATCTTTGAGAAGTGGTGTGGTGCTGCACAGATCAAAACCCTGGTTCCTGAAACAAGGCTCACTTAAGATCTCAGAAACAATGGACAGTACTAGTAAGGAAGTGTGATGAGCGCATCTCTCCTCTGCTCCTGCTGAGATTCAATCCTGGCTGATTGTGGTCTCCAACAGAGACACATTCTTTGCCATGACAGATTTCTACACTTTTTAGATTTGAGAGATGGGTGACACTATAAAGGAGTCCTGATACAAGGAGGAGAAATAACATTTGCTGCAAGGAGATCACAGAGATGAAGGCTAATTGATGACTTTTTGAAGGCGCTCGCTCACTGGATGCAGGGATAAAAAATCGAGGCTTGCACTCTTACCTTGTCACCAGGCTGAGGTCTCATCACTGACACACGGTCATAGCCTTTCCTGAGCAGAACCCACAGAGCATCCAGCTTGCCCTGCAGCAGACAACACAGTGACCTCCATTAGCACCAAAGCTCCACAAGAGAGATCTTCCTGGTTACTGTGCTGCTCAGTTACCTATCAAACACCTTTTTTTTCTCAAGGTACAGTAGGTACAGGTAGTTTTAAAGGTTTAGTTTTAAAGGTACAGTAGTTTTTACAGATTAAAATATTATTCTGATTTGCCTATATACAATTAATAGAATAAACAGACCAATTAACTTGAAATTGTTTTTGATTGAATTTGATGAATAATTTTGATGAATAATAATTTTAAAATAATTTCAGCCTATAGGATAGCAAATGTTGCAGCCCAGTGTATGATTGTTTTTATGTTTTGTTGATTTCTAAACTTGTTTTCTGACTCCTGAATGTACTTGGCAAATTTGGCTTTGAATTGTAAATTCACCTTGGTTTAAGGGATCAGCTAAAGAATTAAAGCTAAAGATTAATAGAGACAAAAAAGCAAGCTCTGGTGGGACTGAGGTGAGGTCTGTGGGTCCTCACTCTTATCCGGTCAGTCACATGCTTTGATATTAGAGAAATCTGTTCGAATGTGTTTTCTTACTTGTGCTTTTCACGATGCTGACCTGACTGCATTTGCTGTTTGTTTAACTCTTTGACTATAGCCCCTGCTTTGCTTTGTTCTCAAAAATCTGCATGAAAAAGTTTAGTTTTTCAATCCTCTTCTGCTCATTCAGAATTCTGAGGTTCCAGTCACTGCTAGCGAAAAGAAAAAGGCAGTAAAAAGAGAGAATGGAATCTGTTTTTCTGCTGAAAACCGCTAGCTCTGCAGCTTCAGTTTTCTGAGGTCATTTCAGTTCATGTCTGGTTCCCATTACTGATCCCCTAGCAGATCTTTATTTATGAAACAATAGATTAACTCGCTCTTCTCCCGGACTGAGCTAGGCTCTTCAGAGGAAGTTTTCCACACAGGAACAGTGTTCGTGACCAGTCTCGTGATCACCTTAGGCAGACAGGGCATGCTGTGGGTGTACATCCAATTGAAAGTCGTCTTGTGCTGCAATAACATTGGATTACATCCACGCCAATTAACTTTGTGCAGTTCATTAAATCACTAATTATGATTCCCTGTCTGCATTTCCAAGGCATTGCCACACAAGCACACAAACAAGCTCATAAATCATCTTCAGAAAGCTTGAACCATTAGACTTTTGGTGCACAGAAAATTACATTGTAATTAAGAAATCAGCTTTTTAAAATAATTTTGAAATGAAGGGGATGTGAATTGAGCACAGCTACTGTTTTTGAATAACGTTATGTTAAATGTCATTGGAAATTGGAATAAACTATCCTGCATAACTGCAGGGATAACCGTAAAAACAAGGTGTCAGACATGGTTTGCTGGCCAGCCCGCTGAATTTTAACAGCACTCAGATTCCAGCGACTGTATTTCAGCATTTCAAGAACCCGTGCTGTAAGTGAAATGTCTGTTCACTTTTCTCTGAGAAACACAGTGAATTTGTTACCCAACTGTTACTTTGTATCTGGCTTGCTATCTATGTTTTAAATTTAGTTTAGGACCATTCATATCCAACCTAATAGCCATGGACAGAAGACAGGGTTTTTAGCAGGGAAATGAATGGGAGTAGCCCTGGTAACAAACCAGCTTTATTTATTGCTCTGGGTATCAGATATTACCACTCAAAATATTGTTGCAATCTCAAAATGAGATCTGTTTTTTGTTTTTTTAATTTTTTGCAATAATGCAAGCCACGAGACAATTACAACATGATAGACTGTCCTTGCAGATATGGGAGCAGCAACTTGGATTGGACTGATCTCATTTTCCCTTTTATTAACAGCATAAATTCAGCTCTTAAGGTGAAGAAAGGGATCAGTAATTTAGTTGTACTTTTAGTTTTTCTAATCAAGAAGCCAAGAAATTTAGGAAAGACTATAGATCTCTGTTGGTAGATGAAGAGACAGAGTACAGTTTAATAAAATCATAGGAGCAGAAGAGTACCTAAAACAATGCCACATCTACAGTATACTGATGGGAAGGTACTGTTTATGTGTTCACCAGAGTGTACTGTAAACACAACAGCTGCATAAATGTAATTGCTAGAAAATGGAAGGATACATCCTTTATCCTTACATGTACAGTATTTGGATTGAAGGAGTGAAATCAGGATTGGTGTTAAAGTTATAAATATGCACAGCCTTAATATTTTCACTGTGTAAAATCTCAGTGCCTTAGTACTGAGTCCGGAGCTATCCCTTTGTGGCTTTCCCTTTGTGACTCACTCAAAGTTTTTTTAAACTTCTTAAGCAGGAAACAATCTTAGATGGGCCTGGAGAAAACTGGTAAAAAAGCAGGAAAAGAGAAAACACTGCACACAATTTGGTGCATTTCTGGACAGATTTTCTGATCTCGTGGTGGAGTGGAGATCATAGTATTTTTAACAGGCGTAACATGTGCACTACGTAAGTCCCTCTGCCCTTATAAAAACCTTTAGAACTTTAGCCTACAACTGCGGGACTCGGGACTCACAATGGGTCAGTACGAGGTATTATCAAAAGCAAAACAGTAGCCCTCCCTGAAGAATATTATTACAACACGGGAGACCTGGTTCTTGATGGCAGTGATAGAACTGCCGCTTACTGGTCCGCAAACACTACATCACTCACTGTCCGCCTGCACTCAGGTGACCTAGGGATCATCAGATAAAACTCCACAGTGAGCAAGGCACTTGGGTAGAGCTGAAGCTGAGTACCCAATGATGAAATGTTAAGGCTTTAGCTGAAAATGTCAGTGCGAACAAAGTTGCTGTTCCCGTTCCGCTGGCTCAGTTCCTCAGGGCTGGTTTGCACCCCTTTTTCTGCGTCCCAACCACATACTGCAAATTATGGTTTAGTCTCGATCCCGCCTCGGTAGCCATTCCAGCAGCGCCACAGACCTCAAGGCAGCGTCCAGACACACTCCAACCAGCCAGCACCGATCAGGGTTAGCTCTTCTCAGATAGGGCAGGCCCTCAGCGGGGGCACAGAGAAGGGTGGGATGAGCCTCAGTCTCTATTCGGCATTTATTTATGGAAGAGCCAGTCATTTTCTTTTCGGTGCCTGCATCCATTCTCAATTTGGAATCGCCATTTCGTTAGTGAATTTGGCCACCCTCTCTGAATCACTATGAGGAGCGTGAGATCTTGTGCATGAACGCTTCCAGCATGCCCACTGTCCTAGCCTCCCCCTGAGGGAAGGAAACAGCCCAAAGGTTCATACTGGACAGGTTCAGACAACCAATCCGCAAGACTTCTTGTGCACTTTTGTTCCTTTTTCTTGCTTTGTCTTTAGCACGTAGATCAGCACGTGAATCCTTGAGGTATGGAATCCAGTCGGTCTCTTTGAATCTTCAACAGTCTAAGGCTGTGATGGAAGGGATAAGCTGGTCCACTTAAATCTTTCACTCTGCTGGTACCTGGATTGGAGAGTAACCGCTTCCTGGATCAGTGGAACAACTTTCCTGGGTGACAAGCTGTTTACCACTTTAGGAAAGACAGAAAAGCTGCTGGATTTCAGATTCCATGAACTGGAGTTAGAAACCCCTGGTGTGAACCATAATGGATGCATATTTTTAAAAAAACTCCCACATCTGTAGTATGTTGACGATGGCAAACACTGTAATCAGAAGTTTGGGTTTTCCTTGAGTTTACTCATCATGGACTGCAAGGGGCAGGAAAAGCAGTGTTTTTATAATCCCATTTATCTAACCATTTCACACCACCCTTGGCCCACTTTGAGGGATCAGTACCTTAACTCACCTGGCTGAATGGCATATTGCAAATTGCTGCGGCCAAAGATTCACTTAATTATGAATTCTGAATATTTCTCATGTCTGGTACCTAGCCACCACTGTACCTGTACTTTAGAGGTAGACTGGGGACAGAATTGGTGACAGGAAGCTCTAGGTGAATCTGGTAAAGTGGTTCACTGTTGGTGTTGTTTAGGTTGTAAGTTAATGGTGGTAGGCAGTTCTACACTTGAACAATTTAGACAGAATTCAGGAATGGTGTTTAGACAGTGTTTCAGATCTGATGGCACAAGCAGGAGGATAGTGTATTTTAAAGGCGTTCATTTTGCTCGTACCTTGATGGGGGAGTACCACTTTCTGGGCCCCGGCGGCTTGCGCATGCCATTGTTTAGTGTGCGGGTAGGAGGCAACTCGAACTCCTGCTCCGGCATCTTCACTCGAGCGTTCTTGGCCTTCTCCAGCTTGGCGCCTTCCTCTGTGGAGCCCTTTTCTCCCCAGCGCACCTGCAACATCAGCACCATATCCGTTAGGCAGCCCCCTCCATCTCACGAATCTGCCAGTGGTATGAAATGAGTTAGGTGTACCGTCCAAGTGAAGACATGGAAATCTGCTATAGAGATCTGCCATCAGACCACTCAGCAAAATACCATATCAAAGCTGGAGTGACACGTTTCCCAGCAAACCGATGGTTAGGGGTTCAGCTCCCTGGGGCACTGCTGTTCTACTCTTGAGCAAGAAACGTTACTCAGACTGCTCCAGTAAAATGACCAGCTGGACAAATGAGTACAAACGCAAATAAATGATTAATAATGTGCTCATTTCACGGCCTGCCTCTTTCCTCCTCAGCTCTCCCTAAGTAACTCACCTCCATTCTTTTGATGCCTCCAACTCCTCTGCCTCCATAATAGGAAGCGTCTACGGTTGGCCACTTCTTCTTGGGCGCCCCGTCATCCTCTTCGTCCTGGAATGAGACACACAGGGCAGGTGGTGATACAGCACTAGAGAGGAGCAATGCACTGTCCTTTCCACACGCTGTCTGCTCTCATATTTACCAATCATATTCGTACAACAGTGTGACTGGGACTTGCACCAGTTTCAGTGGAACATTACATATAACGCAGAACAGCCTCGTATTTTACCCATCCTGCGTGCCAAATTGTAAACCCCTAGTTTTCTTTTTCTTTTAACACATTGCGAGATGCCAAATCTGGGCATGACTTCATTTTTCCATCTTAATATCTTAATGCAAAGCAAATGACCTACCACCCTCCACCCCCCCTCCACACCTCCTCATTCCACTCTTTCCCTGGACTGTTTGCGTCAGATCTCAGGAAATGACAGAAGCCAGCGCTGCCCTTCCAAATCCACCATCAGCCCCCTCATCAAATTTCAGCATTTAATTGTGCAGTGTTGCTTTCCTGGAGCTATCTAATAGACTCTGGCCCAGTAGAGGCTGGGGCATTCACTTAGGAGGCTGATGCAATTCCCCCTTTTCTATGAACCTGAGAAGGGCTGCAGAGATTTGAGTCTCTTCGTTTTTATTTGCTACCCAAACTCACTCATAAACATGTTTTGAAAGCCCAGCATGGAAATGGAATTTATTGTGATGCAGCAACACTCAATATATTTCATGGGTGAAATATAGACCTAGACGCTGTTAAGCTACACTGTGCTGTATTTCAACAGTGTTTATGTTGTTGCACAACTGGCAGAGACACTTTTGTTCAGGAAAAACAGTATGTTTCAGATGAATAGGTTTATTCCATGCTGAAAAGAGAAGAAAGGAAACAGAGCGTTTCGGCTGTGGACCCTTCATCGGGTATGAGCAGGTGAGACAGCCAGCAGTATGAGCCATTTATTTTGAAACTCGAAACTGTAGAAATCACATACTCAATTGGTTAAGCAAAGCAAGCTTAACCTGATCAGTAGCTGGGTTGAGGGACCTTCGAGGAAAACCAGGATGCAAGTGGACGGAGCATTGGCAGACCCATAGGGGGCACTCTTACCTCTGGACCAGAATTGTGAACCAGTTCCCCTGTACTGTTAATTAAAGTCCTGATCCATGTAATCATGAATGGTCGGAAGGCATTGTTCATGGTGATGCTTATCCCAGCACCCTGCATATACTCGACTCTTGGCTTGTACAATCTGGCCTCCCTGAGTTTTCTTAAATTCTTTGAGTTAGCTTAAGCTGTTGTTGTTGATATTAATATCAGCATTATCATCTAGCATTCCTCATTGTGAGTCATGAGCACTTCTGCTAATCCTCTTCTCATGTTGGATTGACTATTGTGTTGCAGTGGTGTAATGTATTTTGAAAGGGACTTGGATTGCACCCAGAAACAGATGGTTTTGCAAGTGGTCTTAATTAGAACCACTTTAAAGCAAATTAAAAACTCTTCTTCAGCCCTGGTATGCTTTGTCAATGCTATGTATTGCTGTTGGAATAGATCATTTATTTTTGTCATGTTTAGTCCTTAAATACATGAGAGGAACCTGGCTCTTAATTTTGTTTTTTTAGTTCATCTCTGATTTTTTAATCAAAGAGAGATTGATCTCATTGCATATCTTATAGGACTTGCTATAGTTATAGGACCCTGCTTGTCATTTGAACAGTTTCGTTCCTTTATGATCAGCTCCTCAAGATTTGAAGTTTTGGAGTCTGGCCAGTGCATTCTCCAAACCATCCTGATGCTATTTAATCTCTCCAAAACCAGCCAACAAACAATATCAGGACCGCTCCTGAGACCCATTTCTGGGACTGTACGATCAATCCAGTACTTTGCTTTGAAAAGGCCGACTGTTCAAGAGGAGGACGTTTAGCAGCAGTCGGGACTGATTTTAATCAATTTTGATTACGCAATTTGATTCTGTGTTTCTCGCATTCAGAATGCCACTTCCTCCAGTCTGACCCCAGCAGCCCCATCCACCAGCCCCCGATCCTAATGACAGGCTTAACAGATTAGTGCCTACTTCCCCACATCCCTAGCTAGAGGCAGAGGGGTTGTTGTGCATCCCAGTTCCCTCTCACATCAGCAGACTGCACCCTACTCAGCTCCAATGACCCGTCTCAATTTCGGGCCACCACTGGCCGAGTTATTTTAAGGTAGGTTCGGTCTTTGGCTGACATCCGCATCCCTATAGATTGTCACAACAGGCTCCTCCAGCAGAAATTTTGTATTAAATTAAGTTGAGAAGGTGGGTGTCAATTTGAAGGAGTTTATGAAAGGGCTTGTATATACTGTACACCAGTAAGGGCTATTCAACATGCTCAACCTTATAGCTGTCATATATTCAAATGCCAATCAAACACAAACCCCCTCAGCACTATACATTAACCCTGCTCTTCCTCGAACAATCTTTTGTCTGCGTTATTATAGTATTGACTGATCTTTCTGTCCTGATACTCTGACCCTCTGGGTGAGTTTTGCTGTAACTTGTTGCCAGAAGCAAGCAGCAGTGGGGCTTTTAAGCTCTCTTGCCGAGTGTGAAATGGCATTGTCTAAATGGGGCAGTGAAATGTAGTTGATTTCAACACTCAGTGTACCAATAAATACATTCATAACTGCCAGCACCAGGCTGCTGAAGCATTCAGTGTTACTTTTTGTTAGTTTGTCAGGCAGCCAAAAGTCAAAGATCAGCCCCTTCCATGAAGCACATGAGTATGAGTGTAAACACCCTGCAAGGAAGAGTTTGTGTGTGTGTGGGGGGGGGGGGGGGGATGTTTGTGTGCAGGCACAACCATTCAATCTCAAAGCTCAGCCTGTGTATTTCCAGGCAGATTTCGACTGTCAAGGACTGGGGATCTTGTGAGACATTCCTTAAGTCCTGGCATTTCCTGTTTTCAGGATCAGGCTACAGGAGAAGCAGAACAAAGAGAGGGAAGGAGACAGAGAAAGGCAAAGCAGAGGTTTGCATAAGACAAGAAGAGGCTTCGGGCAACATTTCGCAAAGCCCTGTTTATTTAGGGGCTTTGTGAGCACAGGACTTCTGTTTTTGGTTTTCTGAAAAAAATATTTTTAACATTTAGTCTTGATTAATGAGCTATTTTTGTTTTTCTGTTGTTACAGAGCAGCTGTCTGATTTCCCTTTTTTCATACTCACATTTCAGATTATTTCACATTCAAGTCCTCTATGTCTGTTTTTGTTTAATTCGACTTGGTTCTTCAAATTATTTAACAACTAGACAAAAATATCCTGATAATTAAGTGGAACACTGTTAAAAAATGTAATAAATGCCCCAAAACTGGAGAAGGCCCTGTCTTTTGATTCTTGCATTCTCTTGGTAGAACACAAAAATAGGCTACAGAGAAGAAAGAAATGTGCAGTAGTTGATTTTGTTATAGAGACACTGTAACAAATTCAAAATCGGCTGTGTCGGCATTTTTTTTCAGTGATATGCCATGTTACTCTATCATGGTTAGCACACTAATCACTCACTGGGAGCAGGTGTGTAAAATCTGGAGTGGCACAGGCAGGGAAGACCTTAAATTTAAAATGAATGTGATAGGGGTGAGACAGAGACCAAAAGAAATAATGTGTGGGTAAATCAAAGCAAGAGGAAACAGACGAGGCACAAGAGAAGGTCTGGGACTGTTTCCATATGTTCCTGCCCCTGGTTTAAGACTCCGAATTCTTGGGGATGAACCAGGACTAGCTCCCGAGTGACTCATTCTTTCAAAGACTAATTTTAAATGAAGGTACAGTAGGTTGCTCCTATCAGAGTTAGGGTGCTTCGGCTATAAAGCTTGCCCAAGACTTGGGTATCTTACTGCTACCTTCTATAACACTACATTACTGAACAATATACAGAAACTATACTGTTAAATGGAAAAGTATCCATGTTATAGATAAGATATTCATCCAGAGAGTAGACTTAAGGGAGAGTCTTACACAGATAGGATGAAGGAACTGAACGTGTTTAGTCTTGAACACAGAAGACTACAGGGGATCTGATACAAGTATTCAAAATCCTCCAGAGCATTGACAATGCCAACACAAGGGATTTCTTCAGCTTAAACAGCGAAACACAAACCAGAGGGCACAAGAGGAAGTGCATTTATAATTGAGAACAGGAGGCACTTATATATCCAAAGCCTTGTGGGAAAATGAAACAAAATGCCCAGCCATGTTGTTGAAGCCGATGTAATGGCTTTTTTCAAGAAACAGCTGGTTGAGAGTCTTGTATCAACGAGTGACAAGTACATTAGATAACACGAAAGCATGTGACATAATTTATTTACATTTCCAGAAAGCTTCTGGTAAAAGTCCCTCACACAAGAATGATTTTAAACTCAAAAGCCACAGGAGTTCACGGTACTGACTGTATACAATGTTGAAGCTGACGGCTTCTTTCAAGGAACAGCTGGATGAGATCCTTGAATCAGTTAGCTACTAACTACCAAACGAGATAGAAGGGTCAAGTGGCCCCCTCATGTTTTTTCAAGAAATGACTAGATTCCTGGATCAAGACATTCCCAGCAACCCAATGGATATCATGGGCCAAATGGCCTCCAGTCGTTTGTTGGTTTTTCTAGTTTTTGAACTCTGTGCAAACAGGTTTGTGTCGCCAGTGAGGGACATCCTTTAGTCACTTCTGCTCTGAGTGAATCGTGATGAATCGTTCTAATAGCACTGGTCATTATGTAGTTCTTGAGGCAGACATATCTGCATGTCTTAATGGACTGTATACATCAAAGCAATTATGAGATACTGCACTGAAGATCAAAGTTAATGTGGGTTGATAGTGTCACTAAAGCCTGCAGGCAGCTGGCCTGGAAGACAAGTGGTGCTGGTGGACAGCAAACTGAGAATATCAGCCCATTCCCAGTGATGCTAAGAGACTCCTGGCCACGGACGAAATGGAAATATGGCACCGTCTTCAAGCTTAGCCATCTGGGAGCCTGGCCTGTATAGATTGGTCAAAAACGCATCGAATAACAACACACGCACAATTGCAATGGGTCTTACCTCACTGTCTTCTGGGACAGGGGGTGGCGGCTCTCGAATAATCTGTGAGAGGAAAAGAAAAAAGAAAAAAAACAATAAAAACATAAAAACACATGCTCCCATCAGCCCAGGAATTTGACCTACATTGCTTTGATTAGTGCACTACAGCTGGAATAATTTGTTTAATGTGTTCCAAGAAGCTGGGCTGCATGAAAACACATGACTAAAAACGTTTTTTTTATGTTATTTACAAGGAAACTGTTATGGCCCAACAATGTGCAAGCCATGTGTGCCTTTCGTAAGACATAGTGGGAGAAAACAAGGGGTCTCTGCTGCCACTCTGTTTTTTAAAGAGAGCTGGATATTATGAGTTTAGCTCTGGTTCATCTCTTTCTTCTTTGACAACCTGTCATGAAACCTGATTAACTGGGGTGTCTGTGTAGTAGGTGAATTATTTTGAGTTGTAAACCACAAAAATTAAGACTGAAAAAGAGGCAAAAACTCTGGTAATTTCTGCAATGTAAGAATGAATATGTTTCAATCTGATTTAATTTATTTGCTGTTTGATAAATGATAATAGTTTAAAATATTTAAATAGCTAAAAATAGTCTTTCTGTTTGAACCTAGAATACTCTTAAATGCTATTTCTAACCACAAACAGTGAACAGTGGTACAGTATTCGTTGGGGTTTTGATTGTTTGCATTGGTTCTCAATCAGCTAAAATTCGGTCAAATTAAATTTGGATACGAGAGACCCACGCCTTCATGCAAAACCATTACAGTATGTTCAAACACGTTTCTTACTTTTCTAGAGAACACTGGAACTTGTGAAAACTAATGGAAAGAAAATGTCACAGCATGACTTTGAGATTCCCTTTTATTGTCAATTAACTGATACTATTCGCCAGGTGAACCTATAATAACTAGCAATGTGGATATTGGCCACCATACGTCAATAAAATGAACTATGGCACCTCTGAAATGACACAGAAATTAACTTCCATTCCACATTTCTATACTGAAGATCAGCTGGATCATTTTCGGTCTATGAGCAGATGTTGCTGAAGCACGGATATGGAAATGGACTTTTTCCTGTGATATCCTTGAGGTGTTTTCCATTAAAACAAGGTTGTCCCATTTCCTATGGTAACATGGGATACTTTTCCGAAACAACACCACTTAAGGTGTCCCTTGGAAATAAACACAATAATAAAAGATTTTGGATCTGAAGATGTGTCAGTGGAAAACCAAAGCTAAGATTTAAAAATGAACCCAATTTTCCTGATGTTGCCCTAGATATTCTTGGCTTACCAGTTTTAAAAGACACAAAATGATACTCTACTATTTGCAGTATGCCATAGGAATGAATACTCTCTAGGGCTGTTAACAGCAGTTTGGCCTGGTTCAGCAAAGATTACATACTCTTCAAATAAATGCATTTTAATTTTTTAAGTCAAAACTCTTGGCCATTGTAACAGAAGAAAACATCTCGTCAGTGTTGATAATGGCAATGGTATTTGAGCTCAGCCCTCCTGCTGTACCGTTTCAGGCAGTGACCCTGCTCTCTCCCGTATTTTCTCTCTAAAGACACTGATCTCACTGCTGTTCCACTGGGAGAAGCAGCGCAGGCCTGACACACAGACACTGACAGCAGACACGCAGGCTTGCAGAACCTGCCCAAGGCTCACTGGGGTAAAACGTTGCCCCCCACCCCCACCTCATTCCTCTCTTCCAAGAGCCTTTCCAGCTCTGAATCCAGATTGTTCTCCAGCATTTCCAGCGTTTTCTGTTCCAAGATGAGAGAGAGTTGGGAAAGAGGGAACAGTGCCTGGATTTATGTTTTAATTGTGTTATGAGAACGATTTTCCCTTTTGTTTATAAACCGGTTTTGGATTTTTCGGTTGCTGCGCAACACTTCATCCTGCCAGAATTCCGCACAATCCCATGAACTACCAGTGCACTCCTTCCCTGAATGCAATATCTAGTAACGTCTGTGACTGTGCTACCTCAACTTCTAAGAATGGGCTCCATTTCTCCCACAGCACAAAGTTTCATTTGCACATTTGCTAATCCTCAAAATTCTCAAACATCAAAATTGTAGGTGTTTTTCTGGAGCCTTTTCGAGAAGTGGATTTGGTGAAATGATGGATTTTTTTGGAAACCTTTGAATTCTAATTGGACACCAGCAGGCTGGCTTTAAAAGCCTCTGTGATGAATGTTAATGAAATTAACTCAATGTGCTGCATACTGTAGGTCTCTGCAGCTGAAGCCAATGATTGTGATACAAAGACTCTCAATTGTTGTTACTGTTTTTCAAGACTTGCACTGTGCTATTTGGCTCTGCATGCTCAGAGTTCTTTAAAGCTAACTGTGCTAAAATCCCGCTGTGGCTATCTCTTTTTAAAGGGTTTAGGCCAGTTTGATTATGTTGATCTATTGCTATGCTTTCTCTGTCTATCTTTCTTGCCAGTGTGTCAATGCTGTGGAAATTAAGTCAAAGTCAATGTCAATTGTATCATTGTTCAACAAACTGGTTTGGAGAAATGTACTTTTAAGTATTTGATACATGACTAAAGGACATTCTTCTGGCTTTTTGTATAAATAACATCCTGTAAAAATAAAACTTTCCTCCAGAGATCCCTTGGGCATTAAACAGAAATAAAAAATTTAGAGGCGGTGGGGTTCTTGGAGCGGAATTGCAATAAGGGCTTCAGATCAGTTGCAAGCGCTTTAACACATCAATCAAGCTGCTTCTGTGCATCATTGTATAGCTGTGGATGGAACATAATATGCTTAAGGTCAGTTCAGCTGAGATACTGGATCACCTGAACACTGAAAGAACCAGATAATAAAGCATGGTCTGTAAAGGCAACTGTGACGGTCCTGGTGGAGATCGTGGGAATGTGGGAGGGAACTTGGCACCAGACTGCACACTCACCACAGTGCAGCAGAGTGGCCAGAACCACCACAGCAGGGCCAGGGCCAGGAGAAGGAGGAGGATCAGCAGAGCGATGGCCAGGATCGTACCGTCGGACTGCAACATGCAGGAACAGAGACGTCCGAATTTTAGAGGAAGTACTGCTGGGAAGATATTCTCAGGCCTGGCTGATTGTATCTATTAATTACAGTCAATGTCAAAATATCCCTACAAAGACAGTATTTCCTTACACAATGACTACATATGCTACATATACTGAACTCAAACGCCCCCCTTTGCATTCTTTTCAAGCATGCCTCCTCCATGCCATCTTCACCTTGCAACTGCTCCTTGGCTTACTCAGTCTGAATGGGCTTCAAGCCTCCTCGTCCTGTGGCCAGGAGGTATCCCATTTATCAAGTGGGTTAAGCCAAACATCTCTCACAAAGCATTCAATTCTTGGATGTTTTTGTTCCTAGTGAACTTTTTCATAAACCTTTTTTTAATATAAAACTGTTAGTTGTAGGCCGCTGCAACCCCATGTCAAGATTATTTTCAGAGGTGAATGGGATAGTAAGTAAAAACAGAATGAAAGTCAAAGCAAAGTGCTCTGAAATTAGATGGTAGGTGTTGCCTTCACTTTGATCTCTTCATAGAAGTTTCTGTCTCTGGCAGAAAGGTCACCAGACAATCTGGAACTGAAAAACTGTCTGATGTGGCAACTGGAACTTTCTGATGTGGTATTTTTTATGTAAAAGACTGTTGACAAAACAAGAAAAAGAGTCCTGTGAAAGTTTTGATGTTATTTCCCCAACATTTGTCTTTTTATTTCATCATCACAGATGTGCATGGTTCCTCTCTGTTTCCAGTAGGAATTATCTGGACTACTGTAGGGGTGTTTTTATTCAGGTTTTCTTCTGGGAAGTGTGGAAGTTTCAGAATTCACTTTACCAGGAAAAGCAAAAAAAATAAATTAAGGTAGCAGAGATGACATGCAGTACTGTACTCACACAGCTCACAGTGGTGATGGTGACAGAGCTGGAGATGAAGCTCAAGCCTTCATTCATACTGACGTGAAGGGAGGCTTGCCTGTGACAGAGAGCAATGTGATGGGACACATTCAACCCCCAAAAAACTTAGGCTACAGAGTCTAGAAGAAACATTTATGCAGGAAATCTCGAATAAGCCTCGTAAATGTTTTCATTATACAGCTTCATTGTATTGTTTTCTCAAACAGAGAAGGAAGTCTACTTGACACGGTAGTAAATGTTCCTTGGGACTCGTCCCAGGAAGGAGAGAGAAGCAGACAGAGCAGAGACACAAGGGGAGATTCAGAGATATGAAAGTAAAATCAGATGACTATGAATTGCTTGGAATTATGCAAAGACCAAATGGCCTATTAAGTGTCACTCCATAGCTGTATAGACTCCGCCAGTGACAGCCAATCATGCCACCGTGCTGAGGAGTACAAGAGTTCAGGAGGCAAGGGTCTTGACTTACGTTCCCACTTCCTGTAGGACTGGAGCGGGACAGAGCAGGTACGTGTCCTCCACCACCAGAGGCTTTTCCACTAGAGGGAGACAAGGAGAGAGGGGGTAAAGGGGTGGTAAACACTCTGGCATAGCTAGCTGTCTGTAGAACTTTGTGAATTCCTCCTAGGGAGCTTACCTCCAGTCTGTAAGAGCCTACAAAACCAAGCCGGGCAGCTGGTGTTACCATTCTGTTCCAATACTTAGATTCGACCAGTATTTTAGTCTGCAATTTAAAAAAAAACTAGAGATTGGGATAAGAAAAGACTTGGAATGGAAAGGCCCAGGATTGCTAAGACTACGGTCTTGTGGATTGTACTCAAATGTGTTGCACGTGCTGCGCGTTTGGTTATTTTCTGACCTGCTAGCTAGCAAAGAATACCACTAATCTGCACTCTTTTCATCTGTCACTTCAGCACTTTCTGTCTGCTGAAATCTTTCAAAGTGACCCACTGCCCTCTTGGGGTCAGAGCTTACATAAATGGATGTGTAAACTGTTTATGTCTTGCAAATTAGGGTGCATTAGAAGATGACTAGGATGTAAGCAGAGCCCCATTGATTTTTAAGGACCGAGACATCCTTGCTTTATGGCCAATGTAAGAGACATCTTCAGAGGAAGGCTGTGATTGAGCATTGTTTGGTCACTTTGCTCCTGAACTCTTATTCATTTCACTGAATTGTCTTTCAATACAGCTCAATCCATAAGGCGGAGATGAATTTTCTTCATTCTTGACAGTGCAGCATCAGTAGTTGGGATCTGCTGCTCCATTCCTCATGGGGATTAAGAATTAATTTAATTCATTAAGTAGTCTAATCTATCCTGTCCTGCATGCCTGCATGCCAGGTGGAAGGAAACCAGAGGACGTGGAGAAAACTGCTGCCTGCCAGAGGAGAACATGCAAACTCCACACATGCAGGCACCTGAGACTGGAATCAGACCTATGACCCTGGAGCTGTGGCACAGAATCACTCAACGCCACATCAACGTTCACACCCTTCATTGCACGGCTGCATTAAAATGGATCCCTACACACAGGATTGATGTGTAGATAACACAACAATTGTCCAAATCATATTTGACATTCAGTGATTGGAGACAGTATACTGCAGCTGTCACATCCCCTCAAAAAGCAAAAAATATTTGTGTATATAAATGCACAAACGAATTTCTTGGTTGTTGCTGCCCAAAAGTCCTCCTTTCTTTTGCTGCATGGCAGTGAGGAATGCAAATTCCTTCTGTGTCTCACAGCGGAAAACAGAACAGCCTAAAGTCTTCTCCCTGCACCCTGTTTATTCTGGCTGACTCTGGACATTGTTGCTCCAACTGATATTTCTTAAGTAAAAAACCGCCGGGGGACGCTGAGCCTGCACTGAGAGATCAGCGAGGTGCCAGGACTGTTTAAAGACACTGCCAAGACAAACCCAGTCCTCTTTCCTATCGAGAGTTCATCCCCAGCTTCAGACGCGTTTGCAGAATAGCAAGCAAGAGCGGTTGCAGGCTGGAGAGACAGACAGAGATTTGTGGATTGACACAATTCTTTGTGGGGGATCTACATTGTATCCGCATTGAAAATCAGACAAGTTCTGTGACATCGAGCCTCAAAGATTTGTCCCAGGAAAGACACCCACCATTCCCTTTGTTTTGTGGTCTCTTATTAGATAAATTATGTGAGCCTGTACCTGTGAATCCATGCTGCATATACATCTTTCTGTATAGAACTGTAGCTTTTTGTAATGTATCTTTCTGTATAGAACTTTTATAAATGTGCGAATGCCTACACCTGTATTGTATAAGGGGATCAAAAAACTATGTATTCATACACTGTACACAGAAGCCACTATTAATAGGACCTAAATCTCACTGTATAATACTGGAGTCACTGTACAGTGATAATACTTCAGTTTACCGTTATCAGTGAAGCGCTGAAAGATCTAGATTTTCTTTTATCATTTAAGAAACTGTTTTAAGGTGTTTAAGGAGTAGGTTGGGTTTTGCTGTCTGAATCAAACCAAAGAATGCTATTGTTTGAGATTGTAGGCACGCACACTCGCGCGCACAACGAGTAAATAACTGTGCGTTATTTAGAAAAGGTCCAGGCTGTGTTTAAAAGGAAGAACTGTTTAGAAACAAACATGTTGTGGAGCCTGCGCTGACACAGCACTGCTGTGTGGTTTGGAATGAGCTTAGGGGGAGTTGGGGGTGGGATATTTCATTATTTCCTTTCCAAATTGGTTCCATGCCTCTCAGAATTATTTAATCATTCTGCTCTTTGACCCCTGGGTGCACAAATGACAAATACTACCTAAAGATTTCCTTTTCATACAGTGTGAGCTGTCCAGAGATCTCTGTATTATTGCTTTCTCCCTCAATTATGAATTGCTACCTCTAGTTATTCCTTGGCACTGTGGGACTAAAGTGAGCGCAGGAGGTAGGAAACAGATGGCCTTTCATCTCACCCCCCCAAAAGCTAGATCCTCTTTATAATTGTACAAAAGAACCAATGAAGTAAAAAAGTCCATACTTAAAATAGCTCCAGCATGCTTAAGTTCAAGCTACCAAAAGTCACAGAGAGAAGGGAATCAGAATTTTTTGCCATGCTCATTTTTCAGCTTCATGCCCCTTTCAAGACAAACCAAACACTGCATTTGTCTATATTAGAAGAGAAGGTGATGCACTGAGATGTAACTGTTTTGAAAGCAGAAATATAATAAATGCAGTTGCCTTCTCCAAATTAACAGATTAGTCAATGTGTAACCCTCTACTTTCCCATTCCAACTTAAAATGTGCAAACACAGAAGCATCTTCTAATTTATTCTGTCAAAACCCACCATAATAAAATCAGCTAAAAAGTGGATTGAGAAACAATGGCTGCTGTATCTCATTCACAAACCTAGCTGCGCATATTCCCTTTTGCACTTAAGAACTGCCTCAACCCTCTTTTTGCAAGCCTGCTGAAGTGATCCCGTAAGTCTTACAATATTGCTAAACATTCTCCTTGCCTTGTGGCACAAGGCCTTGTGGAACAAAATCTCAGTTGTCTCAAGTTTTTGTTGTATATAATTAGTGCAACTATCTGTTGGCGTGCATCCGGTCAGGAGATTCTTAAAAGCCCATCAGAAGTTTGTAAAAACATGGGAATGTTTGAGGGATTTGTCACTGTCTCCTGCATGAGAGCATCGGCTTTCAGTCTGTGTTACATCTGTGGAGTTCTCCACCAACTCATTTTCAGACAACACAGATTTAGGCAGGCAGGACTGAGGTGATAACCTGCAATTCATTTAGAAGTCAGTTCAAATGTGCCTAACCACAAGCACAAGCACGCATGCAAAACGCTCTTAGAATTAGAGCTTGCTTGACTCCTTTCATCAGCCTGTTTGTAAAACAACATCTAAAGAGTTTTTCCAGGATGCTGGTGGGATAGGTATGGCTCACTTGAGCTCAGTCATTCATCTATTGTATATAATAGTAACACGTTTATATAAGGACTGAGAATTTAATTAATTAACATTTAAATTGCAAAATCTTCTCACTTTATCTAAGCTCTCTAATCAGCTGATTAATACATTTGATAGTTGCATTTGTTAAAGTTGTATCTTCTCAGTAAAAACACATTCTACTAAAAAATCTCTTGCATTATTTAAGACTGCAGCACTTACTCAGAGTGACAGTGTCATTGATCCTGAAGCTGCAGAGCACCTTCTCAACATTGCGGGCATGAAGGAAGCCATTGCCCTTGACCACCACCTGGAAGGATTCTGAGAGAGAGAGATAAGACGAGGAATAAGAACAGGGTGATGAGACGGCCGCAGGGGGAGACAGTGCTTGAGGAAGTAGGGAAAGATTGCAAAATTGCATGTACTGTATTGGTATTGACTGTTGTGGAGCAGGAGTGTCCCATGTTTTTAGAAAAGCTTTATGCTTTGAAAGGTGCATTTGTTTAAAAAAAACATTCTGCAAGGCTGAACGTGAGGAAAAGAGCTGCATTTCCATTGCAGCTGGGCATCAGTGTTAAATGCATCGAAATTAGCATCAATGCTAATTTTTTTTCCCCAGATGCACTGCCTTTCAGACACTTGAATGAGTTGTTTAGTATTGTAAATGTGAACAGTATCTTCTGAGCAGCCGCCACAAAGGAGAACCCACACGATAGTTGTACCACGAATTAGAAGTGATGGAGATAATAAACTTTGGTTTCAGCAGCTCAGCCTTCGTGCTGCTTTAGTGCCAGTTCGGGTTTCTTTTTGAGAATACTCAACTCCCATCCCCTTGCTAGACTGTCTCAAAGCTTTAAGAGAGTGAGACATCTCCATGCCCCGGCTCTGACAGAAACCATCTTGATTCACGTACTGTACTGTATTGTGCTGCTGCAGTTACTGTCGGGACGCCAAGCATTTATTCCATCATCCAAAACATACAATACAGAGATCGCTGGAGACAAATCCGGATGTGTAACATAAACATCCGGGCCGCAGTGGGAAGCTTCTGAGATTGAAAGCCATTGATAGAAGCTTTATCCAGTGATCTTCAAGCTTCCCAAACTGCCAGTCATCGTTTAGCTGACACAGCTGAATTTGGGTGAGACAATGTGGTTTGACTTTACATAGTAGAACGTCTTACTGTAGCAAACTTACACACACAGAAGAACACAAAACGGTAACAAAAGAGAACTGGCCATTCAGCCCTTCCAGCCTGAAGTCGTTAGGTCGTTAGTAATTAATCCAAGGATCTCATCCGGCTATTTCCTGAAAGAAGCTGAGGTTCAGCAACATAGCTTCCTCAACCCTTTGAGTAAAGATGTGCCTCCCGTTCTTCATTTGAAATGTACGCCCATGTAGTGTTTGACTTGTGTCCTCTAGTTCATTTTTCACTGTTCAATCTGAAGAAACCTGCTGGGTTAACTTAGCCTTTCAGGATTATGAATACTTGTATCAGGGCTCTCCTAATACAAGACTAAAATGTCCTTCAGTTCCTTGTGCTGTGGAGCTGTGAAACTGAAAACTCTGCCTTTTGCTGCTGTGCTGGTTTTGTTGGAGGGCACACAACTCTCTGCTAACCCTAATTAATCAGGGAAGATCATTAACTCAACTAACTGATATGATCAATATATGATCAATTGATATTGAATTAACTGATGTAAGAACTAAACTAACAGATATGATCAACTTATATATCGGCTTTAAAGAGAGCTGAGTGTCGATAAGAAACAAAATGGAAACAATCAGTCGTATTGTTGACCACTTGCATCAACGCGATTGATTATGGTGCTGCTGTGGTATCTGGTCGGTCTGAACTTGCTGTTACCCCCAGATTCCGATGCTCTTTCTAATGTTGCTTGTTCTACTGAGCATTTTTCTTCTGAATACATTCTTATTGACACACGCGATTATTGAAAAAATGCAGATTGCTCTTTGAAATGGTCACATTCACAAGCAAGAAAATAAAACAGAGAGAATGATGAGGATCTAATGAATCAAGACTGCGGTAATTGCAGTGAAGGAGTCACTGAGGCAGCAACTTCACATACCTCCTGCACAGATGCTAGAGGGCTCTGCAGCCAGGATCTCTATACAGGACTTCTTTAGGATCTGAAGGGAGGAAGAGGGGAAAATCAGTCAGACTGGCAGGCGTCACCAAGGTTTTCTGTTACATAGAAATCATTTCCAGCCGAAATCAATAATCTGATCAATTTATTGAATTAACAAACTGAAACTGAACTAAAGACTGTTTAACTCCCTTTGAGAATGAGATGGCACTGGGTGAGAATCAGTTTGTTGCACTGTTCTGTAAATATTATGGTGAGATGGTCCAATCACACTTTTTTTAAACGTTACACTTCATCTTCTACAGTTTTGAACACCTTTTTCTGCAGGTTGATTTACCTCTGTGTATGAGAAATACACAGCCTTATTTTGTTGTCACATGCAGTTTGTTTTCTCTGTCAGTCACTGTTTGATCTTTGACACGGCTCAGTTAGGATGTGCAGTTAGGATGTTCTTTCTTGTTCTCTTCTTCTTTCATTCAATAACCTGTTTGTATAACAATGAACTGATCTGGAGGACAGATATAGAGACATAGAGCATCGCCACCTTGTTGATTGATCTCATTAGATCACTGGTGCTAAGCAAGCCTAGCCCTGGTCAGTACTGGAATAGAAGACCTCTAAGGTGCTGTTTGTGTCCCAGTGCACAGCATTACTCAGTCACCACTTTACTTTGTGTGGTTGGAGGGGAATTCCTCTGTGACTTCTTTAATGATCTGACAGAGAATTTCCAAACTCTGTATAGAAACCAGGGACACTGTGCTATATTAGTTCCTGTCCTTCAAACGAGATGTCAAATTGAGGTCCTGACAGCTTAGTAATGAAAGATTCCATGGCATTGTTCGTATGTGTAGGTGTTAAAATAGCTAAACCCCACTTGGTCATTTGCCTGTCAGCTTTTACTCCCAGGTTTGTTATATCATTACTGTTGATGAGGAGAGAGAGGTGGGCAGAATGGGCTAAAGTAATAAAGACATTTTAAACACTCTCCATCCATGAAGGGTGATATTGGATTATCCTACAGTTTCAGAACCATGTCTAAAAGAAACTGTCCTAGAAGAAAGACATGCCTTGAAATTGATTTCTGTGAACTCAGAATGTGCTCTTACAAATTATCACTTTCATGAGATGAGCTTTCTCCCTGTCTCCTTATTTCTCTCTCTCTACCATACAGTATGTATTGCCTCTGACTATTCGGAGACTCTTTAAAAGACCTCTGCTATGGTACCAGTAAACCATACGCAGTGTGATGATATCCAAGACATTTAATGCCTCTCAGCTTCCTTGCTGCTCTGGAGCCAAAAGCTTTCAGTTCTGGTGTAATGGATACCAGATGGTCTCACTTCAAGACAGCTAAAGGAACCTTAGTGCAGTAAAGAAATGCCTTTTTGATGGAAGTTTTGTTTCATTTTGCTTGAGTTTGGGGTTACTGTAAATCAGCACCTTCACTGACTGTTTAAGTAAATGAACTTATTGAAATGTGTACCATCCATTCTGGAATCGGCTTAAAATTGGCTGTCTGGATCCAAAGACAAAACTGTTAAACTGCAGATCCCATGGGGCTCCAGGACTTATGGGCTTTGTTGTAAAAGTTTGCTCAATTGTGCAATGGAACTTATTATTTCTAATTGACATCATTACCTACTTGGACATTTTGGGGTATTCCACATTGTCTGTATTTTCCCGGTATAAGAATTTATTTTTTTGCATGTTGCCTATACAGTGCTATGTTATGAGTCATATGCTATTTTATCATTCTTCTGCTTAAATTTCCTGTTTGGCTTTTGAGCTACTGTACACATCCAGGGAAAAATATATATTCTTTAAAGACTTGAAGACTGGGTGTCATTAGATTTGCTTTGAGACATCTTGTCTGAAGCTGTTTTTGCTGGAATAGTCAGTGAGTATGACAGCCTGGCTAATGGGCTTAGGTGCTGTACTCACTAACTGGCAACAAAGAATCAGATAGAGGAGTAAAGGATATACACATAGTAAGCAATGAAATAGCATGAAAGAGCTGGCAACAAACAAACTCTTTTTCTCATTCATATTGACCTCTAAGGCAGTGATCTCCAGTTCCAGTCCTGAAGAACTTTGGAGAACCGAATCCTTTAAACTTGATAGATGTCTGCAATTAGTGCCTAAAGGCCATATTAATCTTAACTGGCTAACCCAGTGGCTAGTTCAGTTAAATAATTTAATCCCCAGTTATGATGAAAACAAGCGTATCCTGTAGCTCTCTCGATGTAGATTTAGAGACTCTAGTTCGGAAATATAAATTGATACTTATATGAAATATAAATTCGACCAGGCTGAGATTATGTTAAATGTATGCGTCACACACAAGTCCGCACACAGTTCTCACCGAGTTGATGACTCCTTGCAGGGCTTCAAAGCCATCGTTGACCGGGAAGACGTGGTCCTTGCTGTCTGCGATCTTAGCCAGCTGAGAGACATAAGACAGCAATTTGAGGAGCTATCCCTTCAGTTTTGACAAGGACATGATTCTGGGATGAAGTCATTGTAAAGCATGAGGGCCTGAACCTAGTTTTATGTGTGAGGTTTTATGTGTCAGTCCAGGGGGACAGGGGCTCCTGGGTGATCCCACAGGTGCTGGGTCAGAATGGAGGCTGAACCCCAAAATTCAGAAATCACCAGCTGATGTCTGAGTTCTGTCATTAGGGTTTCCTTCTCACTCTGTTGTGGACACAGTGACATTGACAGTGAGTGTCTTGGTGTATGCGTGCTTTGTTCAAATTCCTCCTGGTCTGGTAGATGGGTCACATTCCTGAATTCTTTATAATAAAAACTAAACTTATTGGGGATGGCAAAAGAGAAACAAAACACCCATTCTTTACTTTTTAAAAAGGACCTCGCATCTACACTTTAATGTGTGTATATAAAAGTGTTTTCTAACTTCAGTGCATCTCAAAAGGGTTAAAGCAAGAAAGTCATTCCACCAGCTGACTTTTTACTAAGCAGACAACTGAGCTACATGCCACATTGTATCAAGGGCAATGTTAGGGATGGAAAATCCACTCAGATCTCCAAATACCAGTGGTTACAGTGGAATCTAAGAAAAACCTAACATACTGCAGGGAAATGCTGACTTTTCTTTAAAGTCTCTTAAAAAAATTTCTTTAGCTTCCCTTAGACATAGTAGATGTCTTCCGCACTGAGTGTCTTAACGCTAGCAAAACTTCTGATTTCTTGCATGAGAAACTTTCCATTGTTTAGACTTACTTGTGTTTCATTGAAGTCCTTCACACCAACGCAGTACACCGAGGCACCCAGGCTCCGTGAGCGATTTGCCTGTCAGATATTCAAAAGCAAACACAAAATAGGGCATACTTCAGCACATGAAATTCATTACGATGAAGCTACTTTTAACGCACAATCTGCATAATTTAAAGCACATGTTCTATATTGAAGAGTAACATGTAATCATCTTGATAGGCTTTGTATAACTATTCGAGAAATATAACAAAGAATTGTTCATGTATAGTTTATTTTCAGTTTAATCTAATGAGTAAATTAACACAGGATTTATTAATGAAAAATGTCTTTTCTTCACAATCTGTTCAGTTCCTACTTTGCTGTTACTTTACATTTTAATGCTGTGCCACTGATCAGAGGAAGTGCCAACTGGAGTTACTGTATATCAGTGACAATTTGCTTCCCTACTGCACTTCTTCAAAATCAACCTATAGAGTTTGGAAAAAAAGTTCAACAATTTTAAGTGTGTGAAGTAACAAATATTTTCATATTCCAGAGATTTCGTATCTTTAATAAGTTATTAAGAGATATTGTCACGATCGTCATCCCTCCTCTTAAGGGTGCTCTAACCCTTTCATATTTTAGTTCATTACGTGCACCTGTCCCCTGTTTGTCCGTCATTATGTAAGGCGAGCGCACCCGCTATACGTCGCTTATCATTGGAAGATGGACGCCCGGAAGCCAGCCTACCGAGTCCGGGAGAGACCTGACCATCTGAGTCCGGGGCTCAGAGCGCCTGGCCTCGTTACCCTGGTTTTATTCCCTGTCCCTGTTCCAGATCCCGTTCCGGATTTTAACCTTGTTTGTCTAGTCTCGGATGGATCTCCCGGTTCCTGTGCCCTGGACTGCGCCCCAGATTCCCCCTAGGACTGTTTGGACTCGTTTGCCTTTGTCATGCCCGCCTGTCTGTCAACCCATCCTAATCCTATTGTACCTTTTCCTGATGTCCTCCACTTACTTCCAGATTATACCGTCTGCATAGGGTTCTGAACTATGCTTCACAGGAGCCTGGACCGGCTCCCGTTACAGATATATGATGACAACCAGCCTCTCCTGCAGATTATTTGTTCATTGCTTATCCTGACCACAGCCTAAACCACAATAAAATAGAATTTCATAGTCATGTCCTGTAATTTGGCAAACCACTTTATACCATACAGTGTCACGGGAAGCTGGAGCCTACCTGGCAAGCAACGAGCACAATGCAGGGTACACCCTGGACAGGGCGCCAGTCTATCACAGGGCAAGTGCAAGCCAATCATACATGGGGACAATTTGGAGGCCACAGTAAAGGCAGAGAGGGGTTAATTTGGCCTGGACACCGGGATAACTCTCTACTTTTAATGCCCGGGGATCTTTAATGACTACTGAGTTTCAGGACATCAGTTTAAGGTCTCATCCGAAAGATGGACATTTTATAGTTGTTTATATAGTTAATAATCACCTCAAGTTAATTTTACCCAAACTAGCACATTACTGAGAAAGTTACCTTGAGGATATTTGATTGGTAGTGAAGAGGAGACAACTGTGTATAGCTAAAACTAAATCAAGCTTTGAAAGATGTTTCATTTGTGTGAGGAAGTGCTGAATCTGCTTTTACAAAGTATCCACACATGTCCCCAATAATGAAAAACAGAGAACAAGTGATAATGAATAATAAAATAACACGTGCAAGAGAAAATATCTTGATCATAAATTATCCCCTTTAAGGTTAGGACCGAGCGTGGTACTTTCAGCACTACTTTAAAACACCTTTTTACTAATCCATATCAAAGAGAAATTCACCTCATACAGTAAGTGGCTGAGTTTCAATTGCTTTCAGTGTAAGTTAGAAAACATTAGCAGGAGCAGGAGCTAACAACAAACATGATGCCTGTTATTGTGAGTTTCAAAATGTTAAATGATTGTTTGCCAATCACTCCACTGATCATAATACAAAATTGGCTCCTTTTTCCCTGATCCATTTCTCATCTGTGTGTGTGTGGGGGGGTGGGGGGGGGGGGGGTTCTGATTTGTATTCCTCAATGTAGTGCAGATGTTTCTACGTACTCAGACAATTTTTCTGGGGCATAAATTATGGCTTTTCCTGTGGAGCAAATAGCTGACTTGTTTTTCTGGCACAGCTGGGATCCATCAGTCCAGCGATTCATTGATGCTTTCCTTTTGACAGATCACAGTTAAGGAGAGGGTGATCAAAGTGTTGGTAGTAGAATATATTGTTTAGGCTGTAACACGTTGGAGCCTGATCTTCTCAGAGTTCATAGACCAACCAGGATTATGTCTGATTTGTTATTTCTGGAAGGCAAGGCATCATGGTATTGGGTACAACCGCTGGTCTACAACCCCTAGATTGATAAAACTCCATTTAATCCCAAACTTGGCATGATGCTAAAACCGGCATATACAGGATGGCACTGTACTGTGGAAGGCAGAGAATGATCTCTTCAGAACTGGGATAAAAGTTCATTTTCTGGTCTACCCTTTTGTGTGATGCGGTATACAAGCACAAAACGCCTTCTGTTCTGCTGCACCCCAGACATAACCACTGTCGCAGTTGTGTTTACAATTAGTGGTTAAGTGTAATATGATTATTGCATTTAGATTTTGACTTGAGAAAGTTTAACGATATGTATCTGCCCATTCCCCCCCGCAAATTCTAATACCCATCTATACAGTTGGGTTTGTGAGAGAGAAAGGGGTAATGTAGCTGTCGAAAGGTATACAAGTGCATTATCTGTAACTAGGAATTAAAACAATGATGCTCTGATCCAGGCTAGAGCTTCAACCCATATCCTAAGTGGTCTCAATACTTGTCCAACCGATTACCTGTAATTATAGGAGCTGTTTGTCAAAGTCAGTCCAAAGGAAAGTGCTCTTGGGAATCCCTGGGCTTACCTCTCTCTCGGCGTAGAAGAAGAGGTTCTCATGCAGCTCTCCATCCGTGAGTGCGATGATCACACTGGCTGTGCGATACCCTGTCCCCAGAAACAGAGCTGTGAGACCCAGCCGGGAGATGGATATGGAAAACTTGGTTCTTCAAGTACAGAATGTTTTTTGCCTCAGCCTAGAGCTCCATGACTCCATTCATTAATAACATTTACATTTATTTTCATCCCAGAGGATGCCAAAGTGCTTTATATTTCATCTACTTGTGTGATAAAGTGCAGTCCCCACCTGGGTGACCAGCAGCCCCACAACACAGCAGGTCGGGTAAAAAAGTAAGACATTTCACCAGCTGAATTAAGGGGAAACTGTACACAGGTCAGAATGTAGAAACCCAGAGTGGAATTTAGCCAGGACACTATATTGTGACAAACAGAGCCAAGGGATTTGTAAGGACCAAGTAGTCAAGATCCTGTTTTGATGTCTGCACCTTCTACATACTGTCAGCATAGTGGAAAATTGGTTTTGAAATTGTGGTCTAAGCAGAAGGGCACCACCTACAGTACAGGTCCATCAACACTACTGACTGCAGCAATCTGATTTTCTTTAGAGGTGTCACATCATAGAACTGACCAGGCCCAGCCTTGCTTAGCTGAGATCAGAAGCGATCAAGTTAGAACAGGGTAAGGCTGCTGTTGACATGTTAAAGAGGTATCCTTGTTTAAATCTGAAATGTATTTTTTCTGTTTTAACCATCTGTCCTCTCTGGTTTTTCCTTTAAACTGCTGTTTTCACAAAACCAAAGTCAGGAATATTTTCATGTGAAGGAACAAGGTTTATTCCATGCTGAAAAGAGAAGAAAGGAAACACAACGTTTCGGCTGTGGAGCCTTCTGCGAGTGTGTCACCTGAAGAAGGCCCCACAGCTGAAACGTTGTGTTTCCTTTCTTCTCTTTCCAGCATGGAATGAACCTCTACTTGTTCCTTTGCTGCCTACGCATGCTGATACAGCTACCTGCTTGAAATATTTTCATGTGGAGGCCTTTCTTGCCAGGGCACATTTTTTAACAAAACCACCAGCGAATCCTACAAAAACCTCTATAAACGGTGTGAAAAACATATAAAGAAAACAGAAACAGCCAGAGAAACCGCAGTGATATTTCTCTACCATCAACTTACCTTCTGTATTCCCATAGTAGATCTGCTCACTGGCCTGCAGGAGAAGAAAGAGGTTTAAGGGACAACAGGGAATTTCAACCAGGAAGTCAAACAAAGTAAGACTGTGTTAAAGCTAATCAACTCTGGTGATCCAGCTAATTTGGAATTATTGGGTAAAATTCAAGCACCATGGTCAGTAAATAAAAGTCCTTAAGTTCAAAAGGGATAATGACAGACAAGCCAGTCTCATCCGGGTCTTTTATATCTCAATAATTGCCAACTTCGTTACACATATAACTCTTGCCTGCATCTCGTCTTGCATTTATTTGCATTCATCACACCTGCACACTTTCTCCACTTTGCAGCTACCCCTTGGTTAACTCCTCTCTCTGAAAAGGGGGTCTAACTCTTAACCAAGCAGTTTAGGTCAAAATTGATCCTATTTGTATGCTCCAACATCCACAAAATATCTGATTCTTGGATGTCGTTATTCCTCATAAAAGCACTTGTCTCATAATTCAGAGAATAAACAACTGTTTAGATTGAAGTTCTTATAGAAGGTTGCCTGCCACATGTTTATATACAGTATCTATAGAGTTCTGTTATATCAACGTGGGACTCTCAGTCCAACTCTACCAAACAATATCATAGAATGACCCTGTCGACTCCTGAGTTTGATACCCCTCACCTGAAGCTCACTCACTCACTCACCCTTTGAAAGCCCTCATGCATGTATGTGTCTCCTCCTGGGAGCACTTTCTGCAGCTCCTCCAGCCCCTCCCGGATCTGATCCCTGGATAGACAGAGACAGGGAGAGATGTCTTATTTGCATTCTCTTTTCCCAGAAATAACTGATGTTATGGGCCATGTATAGCTGGAGGCCATTTCCACTGTGACTCAGCTGGGCCTGAGCTATACCTCTGACAGCCCAGGGTTGTGGTGAACTTGTTTAGATGTTGTGGCCCAACTGCGTCGAATGGCTTGAGGTAGACTTGTTTAGATGGAAAATGCCTTTCTCTTTTATCACAATTTGAAACAAGAGGAGTTTTGAGAAGGGGAATAAGGTTTTTTAAAGAGTGCTACACTTTTTACACTGTTGTAAAGGATTATCTGTAGCTTTAGATGAGGAATTATAAAAAATTATAAAAATAATAACAGAAGATGTTCCAAAGGACTGAATGTTCTGTTTTCACACCCAATACTTGATGATGCCAGATGCGTCATGCACATATTCAAAGGAATGGTAGTGCCCCAGATTTTAATTAGTACAATAAAATCTCTTAGCAATAACACTGCATCAGATATAGTGGAGAATTCATGTTTCAGACAAATAAGTTTGTGATTTATTATTATTATTATTCCAAAGCTGCACATAGAGACTAGAATAGATGCTATCTTGATCTTTGTTTCAGCAAGTACGTGGTTGACGTGGTGATTCTACCGTTTGATAATGTCTTTCATGCTAGAAAGTTGATTACCATTGCTTTCATCAATGCCAAAATACCTGTATATCTCATCTTGTTTTATCATCCAGCTGGATATTTTGACATTTTACAAACTCTCAACTGGCGTTTTTAGCTCTAAATGAAATGATAGTGTACTTACTGTATGAAGTCCAAAGTCCATTTTGACGTCTTCAGTGTTCTAACATACTGTATTCAGAGCCTGATGTAGACAATCTGTGAGCCAGTTTTGTCAGAAAAACTTGAGATCAGCCAAAGAAAATGGCTGATGTAGTAATCTTTATCTTTTGCAAAGACTATCTTGACTTTAGCTTGTTTAGCATGTTGGTAGTATTAATGATAAATAAATGGTATGTTTAGCATGGTGATTGATATTATTGATAAGTAAAAAAATAAAGTGAGACATGGCATCTCCTTGGAATACTCATTTGACGGCAAATATTTCACAGTCTTCCATTCTTTCAATGATGGCTCTACAAACCAAACTAAAGTCTGTTTAATTTGTTAATGTTCTTAACTTTCAGTATTCATGTATGAGGGGTGCTATCTAAAGCTTATTATTACTAATTTTAATTATTATTTTTATACAAAGGAGCATTAGGAAGAACTGGACACTTCCAGTATATACTGTATGTGAGTTTTAGTATTTCAGCACTTTGGATGATACATGCTAAGCAAAAATAGGGAAATGAACTGTACAATGAGTGAGGAGAACTCATCTATGTATAAGTGCTGGTCATAACTACATTTCTAGGACTAACTCCGACTTGTCATAAATTAGGCATAAACAGGGCATGTGGGCCAATATGTCTGAAATGTCGGTTGTTTGTGGGTCTGGTTCTCTTTCCTAAATGTACCCTGGGTGTTGAGTTACAATTTGTTGATTACCTGAAGTGGAATGGATGGAGAGTCAGGTCCTGCCATCCTGTCTGTTAAAAACCCTGACAAAATTGCTCACTCTGGATGCATCTAAGATCTTCATCCTGTGGGTTTTCCCCATTTTTCACTACAGCAAATGCAGCAAGCTGTGACGTCTGGATTGAAGATTAGCCTGCTGATGAAGAAGTCGCTCACCTGTCTTCAGTCAGCCGCATCAGGATCCGGCCTTCAGTGGAGAACACGATGAAAGACATCCGCAGCTGGGGACTGAGAGAGAAGATCGGATCTTCAGGTCAGTTTCGGATCAGTGCGACCTGCTCACAGCAAGCCTGCTGCAGTAGAAACTACACAAAACACTTGTACCCTGCTTCTCAACATCTGTCAGAATGTGTGAACCACAGGAGACTGGCTGGCACCAGAGTCTGAGATGACAGATTGCCAGGGGGACACACGTACTTCACTAATCAAGAGGTAATTGTTGAAGAGTACAAACAAACTGCATTTAACTGACCACATGATTGGATGTGCTCCTAAGCGAGAAAAATGTAGCACAAAAAGGTTAATTTAACATCCATAGATGAGAACTTAAATATTCCTAAATTAAAAACAACAGCGAACTGTGGCTCACTTTTTCTGCTCTTTTGGATAAGGGCGATGTTTTTTTTTGTTATACGTTACAACTTAAATGCACCTTCAATCTGCAGTGCTCTGTACATGCCTCTCCACTATGTCCATTATGAAAATGGCACAATATGCAGTCAACTTTGATTGCAAGTAGATGTTGGCCAAAAGAAGTAGGAGTGGAAGAGACTGGGATGGGGGTTGGCAATTTTTATATCCCAAAGCCCACTGGCAAATTGTTCTAGGATTGTGTTCTAGGATTAGAGCTCTGCACTTTACAGTTTCTAATTTAGGGTGGAGAAAGTGTTCAGTATAGTATAACACATGCTTGGAATTAAAAAAAGACAAAAGTAACAAAACAACAGAAAATGCTCCTGTCTTATCTTGCGTCATTTTCATGTCAGAGTTTGGCAGTGGCAGGATTTACCTTATAAATTTGTGAGCCAGATGTTCGACAAAGAAATAGATTTCGTTCCAGTGGTGCTGCACACTTCCAGATCTGAAAAGACAATTTGTACAGTCAGAGACTTAATTTTAGAGGACGTAGAGAGGTGGTAGACATAAAAAAGAGGTGAAGATCTGCTGGAGAAGCTGAGGGTCTTTAGACCCTCCCAAAAGAAGAAAACTAAAGCTGCTTTTCAAAAGAAGTAAATTCATATTGCACAGTGCTCTTACTATGGCAAAAGCTTTATTTTATATATTGCCTTTTAAAGTAACTTCTCAAAGCATTTTACAGAAACAGAAAAAAACTTAACAAGGAGAAGGGGTAACAGAATTAGCATGATTAAAAAACAAGGGTTTAGAACACAGAAGAAGATGCGAGGCGCAGATAGAGAGCCAATCAAGTGAAAGCCCTTCTGAAGAAGAATGTTTTGAGTCTGGATTTGAAAGCGCTCAAGGACTGTGACTCTCTGCTATCCTGGAATTGGGGAATACAATTCCAGAGCTCTAGGGCATCACAAGAGAAGTCACCCTTAGAGTGCACACTAATTATTTAATGACTGTCTTTCCAGGCTAGACCCTACAACCAGCCTTCTCTCCGACATTGGCGGCCAATGCACAGCTAGACTTTTAAATAACACAGACCTTGAGTTTACAGAGAGCTTGTTTGGTGCTGTTAGTCAGTATGATCTTTTTATTTGCACTGTCCTTCACTTGGAGCAGTTTGTAAAGTGATAACTGCAGAGCAGTTCCTAAAGTAACGTCATGTTAGCCTAGTTCGGTTTATCAGTCCCCTTTAGCACCCAAAAGAGGAGCTTTCACGTTTTCCATGTAAACCAGGTTAAACTCTGGACTGATGGGCTGCTGTGGTTTGAATAGGGAACCTACCTATTTTCATCGTTAGGTAACATCGTTACTGTACTGTGAGGGTTAAGAACTAGAGGGTCAAACCGAACATAGTCAAAAGACATTTTGGCAGCCTTAGACTGTGATGCAGACTTCATGTCTGATTCACCTGGGAACATCACAATGGATAGATTTCAATGTGGTCTGAAATCTGTGTGCCTCGGTGGACTCCTCCTCATATACTGTAAAAGAACTAATTAAAAGCAGCTTGGCGATTTCAGCCTTCCTTTGTGCTTTTTGAGTGTGTGTCTGTGTGAGTTAAGAGTGGCCAGATGGAGGCCTTGCAAAGCACAGACAAGCACATGTCAGGAAATCTGAAGCACATTGAGGTACAGTATTGAAGTATTTTGGAAACCGTTTTAGATTAGGTTTTATCAGCACCACCGACGAATGTAAGAATCATGCAGGGCTTTTATAGCAAACATTTATATTACCCATTTTTCAGCATGCTTTCAGTTTCATATTTAATTGAAAAAGATAAACATTTAGGGAGATCTGCCTGGAGTCATTCCAGACCTCTGTAGCTGTAGAAATAACTGGAGCGAGTTTCTCCTCAGTCAGATGGATATTAATGAAATGTAGGAATGCCTTTGTCTCCTATGACTTTTTACATTTCCAGTGTCATTTCTTTGTTTCCCACAGTATGTTTTGTTCCGGTTTTTTTGGCTCAACCCCAGAGCTAAAACCAGGCTCCTCTAGCTGAGCTAAACGGGTATGAGTCATGTCTGAAAAATCAGTGTCAGCAGCATGTGAAGCTATTTCTGATCTTATATGTTTTGAGTCACTTTGAAATTGAACAGTGTGAAATTTTGTCAGACTTCCTTCAAGTTTAAAAGACAAACCAGCTGCTGCAACATTGGATCTTAATTTCACTGACTAGGCCCCTGTAGAGTGACATTTCTGAGCTGCTGGATGTCAGAATTTCCCTTCCGTTAAAATGTATGCATATGTTCATATCAAGTATGTCCTTTCACATTCTTGTTAGTGTTTCAATATATTTTCATACCGATTGTTTCCTAACACAACACTTATGGTAACATAAGAGGCTGTTTGTGATGGTCTCTGGGGTATAAAAAGCACCTAGACATACCTGGGCTTTAGAGCTGAGGAATGAGAGAGCCATAGGGTCTCTCTGCTCAGCTCTCTGGAAGACCTCTCCTAATAAACCTATTTCAAATCTACACTGTACTGAGCTGTGACTTCTTGAATTCATAAAACTGCATTTGCAGACGTCTGGAACAATCTGCACAGACGTGGATCACAATAAGGGTTTCTGATCTGTTCTTCCGAAGAAACAGTCAGAACATTTCTGTCAGGGCACTGCAGAAATTACCTCCCTCCGTATGGTTTCTCGTGCAGTGAATTTGTTTTTTTTTACAAGACTTATCGCATGTGGAGCTGTGTGGGGCTGCAAAGACTCAGCTGTCTCAATGGATTTTGTATTAGAATTTCACTGAAAGTGTCAATTTCCACAGCTCCCTCTACGATCTGTCAGGAATGTTTTTTTTTGTTTTTATTCCTATTTCACCAGGCATGCTTTTCTTCTGTGGGAAAATATAATTTTACTTGCACGTTTATTTTAAAACACATAGCTGAAGATTTGTCTGTGTAAAACCGAAGGGCTGATGGAAATGAATCTGTTCATTGAACAGTTCTTGCTGCTGTAGTTTAACCCTAGCCATCTCTTAAATAACAAATCATGAGTACTTTTGTCACTGTGATCTCAAGGGTCTTTAACAGAACAATATCTTTTAAAAAATCCCAACGAATAAAGACTGGAACAGCAGCTTGCTGCCAACTATCCAAAGTTTAACAAACTCCGATCTGTGGTTTTGCTGTCCACAAGAAGTCAAAGAGTGAAATTCTGACATACTGGATGTGTAACAGGGATCAGCTCATTGAACAAGTTGCAGAAATTACATCATCTCCTTAAAACCTAGACACCGTGGACCTCTGACCCAGTCTGACCCAGACAGAGTCCACCATCACCAGTGATCGAATCCCAGTGAGTGAACAGCAGATCTCTCAGACACCTTTAACTGCCCATAGGGATTTCATACAGTAAAGCTAC